>NC_066631.1:10671636-10974666 GCF_025201925.1 Gopherus flavomarginatus
TTCACCCAGCACTAACTCCAGGATGCATAAGGTCAACAGAAATGTTTGTGATTATCAAGTTTCAGTTAAAAGAATGTGTTGTTAATCCACCTCCCCATGAAGGTTTGGTCGACCTAGCTACATCACACAGGTGCAAAATTTTTCACAACTCTAAGTGATGTAAATAGGTCGATCTAATTTTTAGGCATGGACCACACCTCATACGCTTTAGAGGAGAAACAGCAAACGAGATCATACAAAGTGCTGTCAAACATGCAAGATACAGACACTGAGACATCGAATTGGCCCTGTCAACACTGGTTCTTCACTTTTGAGGTACTCCCTTCTCTTCACGTGTCATTATATAATGCCTGCATCTGTAACTTTCACTCCATGCATCTGAAGAAGTGAGGTTTTTTAGCCACAAAAGCTTATGCCCAAATAAATCTGTTAGTCTTTAAGGTGCCACCAGACTCCTTGTTGTTTTTGTGGACACAGACTAACACGGCTACCCCCTGATAATTGAGAAAAGAGTATCTCTCTCGGCCACAGTTAATCTAAAGGTAATTTATAACTATAGGAAGAATTATGGCTTCATACACAAGCAGGACCTGTAAACTCACACCGTGCCTTTAGTCATGAAGGAAGATTTTCAAAGCTGTTTAGGAAAGTTAGATGTACAACTCCCACTAAACTTATGGGAACTGTGGATCTAAATCCTTGAGACAGCTTAGAAAGTCTCACCTCACAGCAGTGACAGAGGTAACAAAACTTGTTGGTTAACATTACAGTAGAACCCCAGAGTTATGAACACCTGGGGAATGAAGGTTGTTTGTAACTCTGGACAAAAAGTTACCGTGGTTCTTTCAAAAGTTTACAGCTGCCAACATTGACTTAATACAGCTTTGAAACTTTACTATTCAAAAGAAAAATGCTGCTTTCACTATTTTTTGGTAGCTTACATTTAACACAGTAGTCTACTGTATTTGCTTTTTTCTTTTGTCTCTGCTGCTGCCTGATTGTGTACTTCGTGGTTGACTGCTCATTTGTAGCTCTGGTGTTCGTAACTTTGAGGTTCTACTCAGTAGCGTAGCTAACGGGGTTAAGAGGAAGCTGCCGCTTCCCCTCAGGGCGGCAGGCGCGGAAGCGGCGCCTGCTGGCCGGCACAACCAACAGCACAGCCGGAGGAGCCCTGGGGCGGCAGGCCAGTGCAGAAGCAGCACCTGCCGGCCAGCACTGCCACCAGCACGGCCGGAGGAGCCGTGGGGGGACAGCAGACGTGGCTGGAGGAGCGAGGGCCAGCTCCTCGGCTTAGAGCTCAGCAGCCAAGCGCTCCCCGCCGCCCCCCCCACCCGTCCCTTGCTAATGCAGTGGGCAGGGAGAGGGGAAAGGGCCCCTGCGCCTTTAAGGCCGCCTGGCTGGCGAATCCTGCAGGGAGCGCACCGAGCACCGGGAGCATGCCGGGGACAGGCAGAAGCGCAGGACGGAAGGTGAGTGGGGGGGGGGAAGGGGTGTCCGGTGCCTTGCACTGTGGAGTCCGGGTGAGGGGCTCCCTGGGGCTGGGCTCGCAGGGCAGGGGCGCAGGCTGTGCTGTCTGGATGTGGGGTGGGGCCTCTGGCGCGGCGCAGGAACCTGGGGCAGGGGGGATAAGACCCTGTGGGTGGGGCCGGGCAGCACAGCCCAGCGGGGGATACCTGCAGAGTGCGCTGGGCAGGAGAGACTCTCCCGGGACTGCGAGGGGATGGGGGGGTATTCGCACTCCCAGGAAGCCCGCAGGAGTCCTGGGCCAGTCTCAGGGTTAAGGGGGGGGGCGGGAGGAGCCATGGGGGCGTGGCAAGAGGAGGAGCCAAGGGAGGGCGCCTTTTTAATGTTTGCTCCCCCTACATTGAAAACCTGGCTACGCCACTGGTTCTACTGTACCTGCTTCATAACCAGGCAGTAGGCCTGTCAGCTAGCCTCGTGCACTCAAATCATAGGGAAAAGACACCTCACTGCAACATTTCATAACCAAATGGTTTAAGGGCCATCCATCCCACCTAGTAAGGCGAGCCCTAGTATATCTGTCACCATCAAACCTTCTGTTCCCAAAGCACAGGCTGAGAGCTGCCCCCACCCAAGCGATGCCTCAATGTGTGTGGTGGAGGGGGGAGCTGGCAACCTCCTGCCTGAAGGGAGTGGCAGGCCCCCAATGAGAGAATAAGGGGGCTTGACCCCCTCCCTCCAAGAGAGGGGACTTAAGGGGCTAGCCCTCTCTGCAGGAAGAGCCCAGCTCCTAGGAAGACCCCAATGCCTAATGAGATGGGAATTGGGGTGGGGGGGTTGACACCTCCATCTCTCCAAGGAAAGAGAGGGGAGTGGGGGTAGGCTGACCCCTCCCTGCAGAGAGAGCTCAGCTCCTCCAAGGGAAGGGATGGGGGCTCGACCCCACGTCCCTAACAAAAGCTGGGGAAAGGGCCACCTCCCTCCAGAAAGACCTCCAACATCGAATGAGAGGAGACTAATTGGCGGGGGCTGTGCCACTCCTCCAACCGAAGGAAAAGGGGAGGGTTCCCTAGGTCCAGGGGGAGCCCAGGAAAGTCGGCGAGGAATAAAGAGTCCCCTTGCTCCACGGAGGGGCCCGGCTCCCCTATAAACAGACACACAAACGAGCTCTCCAAGACCTCTTACATTCCCAGCAGCCCCCACGCCCTTCTACCCACCGCCGCTCTGCTTTGCCGCCATCCAGGTTTGAACGGAGCAGGGTGTAGCGTCCCCAACATCATCATTTCCGGTGACACGAGGCGGACGTCAGCCTTAGCCAATCCCCAATGTTCCTTCTGGGGACGTTTCCGCTCCGTTCGGAGCACGTTGGTGCGTCCAGCCAGCCCCTCCCCGGCGGAAAAACGTTGTGGGTGGAGTCAGTCAGCTGTGAGGCCCATGCTCGCGCGCAGGGAGGAGCGGGGAGTTGTTAACGGTTCTAACCGTCACGTTTCCCTCTCCTCAGACCTCCCCCTGAGGGAGCGCGAGACTGGGCTTTCCTGGAGGCAGAGGCTGGTCCTGGTCTCCCCAGAAGAGGCAGCCCGCGTGCAGCGCCTGGCTCTGCCACTCACCCCACCGTCTGAGGCCTGCCTGGGCCCACAGTGTAGGCAAGAGGGGTTAAGCACTGAGAAAAGGCCCCCAGAGGAGGGTGGCGCGTAGAAGAAATGCCGGGGGGGAGGGCAGGTGGTAGCACACCACAGCAACGTGGCGTGAGCCTCATGCAGAAATGTCACTGGCTAGGTGGCGTGGAAATGCTGCAGTGCAGCGTGGGCCCTCCCAAGCATCACCGGGGTGCTCTGCCCAGAGCGCCAACCTCGTGTGAAGAGGTTGCTGCACGGCCATGTGAGCTGGGGAGGTGGGGGTGAAGCAGGGAGGCTGCCCTGCCAAAGTGACAGGACACTTTGAAAATGGCAGCGTGTTTATTATGCGATGTGAGAGGGTTACTGGTCTGGTCCAGTAGCATCGGGGCAGGATGCAATGTGGTGATGTGCCAAGATGATGCAATTTGGAGACATTCCTTAAAAATTATCTCTGCTTGACAACTGGGTGAGTTGACCAGAGAAATGTCAGTTGACCACCTATTAGTTGACCATAGTCAAATAGTCCAGCCAGGATACCATGATGTAGGCAGCAGACTGCCTTTTTGATTGAATCATGGTACCGTTCCATCATTTTTAGAATTTGTTTCACAATTTCTGAATTAAAATAACTCAGTGAAGTAACTTGTTTATTGTAATTAGGCATCAGTATCTGTCTATAGCTAAAACTAAGCCTGTTGGAGACCATAAAGTCTCTCTCTTCTATTACTGTTGCAATAAATTAATGCTTTAAAAGAGGATTATTTTGACATTATTTAACTGGTCAATTGGCCAGTCATCAGATTATTCAGCTGCCCAACCCTAAAATAATCACATTGCAGTGTAGAGTCTCACAAAACAACTTTTTACTGTCTCACCATCCATCAGTCATTTCAGTTATGGTAACATTGTCTTCATATCAAGCCAGCAAAATATGGGACTAATGGTTTGTTGTGTGACTACATGTAAATCACTTTGACTTCCCTAGTTTAAGGGGTCTATATAAATACTAAGGTCTAAACAGAAAAATTGCTGTATCATATTTTATTATGAATTTTATATAGTTCCTCTAGTGATTTTATTCCACTCCTCCCCCCAGGGAGACTTAGAGGACACCGTTAAGATAATCATACAACAAATATTTTAATTCTATATCTAGGTTCACTTCAAGATACTAAAACTGAAAGTTTTAGAATCTAATTTACTTTCCACCATTTTCACTTCTGATTTATTTGTATTTCACTCAGCTTGAACAATGATCCTAGACTAGTCAGTTCTACTTTCCAGGTCTCCTGTATTACCATACAGTTGTGGTTTTTGTATGCATAACCCTACAAGAGAATATTTAAATCTCAAAAATCCGTTTATTGAAATTGTTGTAGACAGCTCTTACATTCTCTTTACAGGTAGCTTTTGAGTATTTTGTGTTTCAGGGCAAAAACTAAAAATAACTGACAGCCAGCATTGTTTTATTTAAAGGGACAATATAAAGTTAAATCTTATGCTTATAGCTGCATGTTCCTATATTTGTATAAGCCTTATGGCAAGAAGCTTTGGAGGGGAAAAAGCATTCTGTTCACTCTCTGGGTGGAAAGAGAAAGTGCTGACACAGAGAGCTCTATTTGCATAGGCTACCTAGTCACCGTTTCTCTAGTGACATCGGAAAGTCACCATCACTGTACGAAGTTGGAGTTCGGGTTGGGGGGTAGTGGGCTTCCAGAGAGGCTTTGTGGACTTCATTGCTCTGAACTTATTTCCAAGCAATCAGGACTCTCTATCCAAGGGTCTTAAGTGTTCTCAGTTCCTTTCCCAAGGGGACTTTGCTGTGAGAGACAGTGCAGAGAACAGCATCAAAGCTGAGGGGATTCTGGTCAGGCACCTTTCTATGCAGGACTTTAATAAAGTTGAATGACTAAAATGGGTCAGGAAGTAGGTCAAGTCCTTAAAAGTGGAGGTCACAAACACTGGTAAAAATATATTATTTCTATCTATCTAGATAGAAAGATAGATATCAAATTGGGTTGTTAAGTGATGCACTTTAAGCGTGGTCTTATCAAAGCTGCTGCTCCCATGTTATGATAGACCTTCCCAGCCCACTGGGGTTGGGGGGGAAGGGGAGAGAGAGAGAACAAAAACCCACACAGACCCACAGACCACTTTAACCACTGGTGGTCCTCCAGACTGGACCAGATAAGTCTTCTTGGGACTGGAGAAAGACCTGCAAAGAGATGCTGGGATTACAAGAAGTTACTGATCCAAACTGACTATGTTTTTGGTAGATGGCTGAGTGGTACAGCCAAGGGACTGTTGCCCCTCACAGATTCTCACCAGCAGGTGGGAAGGCATTAGAGGCATTGTTGACAAAATTATTAGAAAGAGGATGACTTTACTTACACATGCACACATTATATTATATAAGGGATGTGAAGCGATTAAAAAAAATTGCACTGTTAATAGAATACCATTTATTTAAATATTTTGGATGTTTTCTACATTTTCAAATATATTGATTTCAGTTACAACAGAATACAAAGTATACAGTGCTCACTTTATTTTTTATTACAAGTATTTACACTGTAAAAAACCCACAGTATTTTTCAATTCACCTAATACAAATACTATAGTACAATCTCTTTATCATGAAAGTTGAACTTACAAATGTAGAATTATGTACAAAAATAACTGCATTCAAAAATAAAACAATAAAATTTTAGAGCCTGCAAGTCCACTCAGTCCGACTTCTTGCTCAGCCAATCGCTCAGACAAACAAGTTGTTTTACATTTACAGGAGATAATGCTGCCCTTGCTTGTTTGCAATGTCAGCCAAAAGTGAGAACAGGTGTTCTCATGGCACTGTTGTAGCCAGCGTCACAAGATATTTACATACCAGATGCACTAAAGATTCATATGACCCTTCATGCTTCAACCACCATTGCACAGGACATGGGTTCTGCTCGATAACAATCCAAAGCAGTGCGGACTGACACGTTCATTTTCATCATCTGAGTCAGATTTCTTGACTCAGAAGGTTGATTTCTTTTTTGGTGGTTCAGGTTCTGTAGTTTCCGCATCAGAGTGTTATTCTTTTTAAACTTCTGAAAGCATGCTCCACAACTCGTCCCTCTCAGATTTTGGAAGGCACTTGGGATTCTTAAATCTTGGGTCAAGTACTGTAGCTATCTTTAGATCGCTCACATTGGTACCTTCTTTGCATTTTGTCAAATCTACAGTAAAAGTATTCTTAAAATGAACAACGTGCTGGGTCATCATCTGAGGCTGCTAAAAATGAAATATATGGCAGAATGCACGTAAAACAGAGCAGGGAACATACAATCCTCCCCAACAAGTTCGGTCACAAATTTAATTAATGCATTTTTTTTTTAATGAGCGTCGTCAGCATGGAAGCGTATCCTCTGGAATGGTGGCTGAAGCATGAAGGGGCATACAAATGTTTAGCATATCTTGCACATAAATACCTTGCAATGTCAGCTACAAAAGTGCCAGGCAAATGCTTGTTTTCACTTTCTGATGACATTGTAAATAAGACAAGGGCAGCATTATCTCTTGTAAATGTAAACAAACTTGTTTGTCTGAAGGATTGGCTGAACAAGAAGTAGGACTGAGTGGACGTGCAGGATCTAAAATTTCACATTGTTTTGCTTTTGAGTGCAGTTATGTAACAAAAAAAATCTACATTTGTAAGTTGCACTTTCACAGCAAAGAGATTGTACTACCGTACTTGTATAAGGTGAATTGAAAAATTCTCTCTTTTATTATTTTTACAGTGCAAACATTTGTAATAAAATATAATTTTTTTATTCTCTGTTGAATTGAAATCAATATATGAAAATGTAGAAAAACATTCAAAATATTTAATAAATTTCAATTGGTATTCTATTTAACAGTGAGATTGAAACTGCAATTAATTGTAATTAATTTTTTGAGTTAATCATGTGAGTTAACTGCGATTAATCAACAGGCCTAATATTATATATATTCTATTGCTGTGTTTTCTAAGTTTATGATTGTATTCCCTTTCCCTAATAAAGATTTCCATTATTTGTACGTGGTTTTGCAGTGCTTGCACATGGGGAAGTTTTCCCTGTTAAGGGCACATAGCGCAGGTGTATTTAGTTTTCCCAGGGTTCTGAACTGGTTTCATTATTTGTCAAGAGGCACCCTAGATACATTGAACCTCACCCTTTTTGCTGCCATTAGTCACCTAGAAGTAGTGTTATATTTGTAGTTTTTTCCCCTGCTGCCTTGCTCTATGAAAGACCCAGACAAACAAGAGACTATGCACAAGTACAGGAGAAACTGACAAATGAAATGAATACACAGTGCTATCAAAGGCACCAAGAAACTGAAAAATTGAGAAAAACATTTGTTATAGTAATCTTAATAGTTTCTTGTGATAATAGTAGGTAAGAAGCTTCAGACTAAAGTGTGCTTTATTTTTGTTATTTAAGTTGGTATCACTGTAAGTTCTCAGAGCTAAAGGGTTGATTCCTTCTACTTCTACAGTGTTTTAAATTACATGTTTCAAAAGCCAGCCATAGCAGACTGATTCCTTCCATTCTTAAGAGCCAGATTGGTGAATGCTTACTAATGTGACTAGTCTCATTCAATTTAAAGGCTCACCAGCAGAACCCCTGCAAGTATACAGAACAAAATACTCATTCCCTACTATTAAATTAATTAAGAGGTCAATCAAAGACGTAAGAGAATAAATAGCTCTTAGTTTTTCTTCACCAGATCCTGATATGCAGCTTCACTTGTTTGACATCTCACCATGCACTATATTGATTACCATCTGTTTAGCACTTCTTGTTATAAGAGTAGAGGTTTTCCTTGGCCAAGATTTTCCTTCCTCATGCTGTTAGGTAATATGCTGAGATGGCTGCATTCCAAATGTTCTATGTGCCTATAACTGGTGCACTTCAGGATCTTTTAGAGTGTAGAGTACTAAGTAAATATAAATTAATAATCGTTTCACTGAAGTTCAGTAAAAAATAACTACCTTTGTCCAAAATGTAAATTACCATACATTCTGAGAATACTGAATGGATTTTTAATTTTTACTCTTAGTTTGTATGCTATGAAGAGCCCTTACAACTCTGCTCAATATGTATTGTAATCAGTGGGTTGGTGTGTACATGTATCTTTACATTCTAAATAGAATGTGAATTGTAATGTAAGCCCTTAAAACTACAGGATATTTTCCTTTGTGGATCAGGTAGTGGGTCCTAGTGCTTTTAATAATCAATAAATAATTAGCTCTTACATAGTTTTAGAACAGGCACTCCAACTGCACTGTTATCATTAATTTTTGAATGGCCATGATGTACTCTGTATAGTCAAAAGTCTGAAATCCTAGGTAACCGCAGATTTATTACAATGTAAAGTCTGACTTATATGAAAGGAGATATCATTGATAGGTAACAGTGCACCTATCCAATGCATTCTAAGAAGCTGATGACATGAAGACTGGTAAAGGCTGGATGGAAGATTAATTCAATATAAACATTTGCAGGATTGCCCACTGGTAATATCTATTTGGCCATCTGGCTGTTTATAGTAAAGTTGTGGAGATTTTTCTTTAAAACATTTGTTCACCTTTAAAAAGGATGCAACTATTCAATTTTGCCTGAGTAAAGACCCATGACTGCATAAGTGAGCCATTATAATTGTGGTTATACTGTAAGCTTCATCCTTTGGATAAAAGAGATATTATTTTTTAAGTAAAGCATACTATAGGGCATGCTCAAATTCACAACTTCTGCGTTGCTTCCCTATTCAGCAATGTATATGTCTAAATACTGTGGGTGAAATTCTGGTCTTGTTGGAGTCAATGGCAAAACTCCAATGGACTTCAGTGGAGTCAGGTTTTCATCCTGTATTTATTTACACACTAGGCTACTGAAGTCTGTTAGTTAAATAATGCATGTTTTAAAGTTTGCTTGGGTTCTCATACTTCCATAAGAATTTTCTCTTTTTAAAAAGAATCTAAAATACAGATCACACACACAGTATTAAAGTATATCAAATATACAAACTCAAGAAATACAGAGACAACTAAAACTCCATCCACATTAGCAATTTATAGATCATTGGTGCACAAGGGGTTGTTCATACAAGATAGGCACAGTCCCTGCCCTGAGGAACTTAGCAGTCTAGGTACAATAAGACACAGGATGACAAGAGGCAAGGATGTAAAAAAGAAGGGGGATTTATACTCTAGAAGGTCATGAGGCTTTAAAACAAAACACACACAGACACACCCTCTATATGTCATCTTAGTTCTTGTAAGAGTGTGGTGGCCTCTTTAAGGGGATGTGCTGTTGTGCAGGGTCACTACTAGCTCTCAGCTCTTTAAGAAAAGGAAAATTGTGGGAAGTGTACTCCCTGGGGGACAGGGATCATAACAACCAAAGCAACTATAAGAGCAGCCTCTGCTCAGTGATAAAGAGATTTGGACAGAGGACTGGGTGGCTAAAAGGCACCAGACAAGAAGAATAGCCAGGAGAAGCATTCAGCGAGTAGGAGGAACTGGAGTCTCTCCACCTTTGGATCCCTGGCTTCTTTGTGTAAGGCTGTGTAGGAAATGGCCTGCGTAAGAGTTAAGCAAGGTTTGAATGAAGGGGACATGCTTGTTCACAATTCAGAATATCCAAGCTGTAATCTGGAGTTGAGGAAGAGGCCTGTTCTATTACCCCTCAGCAGCAGGGGCAAGCTGGTACTCTCTAGTAGAAGGGGAAAAGGCACAAACAGACTACTGACTGAGCCTGACATGACACAGAGAAATATAGAGCCCACACAGAACTGGTGAACGACTACTTTGTCTTCGTTTTGTATGGACTTGTTTTATTGACCCGAGGATGAAAAAGGTGTACGTAGGTTTAGTTGGAAGGTTATGCAAAGCTGATAATAGCCCACCTTAATTGATTAGTTTCATTATAGTTGGTATGGCAACACCCATTTTTTCCATGTTATGTGTATATATATATCTTCCTACTGTATTTTCCACTGCATGCATCCGATGAAATGGGTTTTAGCCCTCGAAAGCTTATGCCCAAATACATTTGTTAGTGTCTAAGGTGCCACAGGTATTCCTCATTCTTTTCACAAAGCCATCCCTCCATCAGAGGGAGATGGTGGGCCAACAAGAGATACAGCCACAGTTATAAACTAAGGCAACATCACCAGAGAACAGGAGTACTTGTGGCACCTTAGAGACTAACAAATTTATTTGAGCATAAGCTTTCGTGGGCTACAGCCCACTTCATCAGATGCATGTAGTGGAAAATACAGTAGGAAGATATATATACACACACAGAGAACATGAAATAATGGGTGTTACCATACACACTATAAGAAGAGTGATTAGTTAATAGCTCACCTTATCAGCAGGAGAAAGAGAATTGTTTTGTAGTGGTAATGAAAATGGCCCATTTCCAGCAATTGACAAGGAGATGTAAGGAACTGGGTGGAGGGGGGAGGGGATAAGCATGGGGAAATAGTTTTACTTTGTGGACCTTGCTTTTCACATAAACAGTGCACTCTTGTAAAAGTATGAAAAATTGTTTTATGTTCACTCACTTTTATTAGAATTCTTACCCTTTATATTTATTTGCACAAGTAAAATTTAAGGAAAACATTTTAAAAGAGAACATGACAACCTTCCTATTAGATTCTGAAACTCCATCCATATTTTTACTTATAGAACACACCGTGAGGGCACATACTATTCTTCGGACCAATCATGCACTACTTCTATCCTAAGAAACTCATATTTGAGCACACTTCTTACAATGAATTTTTTTTATCTTTTGTTATCAGGCTCCCCCAAAGTTACAGCCCCTTGGTTGCTAAATTTTTGTTTATGCTGAGATCTTGTATACTGGACTCCTGACATCACCAAAGCAAGAGTCTGTCCACGTGGCAAAAGGTAAATTGAGTGAATTAACAATTCTTTTTGTGTGTGAATTTAAGATGTGCTAGAATCCCAAGGGGAGAATTATTTATATTTGTTTACGTTGGCCCAGAAAACATAGTAGGCTCTTTTCAGACAGACACAAAAGGATCCTTTTGCTCCACAGTGCTCTGTATCTAAGATCCTAGACAGAGATGAAGGTTTTAAGGGAAGAGGAACAATTAATGGGAAACTTTTATGTAGATCAAAGATTGATACTCAGTTTTTCCAAAGAACAGATTCAGTGTGAACAGTGGTAGTGAAAGCTACCTAGATACTTATGCCTTTATCACCATAATATGAATGCCTCAAGTAATTAACAACAAATGTCTTCTTCATCACACAGGGTAGCTGAATTTTGTTAAATGTCAGTGACTTTGATTAAGTGTGTTAAGAACTATCGAGGGGGAGAAGAAATGGGTTTTCCATTTGTTTCTGAATGCTGTTTAAGTCTGTGGTCTTCCTTATCCCTTCTAGGAGTGAGTTCTATTGGTACAGTTCCCATGAAAGTTCTCCCCCCTATATTCACAAACTTCTCCCTGTTGGCCAAATTTCACTTGTTTCAAGGCTTGTGTATATGAGGATATTCAGGAAAGTTAAGACAAATTAACTAAGGTGTTAAGATCATACATATTAGTTACAGCACGTTAAGCCACCATATGAACGCTCTCATTTGAAATAAAGTGGCCATAGTTGAATTTAGCATAGCTATCCTAGGCTGACAGAGGGAAGGGAAAGAAAGGTGACCTTTTGGGTAACTTGGGTTAATCCAGGCCTCTAGCTTCTAACAGTATTTAGGCCTTTCATACAAATCTGCTCTCTGGCTTCTTTCCTCAGACTGAACTCTTAGCCCATTTTTGAGGCCTTAGTGTCTTGGTGATTACCAGATCCTTCTTAGTCTCACCCTTTCTGGCTGAAAAGTAACTGATTACCACACAGGTGAACTGAATGTGCCTGACTTGCCCTTTAATCATTTCTAGCCTATGATGAAGTGTCACCTCATCACAATAAATGTCATTCACCTCCTGACAAGTATGGGGGTACTCTTTGATTTTAATACTGTATCTGCATTTGTCATTAATATGACGTGTTTGTCCTGTAATTGGGAGTGGATATTTCAGCCTAGAAATTTGTCTGGATAACACAGCCTACCTGCCTAGAGAAACAAAGAGAAAAGGCCCTTTCTAATAGTCATCTAACAAATTACATGTAAGTGACATTGCAGAGAGAATAGCCTTAATGGCTCTAGCCTGCTCTTGTGGGGAGCACCCAACCCAGTTTGAACAGGATGAGTCAGACAGTAGGGTGACCAGATGTCCCGATTTTTGGGTCTTTTTCTTACATAGGCTCCTATTACCTCCCACCCCCTGTCCCGATTTTTAACATTTGCTGTCTGGTCACCCTATCAAACAGAGACCTATAGACCAGCAAGATTTGAGCTGGCTATGAAACCATAAATTGGTTCAGTTTCATTCCTGTGATGTAAGAGGAAAGCCTACCTAACAGCTTGTAGTGAAGCATAAAATTAGATTAAAAGTGTATAGGCTACTTGTTTTTTTAAATCTGTTCTCGGATGCTTTGTTCTAACTACTAAATAAAAATACTTTGTTTTATAAAGGTTGCTGGTCAATATCACTGGTCATAGGTTTCTAAAGAGAGGGCCTGCAGGTTAAGTGGTTGGTATACAGAGGGTAATGCACCTGGGTCCTGCTCTAAGAATCACAAGATGACAGACACCAGAAACGACAAGAGGCCAAACACCTGAATTGGGTGCATTCAGGGACCAGAAAGACATAGAGGTGCAGGTAGCCCCATAACTACTGAAATGTAAGAATAATCATTTATTTTCCTAATATTTATAATAAAACAAATAGTTCACTATTACTAGACAAATCTTATTTATGTCTGGAATAAAAACTAGATAAAAACAAACAACCTACATTTTACATACCTCATCCTCTAGCTTGTTTTATGCTATGACAAGAACACCACTGACTTTGCAAAAATGATTTATTAAGCTTCACGATCTATCAAGAAGCGTGAATATTGATGTGTTCACATTAACATCCTGTGTAACAGCTGAATACTAGATCTATCATGACACAATGAGAATCATATGTTGCAGACCAACAAATGGCAGAAAACTTAATTAAAGCAAAATTGACAAGGTATCAGAGGCTTTTAAGACAAAACAGCTTTATTTTACAAAAAGGAAAGCATGAAGAAAGGACAGCTTGGCAGAGAAAACATGCATGGAAAGTAGGGGAATATTAAAAACAACTTATTGAAAGACAAAACTAGTATGTAGAAGTGTGAACTTGCACTACTTAGACGTAAACTACAATTATTTTTATCATCTAGAAATGTACAAAGTCTTCAAAAGTACAGCTGTTCCAGTATTTAGCTATATTAATGGTTTAAAAGATTCCTAAATCCATTTATTTTAGTTGCAAGTTTTAAGTGAAGATACCAATTGTAAAGTTCTTTTTAGAGTATTTAAACAAAAGGATTTTACCAGGCAGTGCATCCTTAGACTGAAACAGACAGATGTTAAATGCCATCACAAAACTGATTGGTAGAGTTTTAATTCTAACTGGCACTTTTGTTTTCCTAGAAGAAATGCAGTCTGCAAGCTAATGGGTGTTTTGTTAGCTATTCAGATCCTTTCCTTGCTTCAACCCAAAATACTATGGAGAAAACACTTTGTTAGAGCTCAATTTAACAAAATAATTGGCCTCCTTAGCCAGTAGCTCATGGGAGGCTCTTCTGGACTTTGCATAGATGTCAATTTTGATCCATAGGGGACCTTGTAAACGTTCCATACTTTTTGCTGGCTATATCCTGCTCCTAATGCAGGAGTTTGACTTTGTCCCATCCACTTAATTGACATCAAGGGGGATGCTCAGAAAATTCCCCAAATGTCTTAATGTAAGTGATGTGCTCTTCTCTGATTAATCTGTCTTGGACATCAGCCAGAGACAGAAAGATGTGCCAAACAATTCATATCTTCTTCTAATATTGATGAGTTATAGAGACACATACGGCATCTCTGTTTGGCTGACCTCCAGAAAGGTGCAGTGATGTGAATTAATTTGGGAGTTAGCTAGATGGCGTTACAGCTTACATATATGTTGCTACACTGATGTGACTCTTTGGAGTCTGTTTGTTGGTTAGGTGTTTCTGAAATTAGATGTAAATTGTGTGGTGCTATTGCTCTGTCTAAACTGCATTATATAGGAAAATGGAAGTAGTTATTTTGGGACTAGGCTGGGCCAAAACAACAAGTTGTTAATGTTTTTGGAGAAGGGGCTGAAGAAGAAGCATCACTGAAACCAAGTTTCTAATGGATTGGGAAATACTCTCATCTCCCCTTCAAATTTAGATGATTTTTTAAAAATAGGTCAGTTTTAAAGAGCGGCTGAGGAACACAACCACAGTTACATAATATAATTTATTCTTTGTCTTTTAAAATTGATCACACATCTACAGATGGATATTTAAGATCTGAAAATAAGGATTTCAGAGTTGTGGATCAAAAGATAAAAGAGCTCATTTATGTCAAGTCTCCACTTCCCAGGCATTTCTTTGGCTCTCTACCATGTAAGAGTTATTGGAATTTGTAAATGGGTGTTATGAATAAAATGTAATGAATAGGGCTGAGTTCTGTCATATGAAACAAAACTAAAGATGCTGGATTACACTTACAAGTTAGCAACAAAAATACTGCAAGCCAGAAGGAGGATGATTCTTATGTAAAATAAGTACAAAAGGAGAGAAGCCTATTTGTTTTTAATGATGTAGTCTGGCACTGGCAAATCATTTTTCTAAGAACTTATACATAATAGTCTGTTTCATTTGCTGGTGTTTATGACAAAGAGTACAAAAGTAAAGTCATAGCTTAACATGACTGATTACTTTAAAAGAAAGAAGCTGAAACCTCTTTAGAGAATTAATCCAAAAATTCCAACAAGCATAATTATCTGTACACTATAACCTGATGTATGTGATGGTAAGCATGAAAAGAACAAATGAACAATATTGGTGCTTTGTTCACAATGTAGGTAAAACCATCACGATGAGCAGTGACAGATTATGTACAAGGAATCTTGCAAACAACTATTCAGGAAGTTCAGGTATTATTAGCTGCCTTTTTATTCAGAATCACGATTTTGGTATTGTGTATATTTAAGATGTTCTTTTTCTGAGTGGGTGTGGTTCTCCTGTCTTGTAGAACTCAGTGACATCCTACATGTTACTTTATTTAATTCTTTTTGAATTAGCAGTTGTGTCCTGTTTGCTTTGTCAGATTAGGCCAAGAAATATTCACTATTTTGCAAGGGCTATAGCTTGAGTCTAAAATCAGTTATTCATACTAATTTGTGTTTGAATATTTTTAAAGTATGCTTTATATGACAAAGACAACAATGGCAAATGAAGTGAATGAACTTCAGCAGTAAAAAAGGTTGAATTTGACCAAAATTGTTTGCTGGCCCTTAGGCCATTGCAAGACCAAAATGTAATTTTTGAACTTTTGGGGACGCTACTGCCCTTTCTTAACACTCCTGACATTGTAAGAAAGAACTAAACATACAATAATTTAACATCCCTTTTCCCAATCAAAACACTAACCTCTTCCCTTGCTACTTGAACTGGAAGGCCTCCAGAAGCAGCATACTCCTTTTCTGGGGTAAAGAAAGCACCTTGTGTCACTGCAACAACCCTGCTCTATGATCACAGAGCACCACTGATGGTCCTCAGAAGAATCATGTTTAATCCCCTTCAGCCAAAGGAAAGTAACTAAAATATCAGGCCTTGAAAGAGAGAATGCACTAGGCAGGGGAGTTCCTCTGTAGAAAACATTCCCTTTAAAAAAGGCTATTTTTATTAGTGTTGGTTCTTAAAGTGATGGATCTGGGCTTCCTCATCCTGAATTTTAAACTTATCTGACAGGAATTTTATTTGTGTATACGTGATTTTATGCTGTAATAGATGGTTTGAGCTTGCTGTTTTGTTACCTGGAAAGAGATAATATATAGAATTCAGAGCTCCAGTTGGAAAACCACATCCCAAAGACATTTGCCTTCAAATCTTCTCTGTTTTTAGGGACAGTTGTCAAATTATGAGTGGAGGGGAAGGGACGGTGGCAATTTGCTCATCTTTTCACTTATAAAGGATGCAGTTGGCTCAAAGATTCTTTCATGTGTCCACAGGCCCCACTTTCAGAATTGCAAAGAGATCTTCATTTGGAGCTTTTGAAAATAAAATACATATATTTTCTTTGACTTTTTTTGTGTTTTGAGAACACTGAGGGATATGGGGAGAAAACTAAGATCCTTGACATTCCTCTTAATGGTTTGCCTATCAGTTATAATATAATAAACCAGCATATTTCATTGCTTCTTTAGATCAAGCTGTTTGTACACACTGGGACTCCTTGCAGCCCTCCATGCTCCCTGTGTGCTACTCTCCCATCCCCTCCTAGTTCTGGGACTTTCTGCAACCTACCCCTCTTCCTCTTACCAGGAGCTCTGTACCTATCCACTTCCCCCATCCTTATTACGTTGATTTCCCCAATTTCCCTGTTCTGATTTTCTCTAAAATCAGTAGGGTTCTGTCCATTGAGGCCTAGAACATTCCCTGAAATTTGGAATTGACCAGATCTGGCGTTCAAGAGTTATTGGCTGGAAATACAGCTTGGCCTATATATGTGATGAAGCATGTGATCCCTCTACTTTAGAAGCTCATGGACATATGTCTAAAATTACCTCTTGCTTGATTTTACCGAGAGTGGCATACCAGCTGAAGGTAGGTATTTTGGGGGCTTCACAAGCTTGACAAGACACCTACATTTTCTAAACATTAAACAAATTAGCTAACTATTTGCATTTTTGTTCACATCAGGTTGTAATGGTCAAACTTAAATGCCAACAGTTGGAGATTTATACCAACTATGTAATCTTCACTATTAACTAGCAACTTTTCTGAAAGAGAACACTAGCTGTCATTTAAAAATAAAAACACCAGTGCAAAGAACTGGGCTCTCCGTCATCTTGGGCCATCATAAAGAGATGAATGCAGGGATCAGTAGGAGGCTGGGCTTTTATACTCTTGGATTTAGAATACTGGATTTGAGGGACAGAGGCATGCACCCTTTCATAGTTACAGAGCTAGCTGCACCTCTGTCCCTTTTCTGACCTCAGAAGGTATGTCTACACAGGGATAAAAGACCTGCCGCACAGCCACGGCTGGCCTGGGCCACTTGACTCAGGATGTGGGGCTAAAAATTGCTGTGTAAATGAGCTTTGGGACCCTCCACCCTCAAAAGGTTCTAGAGCTCAGGCTCCAGCCCGAGCCAGAATGTCTACATGTCAGTTGTTCAGCCCTAGAGCCTGAGCCCCTCAAGCCCAAGTCAGTGGACTCATGCCCTGTTTAGATGTACCCTGAGTATGCCCATCTCAGGTCTTAGTGCCTTTACCTATCTCCCGGTGGAATTTCACAATTCTCCCACTCTTAGATAGGGCCCTGGGCTATAGAATCATTTGTATCCACTGTGCATACCCTGCAGCTTCAACCAAGTTCAGGTACCTGTGATTCTTCCTAATATGACTAGTAGCTTATAGTGACCAAACAGCCTTCTTAAAAGTATCACTTATTTTAACAGTTGGAAAAAAGCAAAAGGAAAAAAAGGGATTTTAAAATCCATCTACACACACAGGTGTTTTACCTAAAGGTTGGTAACCTAGGCAGGCCTAATTTAGAGGCCTCCACTGTGGGTGCCTGAACAACAAGTGCTGAGAGAGAACGAACATGAACTTTAAACTTTGCTATCGTTCTCTCCCCCCAGGCGTTGACCCTTCTGGTGAAAATCAGTCCTGTAAGAGATCAAGACAGGAACAACTCTCATGTGTTTGCTGAGGGCTGGCTTATCTTAAGCCATTCTTTTTCCTTCTTAAATGTTTCCAAACAGACTCCTCTGGAGCTAAATCACTGTAGTCATACAGCAAACACATCAACATTCAGTATTTCTTAAATTATTCCTGCTCAGTGCCAGATCAGTGGTACGCCTCTAATGGATAATTGCCTTACTACAATGGCTGCTGTGGTCACATGGCAGGGTACACAACACCCAGTGTGGATCAGCAAAAGCAATACTTTAGGAGAACACCAGTAACTGGTAACTAATCTTTTTCCTTAACCTCTTTCTTTCTCTCCTAAGGGACCACATCTGCATGAGTTCTATGCAGAGGACACAATGTTTGCAGAATGGGAATGTTTCACTTTTTTATTTGCACATCTTCTCCACACCAAAATAAAGAGGAGACTGCAGTACTTCAAATGTACAAAAATCACTATGCCTAGGCAATTTATAGTATTTAATGTCAAATGTTCGTTGTGATTATGGAAATTTTTGGATTTAAATTAAAAAGCTTACATCACACTTGCACGTGTAAAGCTATGTCATCTGTTTTTTATCCAATGCGCAATTCAAGAATTCCTATAATTGATTTCCTTTGACAGCTTAAGTACCCGCACTCGCCTACACCGCACATATTGTGCTTCCTGACATAGTCTATGTTGGGAGTTACAGATTGAGATATGATATTTCAACAGAGGAAACTAGTTAAGTCAGGTCAAATAAAATAATCAGCAAAATCTGCTGGGGTTCTTTCAAGTGGCTGTCAAATGGCTCAAGCATCAGTAACACTATAATATTTTTTAAAATGTTGATGGGCTGTCAGAAGAAAAATTAGAAAAACAAAATGAAAGTATGGATGCAGGATTGTTATTGTTCAGACAGACTGAAAGTCTTCTGTATTGTTTGTGCAATTTAATTTGGTCTGGAAGTCTGCTGTGATGTGTTCCTTTAGAGTCTGCTGAATGACAATCGTGCTGAACAGAATCCCTATGGATGAGCTCAGATGCTACAGTGATGACAGTATAAGTATTTGGATAAATAAAGGAGTTTTTTTCCTTCATGCTGACAAGCCATCAATGTTTTGTTGGATAAAAGTGTTTATATCCAATACAGTATATCCCAACCTTTTGGTGCAACTCTAGTTCTCCAGAAAGTTGTAAGTTATAAAACCAGCTTACCAGTCTAAGACCTCAGCTGTACAAGACAATCCTTATTCTACCTATTTGCTTTAACATGCTTTGACTTGAGATGCAGCTTGGGCTGTTCCTGTGTCTTACATGTCATCCAAGCTTGATGACATGTAAGAGTATCCAACTTCATAAGTGGATAGGACAGGAAACAGGCATTGGTAGGGTACTTGAGTTCTCCACAGCAGCTGATCATTAAAGGCCAAATTCTGCTAATATTAGTCAGGTTAAACTGCACTTACTCAGTTAATTCTCCAGCAACTGTGTGCATAAATGAATGCTAGTCAATATAACTAAAGTTGCAAAAGCAGTCCTTAAAGTAGGGACAGCTCACACTACTAGCTACAAAAGCTTGAACCATCATTTCTGGTACATGTACTATTACTTGAGATCCAGTCTAATACATGAATATGAAGAGCTTTGATTTTTAAGAGAACTATTTGAAATGTAGATGGAGATATTTACTTTTCTGGCAGTGTCAAAGGATTCCTCTATTATACATTCTCCTTCCAATTTTATGAATCAATTCTAAAAGACAAGCAAGCAAGTTGTGCCAGTGATCAATACTTACCTTTATAACAAAACAGAACAAGCAAAGAGAACCTGGAGGTGGCCAGGACCAACAGAAGTTTTTTGACAAAACCCATAAGATGATTTTTCTCTCTTCTGGGTTCTATGTCCATAGATAAGATGATATTATTCTGTTCTCCCTGCAGGATTTTCCCTTGAACCAGGCCAACCTATAGCAACGTCTTGCAGGCAAGTAAACAATCCAGGCCTCCTTCATACTGTCCTTTTGTACACAAGTTATCTAGTACAGGGTACCATTGGAGTGGTACAATGCACTCCATCCTCTCTTCCATCTAGAACTGAGCAAGCCATATCCACAATACTTCAACCACTTCTGACCTGAGAAGCAAAGATCTTATGCCAAGATTCAATATAATACACTTTGATAGGCTTTCAGTGTTCACATATGACCTGTAAATCATGCCCTTTACAATCTGGAGTCAGAAATTGAGGGGTCTTTTTTCCCCAAAATCGAGGCATTTCATATACATAACTCCCATTGACAGCAGTTAATAGCTTCCATAAATCCTCACATGTTGATAGAATAGTCCTCTAACACGATATAAAGAAAATAGTTCATTGATTCATAGAGATGGAAAAATAAGTAGACTGACATAGAATGCCCACAATAAAAGGGTTGGAAACCACTGAGGTTACCCTCAATAGATATGAATGATCTCATCTAAAGATCAGCACAAAAGGAGCATAAATTTAGGCTTATTTAATTAATATGCCTATGAAAGTCTCATCACTTCAATTTTTTAGAGTACTGTGGTTTGTTTTGACTGGACCTTTTCATTGAGGCAGTAAGTCACCAGGAGAGAGCAGTGCAACTCTGGGTAAACAAAATATATAGAAGCATGTGCCAAGGGAATGAAAATCACAAGGGTCCAATCCTACTTTTTACATGCACACACAACTCCCATCAGGACATCCATGGGTGCTTTTCAGTGCATGAGAAAGGCAGGAATAAGCTTCAAGGTGGTACAATAGCATTGCCAGTGCAGATTGCAGACTCTCACTATTTAGGTTAGACACTGTCTTTTTTGCTGCAAAGTCACTTCTGAAATCCTAAATAAACAATGCCGTAGTGCAAACACGTAGCTGTTTCCATTATTTATGTGGAGGTTAGTCGGCTAGGTATAAACAAGAAGATGCTGCAATGAATAGTACCTGCTGGCTATACTATACATAGTATAGAAGACTGCAGCAATTTTCTCATAACTCTCCTTTGGTATGAGAGAGAGCCTGCCACTTTTTATACAGAATAATTAAAGTGAATTTAAAGAGGGCAACAAGGGCAGAATCTACTGAGGACATTCTTGAATCTGAAATTCACCCACGCAGGAGCTGTGTGCAAGTAGATAATTGATACAGAATATATTAATGACAAATATGGTCTGCACACTTTCTAAAATATCTAGACGTGTACAATGCAGTATTAAGGGTTAGTAGGAGAGGCAGGAAAACAAAGGGAGCTTTTTATCTTTAGATTTTTTTTGTCATTTTTTGAAAGAAAGTATGAACTTTATACAGAACACCCCCAACAAACCTGTCCTACAAGAAAGATTTCATTTTCACAGAATACCATACTTGTTCTCTGATTTTGTTTTTATGTAACATGGCCAGTAAATTAGATCTATTATGATCCATCACTGAATTAGTAGTACAGGAGGAGTTGATATTCTGAGAGTGTCTTGCAACAATCAGAAATGTATTTTCCCTGCTCTGCTGCCATGTTTATAGCCAATTTTTCTGGACTGTATCCACCTAACCTGAGCAAAGAAAGACTTTGGACTTTAAAAAAAAAAATCCAAAAAAACCTCATGTTGGTATGTCCCCATTTACAATGGAGAGCAGATTTGGCTCTTAAATTTTAAAATCTCACCAGGTAAGATTACTTGAACCTTTGTCCTTCCTTTTCCTGTCTTGCTATTTAGCACTCTTTCTTTTTGTGATTTATCTTAAATTTTGATTGCAAACTCTTTGGAGCAGTATCAGTGTCCTTCTGTTCTCTTCAGGCTTTTATAGGATAACCAGTACCCATCTGTGTCGTCTATGAAATGGTATAGAATAATTATGCTTTAACCTTTAATATGCAGCCTCAGAAGTCTAATATTTCTAATAGGAGGAAGCAAACAATAAGCATTTTGTCCCTTACAGCTGCTTGACTCGAAGAGAAAGTGTGGTCTAATAGTTAGAGCAGAAGATTGGGTTGAGGGAAATGAAATCAGGCAGGAATAATCAGTTTGGGGCTTGGTATGAAAGTTTCCCTGTTCTAGCAAAAGCCTAGATGTCTCCAATTTACCTGTCTTAAAGGCACCCATTTCAGTCAGAGAAAACAATCCTCCTCATATCTGTATCATTTGAGACAGTGGCAGTCTTGAAATATTTTCTTTCTACTTCTGAGGTGGTCTCATAAAATGTAGGATATGCCTCATTTTTGCAGTATCTAGTTGCACTCCCATTTCCAACATTCATTTTCAATAGACTTCCATGTGAAGGGGAGTGATCATTTAAAGTACCCATTGTGGGGAACTACCTGAGGGAAAGAGTGCTTAGTGCAGATGCTCTACCTAAATTCCTGATTAGCATATAACACTTTGAAAATCTAGGCTGCATGATAGAAAATTTAATTTTAAAATTGACATCTAAAGATAATTAAATACCTCCCCACTTGAATGCTTCGGTATTATGCTTATTTGAGATCATTAATTGAAAAATGGTACAAGATCATGTATGGCTATTGTTTGTATTGCACCATGACAAGTGCCCTCAAATCTCACTGGGTTTGATCAGATGAGGTGCTGAGCACCATCAACTTAGCACTTGACAGCAATGTACTGAACTGGCCTGAGACAATTGAATAGGGCTGCTCACAAAACACCAATTTTGAGATTAAAAAATTATTTAACTGAAATCTTACAGTTGTATCTCTTCATGAAAAGTTCTGGTCTAACTAAAACATTTTATAAAAGAATAGTCACTGAGTAGATTCTATACAAATTAATACTTTTCCCTTGTTCTCCTTTAACTAGTTCCACAGCAATATCACAAATAAATTTTTTCAGGTTGTGCTGATGTTATTAGTGATGCTGGTACCTAAATAAAGAGTAAAGGTGGGAAGGAAAATGTAGGTTTATTTCAATCAATATATATTCAGGTTTTTGCCCTGTCCCCAAAAAAGCAACCTTTGCCAAATGGAAGAGCCAGAATCATACTGTAAAAATCTTGTGTGTTCACATCTCTAAGAGTATTACAAACAATGGATAGTAAACACAAGCAAACCCAATGAAATTAAGTTGGCAATGTCCCTGTAATGCATTATTTAGCAATACTTGATTTTCTCCCTACAAACTTTTATATATGTAAATATTGGCTTAAACTGAAGACAATTATAAATCTTATTTTATGGTGAAACATCCTCCTGTAGCTCTCCAATTTATTTTTTAATAAACAATATACCTTTACCTTGGGCAGAAGCAGTTTGCTCCCCTAAAGCTGCATATTTTGACTCTGATAAAGCCACATAGACTGTGATTCAGGCATCAGGCCTGAAAGATATGATCCAACAGCCTGGCAAGTTGCCAGTGGCAACTATTCATTTGATGAAACCAGAAAGGTGTTGCTGAATTGGAGGAATTAAGGGAAGAGCAACAAGAATGATTTGGAGGGTTTTTGCTTCCAAGGAAAGATTAAAAGAACTAAATACATATGGCTTGCCTAAATGAAAGCCAGGGGGAAGGTGAGCGTGATTACTTTCTTCAAGTTCCTGTAAGTGGTTACCACAGTAGAGAGGGGAACAATTTAGAATTGTACAAAAGGGTATAATGGGGCAATAGAAGGATCTGAACAAAGGAAAAAACTAGACTGAATATCAGGACTAGATTCTTAACCATGATGTCTTGTCCCCAAAGGACACTAGTTCATCCCCCAGTGTTCAATACCTCTGGGACTAAACAGCATTAAGTGTTAAGAGCTGATCCCTGTTGTGGGCATTTTGTGAAACGTATAGAGGGTTTCTGGCCCCGGAACATGAGACAGGTTGGAACTTTTGGGACTCTAACTCAGCAGATTTCTGCTGCTGTTTATAGGGGAATCACCTGATCCTTGCTCAGATGTGCCTACTTAGTAACTAAAGTTGACTGGCCCCGGCCTCTACGACTTTAAAGGGCCATGTTCTACCCCATTAAAAATAATGGGGAATTTTGCGGTTGACGTCAATAAGAGCAGGACTGAGCCATTACAGATTTATCTAACTGTATTTATATATAAATAAATCAGGCCAACTACCTTTAGCATTCAAGATTGCTTTAAAATAACACAGTTTATTAAATTTATTCAATAATATTACACTTTTGCATAAAGGGACTATTCTTTCTATTTTTAAAAGATAGCATATTAAGTACTATATAGTGTTTAAATTCCATAGTTTACACAAGATATCAGGTTAAATGTATTATTTAAAAAGTAGTTTTAATACATGAAAAATACTGAGAGCTTTCTGATCCTAAAGCCAGCAGGAGTTGGCAGTATACTGACTCTTTAAGCCCAAGACTGTCTGATCTGACTTTCTGAAGTTGACACTGCTCAGACAAAAGACTATTTTAAACCCCTTTTCCCTATTCTATTCAGAGCCTAGGTTGAATTCTCAGCTTTGAATAATATTCAGAAACTTTTGAAAACTGATTTTAGCCCAAAGCATGTTATTTCCTATGAGATGGCTAATAGCAGAGCTTCTGAAGGCTAAAGGGCTTATATATGTTTTATATCCTTTCCTAGGGGACTTTATCTGGGAGAAGCATTGAATAAATGAACTTCTAACCCACAGAGATAGTATCGAAAGATGTACTGGTGGTGTAAAGTCTCCTCAAGCCAGCAGGTGAAGGTGCTTTTGTACTGTGGACAAAAATCAAGGCTATCAATTCATTTCTCAAAAGCCACCAAGATTTTAACTAGCTGTGTAGAAGAGAAAGGTTCTGTACCCTATAACCAATCCCTTGAGCTCTCCAGTCCTCCTTCTCTCAACATTAAAGGAGCACATCCTTCCTGCTTCTCCACAGCCACAGACAGCCTTGTCCCACAGCACAGCCAGTCTGGTTCAACTGCATAGACAGGACAAGATTTTAGGAGCCTGGTGTACGCTGCCTGCATGATGCAGAGCTCAGCTGCCTGGGGATTACCAGGGCACGGCTGCAGTCGGGGCCTCAAGGAAGGTAAAGGCAGGAGCCAGTGGATCTTGAAGTATGTAGATGTACTGGTCATATACCACTTCAAAAGATGGGTTACCAACTGACCAAACACTGATGAAGCTAAAATAATGGCCAATGTGGCTCAGCTGCCACTCAAGGATTCCTTCTCCCTTCTGTTGGGCCTCCAGTGTCAAGCCTATGTACTTGTGATCAGCACCAAAGAGGATTTGCCCCAAATAGCAGTTACTGTGCAAGTGAATATGGCTGCAACATTTGGATTACATTGTTAATTAGTGGCTGCATTTGTGAATACAAATGAAATTTTTGAAAAGGAAAACAGTATTTTCCACTTGCTGCACCCAACACTTGTGAATCTGGCTGTTTTTTAGATAATTTATAGAACCCTAGTTGCCATAACAACATGATTGTTCAATGAAGCACAAATACCTGGCAGAGTTGCCATTAGCATGAAATAATTGACCTCAGTAGTGGTCCTTCCTGAAGGAGCTGCACTGAAAATCAAGATTGCTTAGTGTCAGCATGGTCACTTGTAACACAATAATGACAGATGACTCACAGTAGCAACAGCAGTGTGTGATTACAAATTGCAGCATATGCATAAGCAAGCAGACAGATAATAAAAAACAAATTTTCTCTGCCTTCTCCCTTCCCCACAACAACGCATAAAGTCATGTCTGGGCATTTAATGACCACAGAACAATTCTAACCAGGTTAATACAGCAGCCCAGAAAGTTAGGGAATAATTGTTTCATATAAATAAACCACAAGACAGAAGAAAATGCTACTTGCTCTGTCTTCCACTTGACCACACAACAAAAAGTTCTGAGTGAGAATGGGCTACGTTTTTAGAATGCTTATTCCACTGAGTCTCATTGTGCATTCTCATGCTCTAAAATTTAGGAAAGGGTCATCCTAATCCTCTGCAAAAGGCATGTGTTTCATTTAAAATAAGCCACTTTGAGTTTTTCTTTAGTACTAACTGAGCACCTGTTGAAGTAAATACAAGCTGAATTCACTGCCAGTATATGGAAGTATGACTCCATTGGCTTCAGTAGTGATGTGCTTGTTTGCGCTAGTGTTGAAATAGGTCCCATGAGATTGTTGTGAAGCTTTGAAGGGTTTATCACATGGAAACAAATGACTAAGAACTGTAGTAAAAATTGTCCATCTCTAATTCATAGATCAAAGGGTTACAATAAGATACTCCAACATGCTATGAAATACAGTACTGTATAAAGCTTATACAGGGTAAACACATACATTGTCTGCCCTCTATAATACTGATAAAGAGATATGCACAGCTGTTTGCTCTCCCAGGTATTAATCACTTACTCTGGGTTAATTAAGAAATATAAGTGATTGTATTAAGTATAAAAAGTAGGATTTAAGTGGTTTCAAGTAATAACAGACAGAACAAAGTAAGTTACCATGCAAAGTAAAACAAAAACACACACGTGTAAGCCTAATACATTAAGAAACTGTTTACAGGTAAATCTTACCCTCAGAGATGTTCCAATAAGCTTTTTTCACATACTAGACTCCTTCCTAGTCTGGGCCCAATCTTTTCCCCAGGTGCAGTCCTTGTTAGTTCCAGCTCAGGTGGTAACTAGGGGATTTATCATTATTGGCAGCCTCCTTTGTTCTGTTCCACCCCCTTTTGTAGCTGTGGCCCAAGGCAGGAATCTTTTGTCTCTCTGGGTCCCTACCCCTCCTTCTAAATGGAAAAGTAACTGATTTAAGATGGATTTCTGCATCATGCGACATGGTCACATGTCCTGTGAGACCTCATTCTTCTTTCTTCCAGGGCTGGTCTGCACATACTCAGGGTGGTTTGCAAGTAAACAGAGCCATTTACAACCAATTGTCCTAGACAATGGGAGCCTTCAAGCTTCCAAACCATCATTAATGGCCCACACTTTGCATAATTACAATAGGACTTCAGAGATATACTTCATATTTCTAGCTTCAGATACAAGAATGATACATACATACAAATGGGATGAACACACTCAGTAGATTAATTAGAGGATTGGGCCAAAAGAAATCTGATGAGGTTGAACAAGGATAAGTGCAGAGTCCTGCACTTAGGATGGAAGAATCCCATGCACTGCTACAGACTAGGGATCGAGTGGCTAGGCAGAAGTTCTGCAAAAAAGGACCTAGGGGTTACAGTGGATGAGAAGCTGGATATGAGTCAACAGTGTGTCCTTGTTGCCAAGAAGGCTAACGGCATTTTGGGCTGTATAAGTAGAAGCATTACCAGCAGATCGAGGGACGTGATCATTCTCCTCTATTCGGCACTGGTGAGGCCTCATCTGGAGTACTGTGTCCAGTTTTGGGCCCCACACTACAAGAAGGCTGTGGGAAAATTGGAAGGAGTCCAACAAAAATGACTAGGAGCTGGAGCACATGATTTATGAGGAGAGGCTGGGGGAACTGGGATTATTTAGTCTATGGAAGAGAAGAATAGGGGGGTGGGATTTGATAGCTGCTTTCAACTACCTGAAAAGGGGTTCCAAAGAGGATGGATATAGACTGTTCTCAGTATAACCAGATGACAGAACAAGGAGCAATGGTCTCAAGTTGCAGTGGAGGAGGTTTAGGTTGGATATTAGGAAAAACTTTTTCACTAGGAGGGTGGTGAAGCACTGGAATGGGTTACCTAGGGAGTCAGTGGAATCTCCTTCCTTAGAGGTTTTTAAGATCAGGCTTGACAAAGCCCTGGCTGGGATGATTTAGTTGGGGATTAGTCCTGCTTTGAGCAGGGAGTTGGACTAGATGACCTGCTGAAGTCCCTTCCAACCCTGATATTCTATGATTCTAAGTCTTATTTGTTATAATTAACATAATATCCTTTCCACTTTCATCACTTGTTTTTCAGAGCTGCACTTAGTCAATGGGCTAAGAGCATTCTAATATTAGGGTCAGAAATTCAGGATACCCGATAGGCACTTATGAAAAACATTGCTGAGTTACCCAGTTCAGACCAGCTGTAAACCCAACTGTCTAGACATTTTTACCTTTTCTTGGATTTCTATTTCATCTGCATTATGGATTAGTGCTGATTTTTAATAGAGGATTTTGAAAGATAGGAAACAAAGGGTAGGAATAAATTATCAGTTTTCACAATGGAAAGAGGTAAATAGAGGGGTTCCCCAAGGATCTATACTGCGATCTGTGCTGTTCACGATATTCACACATGAGTTGGAAAGGGTTTAAACAGTGAGGTGACAAAGGGTATGTCTACACCACGAAATTAGGTTGATTTAATAGAAGTCGATTTTTTAGAAATCGATTTAATACAGTTGATTGTGTCTCCCCACTAAGTGCATTAAGTTAGCAGTGTGCATACACAGTACCGAGGCTAGCATCAACTTTTGGAGCGTTGCACTGTGGTAGCTATCCCACAGTTCCCGCAGTCTTCACCACCAATTGGAATTCTGGGTTGAGCTCCCAGTGCCTGATGGGGCAAAAACATTGTCGTGGGTGGGTCTGGTTACATGTCATCAGGCTCCCTTCCCTTCCTCCCTGAAAGCAACGGCAAAAAATCATTTCTCGCCTTTTTTCCTCGGTTACCTATGCAGACGACATACCACGGCAAGCATGGAGCCCACTCAGCTCACTGTCACTGTATGTCTCCTGGGTACTGCAGTGCTACACAGCAGCATCCATTGCCTTGCGGATGGTGCAATACAACTGCTAATCGTCATCGTCGTCCCAAGGGTGCTCCTGGCTGACCTCGGTTAGGTTGGTCGGGGGTGCCTAGGCAGACATGGATGCTCCCGGTTGGCCTTGGTGAGCAAGGGCAGCTCTAGGTATTTTGCCGCCCCAAGCATGGCAGGCAGGCTGCCTTCGGTGGCTTGCCTATGGGAGGTCCCCGGTCCCATGGATTCGGTGGCACACCTGCGGGACGTCCACCGAAGCCATGGGACCAGCAGACCCTCCACAGGCATGCCACTGAAGGCAACCTGCCTGCTGCCTTTGTGGCGACCAGCAGAGCACCCCCAGTGGCTTGCCACCCCAGGCACGTGCTTGGTGTGTTGTGGGGAGAATGGCCTGGAGTCTGTGAGGTTGGTCGGAGGTGCCTGGACAAAAATGGGAATGACTCCAGGCCATTCTCATCTTTAAGGTTTGTCTAATGGAGATTCAGTCCTGCCTGGAATACCATGCCAGCTGGAGGCTTCTGCCTCAGGTTGTGCGCCTAGTCAGCAGCACCGCATGGTCGCGCCTACCCCTTCCTCCCATGGCTCATGAAGCCTGGACAGTAGTAAGGAGCAGTTAAACTATAGGCTGAGCAAGTGCATAATGGTTGTAGAATGTGCCTTTGGACGTTTAATGTCTCGCTAGCACAGTTTACTAACTCGGTTAGACTTCAGAGAAACCGGTATTCCCATCGTTTTTACTGCTTGCTGTGTGCTCCACAATATCTGTGAGAGTAAGGGGAAGACGTTTATGGCGGGGTGGGAGGTTGAGGCAAATCGCAGCCAGACACCAGGGTGGCTAGAAGAGCACAGCAGGGTATGCTGTGCATCAGAGAAGCTTTGAAAACCAGTTTCGTGACTGGGCAGGCTACAGTGTTAAAGTTCTGTTTATTTCTCCTTGATGAAAACCCACCCCCTTGATTCACTCTACTTCCCTGTAAGCCAACCATCCTCCCCTCCCTTCCCCACTTTTGATTTCTGCTTGCAGAGGCAATAAAGTCATTGTTGTTTCAAATTCATGCATTCTTTATTAATTCATCACACAAGTGGGGGGATAACTGCCAAGGTAGCCCAGAAGGGGCGGGGGAGGAGGGAAGCACAGGGGTGGGGTAGTTGTAGGGGCACCCCCTAGAATGGCATGCAGCTCATCATAGAAGCACCATGTCTGGGGCTCTGATCCGGAGCAGCCATTTTTCTCTCTGGTAGGCTTGCCTGAGCTCCTTAAGTTTCATGCGGCACTGCTGTGGGTCCCTGTTATAGCCTCTGTCCTTCATGCCCTTGGAGATTTTTTCAAATATTTGGGCATTTTGTCTTTTGGAACAGAGTTCTGATAGCACAGATTTGTCTCCCCAAACAGCGATCAGATCCAGTACCTCCCATTTGGTCCATACTGAAGCTCTTTTGCGATTCTGGGACTGCATGGTCACCTGTGCTGATGAGCTCACCACACTGGCCAAACAGAAAATGAAATTCAAAAGTTCACGGGGCTTTTCCTGTCTACCTGGCCAGTGCATCGGAGCTGAGAGTACTGTCCAGAGCAGTCACAATGTAGTACTCTGGGATAGCTCCCGGAGGCCAATACTGTCGAATTGCATCCACACTACCCCAAATTTGACCCAGCAACATTGATTTCAGCACTAAGCCCCTCACTGGGGAGAAGTACCGAAAGCAATTTTAAGAGCCCTTTAAGTCGACAAAAATGGCTTCATCATGTGGACGGGTGCAGGGTTTAAATTGATCTAACGCTGCTAAATTCAACCTAAACTCGTAGTGTAGGCCAGGGCAAAGTTTGCAGACGATACTAAATTACTCAAGATATTTAAGTCCAAAACTGACTGAGAAGAATTACAAAGGGATTTCACAAAACTGGGTGATTAAGCAACAAAATGGCAGATGAAATTTAGTATTGATAAGTACAAAGTAATTCACATTGGAAATAATAATCCCAATTATACTTAGTGATGGGTTCTAAATTAGCTGTTACCACTCAAGAAAGACCATGGAATAATTGTGGATAGTTCTCTGAAAATATTTGCTTAGTGTGCAGCAGCAGTCAAAAAAGCAAACAATGTTAGCAAATGTTAGGAAAGAGACAGCTAGCAAAAAGTGAATAGGGAAACTTATTTACCCCTTCACATAACACAAGAACCTAGGGTCACCCATTAAATTAATAAGCAGCAGGTTTAAACTAACATAAGGAAGTACTTCTTCACACAATGCACAATCAACATGTGCAACTTGTTGCCAGGGGATGTTATGAAGGCCAGAAGCATAACTGGATTCAAAGAAGAATTAGATAAGTTCATGGAAGATATCGTTAGTAGCCAAGATGATCAGGGACATAACCCCATGCTCCAGGTGCCCCTAATCCTCTGACTGCCAGAAGTGGGACTGGCTGACAGAGGACAGATCACTCAATAATTGCCCTATTCTGTTCATTCCCTCTGAAGCGTCTGGCACTGGTCAGAAGACAGGATACTGGGCTAGACGGACTACTGGTCTGATGTAGTGTGGCCATTCTTAGGTTAACAATGGTAACATTGTGAAACAACATGCTTGCTATGTCAGCAATTTCTATTTCAGAGCCTTGCACCTAAAGGTATCCATTTCATTATTTCTATCAATGCATTTTGCAGAAAAATCCAGTTCCTTTTTTTACTAGGCAAAAGCTTTTAGTGCTGTCTCCGTTCAGGGGCAACATGCATGGCTACCTCTAGCCAAGTCTGGAAATGCCCAAGACTTCTGGGTCCCCACAGTCAGCATATATGCCAAATTGCAGTAACAATCACCCCTCCTAGTGGATCATCTATAAAGCCTTGGAAATCCTGCATCAAGGGACCCTGTGCTTTTTAAATTGTGGAGCTGGATCCATTTTTAGTTCTCCCATGGTCTGGCATAACCTAAGAGATGCCCAAGAGGCCCTGCATGTTATTCAGCATAGGGACCTGGACAACCAAAAGCCAGTCTTGACCATCATGGACTCTTGAGTCACTGAAGAGATGCTAGCCACCATTCTAGATCAGGGATGCCCAAACTTTGCTCAGCTGTATTGATAATTTGTCCAAAGCCCATCACACCTTATTTGCATAAAATGGAGTAGAATCGATCATCATTCATCCTCATCTTCAATATGGCAGTACAGCCTGCAGAAACTACAGGAAATGCTACATCTTAATTCAAGCATGCTAAGACTCATAACTTATGTATTAAATGAGGGTAGCAGTGGGCCACAAGGGCCACTTCAGACAATGCTGCAAACAAGCAGCTACAAAGTGCTCACCAGTGTTGACATCATGTTTGTTTTATGCTTCAGGGCTGTGCAGTGTGGACTACAAGCTTCTCCTTGCTTGCAAAGATCACTGTGGTGATCATTTGAGCCTTGTGGAGAATCTGGAATGTCTGCCTTTTTATTTTAGCTTTGCCTGGGGCATATAGCAGATTCATCCAGTTTAACAGGAATTCTTCATCCTCTATTCTGCTACCTGCCTTCCTAAATATACGTTCCTATTGTGTATGCTACCTACTTCTCTCATCCAATAGCAATGCACACACAGCTGCAACTTGCAGAGCATAGGAATTTGGAACAGTTGTGGAGGAGAACACATTGAACCTTGGTCCTCGCAGCTAACACCCAGTATGTAAAGGAGACTCGTATGCTTGAATTGGTTTTTTGAGCAGTCACATTGAACTCTAGGGCCTGCACTTGACCACCTCTACCTTAGTCTCTCCACCTTCAGTAGATAAGTGGCATATTATACCAGTTCAGCTTTGCTCTGAGGCATATTAGAAGCAGAAATTATTCTAAAATGTGATAAGTAGACGAAAAATAAAGCAATTAACATTTTAAAAAGACTAGAGGCAGAGCTGCAACGGAAGTCTGCTACCCCCACAGCAGGGCTTTTTCACCATATTAAAAGGAGGCTGAGGGTTGCTAAGAAAATTTTCCTCTCAGTGACGTTAAAGTTCAAATTATGAAACAAAAGTACATTTTCAGTGATCTGGCTAAGGCTTTCTAGATTCTAGGCTCCCACACGTGCTTTCTTCCTCTGGAGGAGAGGAGGTGTTCACTTACAGTTTTAATTTGAGTGTTGCCCTCTTATGTCTGAGGAGGAGGTATTGACTGAAGCAAAAGTGCCTATTGAATTTTCAGTTTTTCCTTGATGTTTAAAGAATATTTTACCCATTCACTTCAGGTTGACCCATATGAGTGCTTGCTTCAATAGAAAAGAAGTGTCATGGTTAAAAACTTGGAACAGCGAGAGAGTTTTGTTTTTAATATGTCTGTCTTGATCCTTCTGAATCATACAATCCTGTATATAGAAAGCTGTGGTCTAGCTGCTAGGAAGCAGAGAGGCAAAGAAGCCATAACCCTTTCTGCTTGCTTCACTATTTAATAAATTGGGTGTAGGATCACTCAACCACTTCATTTCTCCGGTGAATATGGCAGGACAATATTAATTTCAAAACATGCCTTACTGGAAGGGTTGACATCAGACTTCAAGAGCCTCTGTGGCATAGAGTTTATTTCTCCTTGACCCCTCTAGAGAACATGTGTTATATACCAGTGTCCTAGGCTAGGTTGTCCACTTCCAGATTTGCTTCCTTCAGAAGTGGCTGTCTGATTAAGTGAGTTTCAGCATCAGCCCAGCCAGAAAGCCTCCCAGCCCTAAGCCCCACCATGCTCCCTAAACATCCCATTTAATTACAGAATTGTATTACTGGAGGATGGAGTGTCATATGTACAATTACCCTGAAACTGTATTTTCACTCAAGGGGTTTCCTCAGGTCTTCAGCCACCGCTTGTCTCTGGCTGTGAACTCTCATCCCACTCCTTCTGAAGAGTGGGGAAGATCTAAATATTTCCATCAAGCCAGGCTTCCTACAGCCCAGCTTTGATCTCTCTCCATGGACAAAAAGCATTTTTACCGGTGATCCCACAGCTCTTGGCAGAGTACATTTATTTAAAAAAATAAGAAACAGAAAAAACACGAGTTCCAATATGTGTACTGCAAGTTTACCAGAGTTCACTCCCAACTCCAGCACAGAGGAGTAGGAAGTGGCAGTCTTTCCAAGCCTTCAGCAAAGGTTGTGGTCTTTCCCCTAGGACCCTCAGGCTTGTCCATTGTGGGACTCAACAGGAAGACTCAAGTCAGTTCAAGTTCAGTGTAAAGATGTAGACAGCTGATAATCAGACCTCTGCAGAACAGTGTGGCACTGCAGGTATGCCTCACCTTACCTTCCCCATATGGAGCAACAGTTGATTCACTTTAACCACCCAGGGCAAGGAAAAGCCAACATACATTAACAATCAGGTTTTAGAACAGAAATCACGGCAACAAACAGTTCATCAGGACTCCAATACAGGGCTCCCAAACTTACAGTCCACACCAAAGTCCCTGTGTCAGGTTCAGTTTGTCTCCTAATACAGGCAAGCACAACCACCACCTGCTTCAGGCAGCTCAACTTCTACTCCCCCCACTCTCCTTCCCATCCACTGCTCTAGTTCCTGTTTCTGTTCTTATGGCTCAGCCCCTAGGACAGGGCACAGCCACCTCCTCCTTGACTATCCCCAGGCTGCAGGCTCCAGCCTATCCCTGAAAGGGGTAGTACACTTTTTTATACACTCTAATACTTCTTTTATATCAAAAGCCCCACTTGTTTCCTGGTCTCTGGAAAAATCCAGCCTGAACCACTATATGCAAACCACCACAGGGTGCTTCTCTGGGATTGTAAAAAACTCCAGAGATAATCTCCTCTCCCCACCCCCCGCTATTTTCAGTTCCTGGAGGAGCTGTGGTAACCCTCCCTCATGGAATAGAACATAATCATACAAAAAAAATAATAAAATTTAATGCAGTGGTCCCAAAAGAGACTGGGATAGATATTGCAACTCCATTCAGAGAGAAAAGGAGATGAAATTCCTCATTACTAACCATGTTCGTGGTTCTCTTCTCCCCCACCCCCTCCAGGTTAGCCTACCTTGTTGCTTGTTCCAATTATACACCAGTGGAAGTTTCTGACTAAGGAGGAAGTGAATATCCTGTTGCTTACACACTGATTCTGACAGATGGCATATTTTCATCCTTGTTTACTCATGCCATAGGTTGAGACTTGCTACTCTCTAGATAAAAAAAATTATCTTCCTCATCATACAGCTAGATGTCATTTACAGCAAACAAAATTAACTGGCAATTAGTTTCCCCTTTCTCACTTTGGCACCAACTTTGCATAGTTAAATGGGCCAACCCATTCTGTCTCTTCAGGCAGGAGCGGCGCCAGGGTTTCTGACGCCCTAGGCGGATGGCCATTTCGCCGCCCCCTACATGACTGCGGTAGGTCCGCCGGAGCGTTCAGACCAGCGCACCGTCCGCCAAAATGACTGCAGCAGCTCCACCGGAGCCTTTCCAGCAGCGGACCGCCGGCATGACTGCGGTAGGTCCACCGGACCTGCGTGCTAACCCCTCCCCAGCAAAATAGCGCCCCCGGCCACTGTCTAGGTCGCCTAAATGGTAGCGCCAGCCCTGTCTTCAGGGAATATGGCTGTCTGCTTCTATTACCCGTGTAATAATGTCCACATTTAAAAATATTTGCATTTGTATGTGCAGACACATTTCAAGCTTCTTCTGGACACTGAAGAAATCCTGAAATGCTTGGATTAAAATCTCCAGTTTACCAATTTTCTTGAATTCTCAGTACATGGACATTGATGGCTCCCAAAGTTTTTTTTTTTCCCCACTTGCTTCCATTAAATGCTTCTTGTTTTTCTAGGCTAGGATTTTCCAGAGGAACCAAGAACATTAGGGATCAACACCCTTTGAAAGTCAGTGGGAGTTGAGTGCCTAACTCCCATAGACTGCTGAAAATCCCAGCTCTAGATTGTTAAGCACTTTGGTATCCTTCTGGATGAAAGCCACTATAACAATATAAAATAATCTGTCTTTAACTGCTTTTTATGTACATATTTTTAATCCATTTAAACAATGTGCACAATACAATAAAGGAAGGGTAATGAATAAAGGAGTTAAAAGCAATTCAGTAATCTATTTCTAATAATGGCAATCAATTAAATTCTCAGGACAGTGATGGATTTTCTGACATGGAGATTAATAGACAGCTGTGCAGTTAACAAAGCATTAATATAAACCGAGTCAAATGTATTACATAGAATACTGTTTAGTTAGCTGGGCACAAATGAAAGCTGAGCATGTTGAACTAGAATGTACGAATATGGTATTAACATATCTATAATAAATGCTGTTTAGGTGTGTGTGTTTCTCCTCCCAGGCAGTCACCTCTCTCACACATCCAACAGCTAGAGCTAAGAGTTTGTTTGAAGCTTTTCTGGGAGGGATTAATATCTTCTCACTGTAAGCTGTTTTTATTGTGTACATTGAAGGAGGCATTAGAGATGAAAATGAATGCCACAATGGATTTCATTAACCACTCCAGAAGGTTTGTCTTGTTATAATAGGCTATTCCAGCAGAAGGCACATCAGTTTGGATTTTAAATTACCTCCCCTAGTTAAGAAGAAACCTAGCATACCTAATAATAGTATGGTTTCTGTTCTGGGAAAGGTTCTTTTAAGGAATATAATATTGTACACGATCATTTTGCAGTAAAGTGAGCCCTGCTTTCCAATCAAACTTCTGTTGATTAAAAGGCAGGTCTTAGGAACTGGATGACTGAAAGAATTGATAATGGGATACAGAGCCTTTCACCTCTAAATTACTGGTTCAAATATAGTTCTGGGTAATAATGACCAACAGTTATACCATTTGATGGCTCTTGGTGGCCCATATGAAATGAATTAAAGCATCTCGGTCTAGTTCTTAGTGAACAAGTATTCATATCACAAAAACTCCTCCACAGTTCACATTAACTGACATTGTTAGGAAGAATCCCAAGGACTGAGTAGGCATCCTGGGTAAGTTACCTTCAAAGTTATTCTCCTAATGCAGAGTTAAGGGCCATTGGCAGAAAACTAGAGGGAAGTTTGCATTTGTACAACTCACCTATTTTTAGGGCTCTCAGTCTGACATCTTCATGAGCACTAGAAAGGGATACAGCTCAATTGTGAGATGTAATTAGTTGGAGGGTGGGGCTAATTCTGTGTCCTAGCTATTGATATATATGCAATTATGTATAGAGAGAGACTGAATTCAAGTGAGTCCCCTGCAGGCGGTGGGAATTTAGAGACAACCTTTAGTGGGATAAAGCTGTGTAAAATTCCTGTTTTCTACAGGAGTGTAGTCTTCCTTAAAGGGGTCTCAATTCAACCATAGCTAAAATAAGTTTTATAATTTGAAATCTCAGTACCACTTTCCTTCTTCCCCTCCCCAACACCCCACCCCTCCCCAAAAAATTAGGGCAAGTCCTGGCCCCTTAGCAAAATACCCTAATAAAGATCTCAAGGGAGTCTGACTATTTGATGGTTCCCAACTCCTCTTTGTCATCTCCTTCCAGAGAGGGAACTTAATCCTAGAGTTGACTACAACTCCCAGAGTCACTGAGGCTGCCTTTAAAACGAACTTTATCCTAGTATAAAAGTAATGATCTTTAATTGGTGGCAATCCCCAGTGGCTGTTGGGAGTTGTAGTCAGCTATCCAAACTAAACTGCTGGCCATAAAGATGCTGAGGGGCACCTCATTAGCCTAGCAAGCCTAACCAAGGCCTCCAAAAGGGCAAGGATAACATAATGGCACTTTAAGGGGTGCAAAGTTGTCTCCTTAGAGATATTTGGGTAGGATGGTATTTTCCTTGGCTTGGGGGCCTACAAGTATCAGATCTCATAGTTTTATTCCAGATATAGTACAAGATTTGGGGGTGTAAAAAAAGTCTGTTTCTACTTGTGAACGCTTCCTTTCAACATTAAAAAATGTCTGTCTGAACCACATTTTTGGTGAATTTGTACATGCAATGCCAATAGCGTTAATTTTTCACACACTCTTATTAAGAGGATGAAATGGGATTCTCCAAACTTTTTTTTAATTCTTTAACTGAATACTAGAATTTCTTTAATGAATTGTTCTTTTACAATTCTAAGCTTTTTTTAAATGCCTTCCCCATCCCCAATTCATTAAAGGCAGTTGTGGCAGGGCTTCACTCACCATGCTGGTGCCTCCTGCTGGCCATCTTGGAGATTAGCTCTGCCAGTCAATACACCCTCACCCAATGGTGCCTCGCCCACCATCACATCTGCTCTTGGACCCATGTCACTCCTAGGACTGCAGTGGCCTCTTCATGACACAGCCCTTGAGCCACATCACAATCTGTGCATCCCCCCTTCCAGGGGCTCTGCAGTCAACTGTCCAGCCACTTCCCCAGTGGCAACTGCAGTCAATTGTCCTGCCACTTCTCCAGTGGTGAGTGGCAGGTACCTAGGGACCCTGTACATAGCAGCCACATGTTGCATCCCCTCCAGCTCCTCAGTGCATTTCCCTGGGCCACTTCCCCACAGCACCAGTGTCTTCTTCACCCTTACTCCAGGGGCACAGCATACCACTTCTGGCAGGTAGGCAGGAGCTCTCTCTCACTCCCCTGTTCCTGCCTAACACTGCTCTGCCCAGAATGAATGAATGAATGCTTGCATTAACAAGTCCTCCCTCCTGGAGTTCTAGGAAGTAACTAACTCTACTCTGCCCTGCCCTATTTTTATATGGGCCTGCTGGGTCCTGATTGGCTGCTCCTCACAGCCCCTCCCTATTGGCTGCTTCCTGCACAGCCTCCTTAGGGGGCTATTAACCTCTTCCATGCTAATGTGGGGAGATGCCCCATCACAGCAATTCTACTAACAGGTTAGAGTTTTGACTGTGTCATTAGTATCCTAAATCAGAGCCGTGCTTACAATAATTCTCACAACATGCCTACAAAGTAGACATTGTTATGCCATTCATTTTACAGATGAATACAATGATAAACTGAGAGAATAAGGCCCACATTTTCAAAAGTAGCCTCTAGCTTTAGGTGCCTCGCTTTTTGTTGCTCAACTTTAGACACATAAATTGTGGTTTTTCGGAAGGCTGAGTAGGTACAATTCCATTTGAGTCCTATCTGTCCAAAATTGGGAATCCAAAACTAGAGGCCACTTTAGAAAATGAGGACTTCTGTAGTTTGCTTCAGCATAACAAGCAAGTCACTGGTAAATTGGAAATAGAACTCAGGAGTCCTGCTGAATCCCAGTCCCCTGCTTTGACCAGTAAACCATGCTGCCTGAGCTTTGAGAACCATGTCTAAGAAAAATATTTTAGATTATGATTCATCCAAAAATGAGTTCTGAATTATCTGAGAACCATAAAGATTCTGATTTTCAGGAACCAACCTTAGACAGGATGAAATGCAACATCAGGGCTGTTATTGGAATCTAGCAGGTTTTTATGAGGATCATGGTTTATAACAACAAAAGTAGTGGTGTTTAGTGAACTGAGCAAGCCTGAGAGTGAAGGACTCCTTGAGAGGGAATTTTGACTCTGCTTTAGACTTGCCTTGTAGTTTTGGGCAAGTAAATTAAATGCTTTCTGCCTGTTTCATCGTCTGTAAAATGGGGATAACATTTATGCCAGAGGGCTGTGAGGTTTAATTTATTAATGGTAATATAGTGCTTGAGTCCTCAGATGGAAGCTGCTGTATAAGTGCTGAGTATTAGGATTAGGTAACATTGGTAAAGTGCTTTGAAGATGTTACCCCTGTTAAAGTGAGTGTCATTATTATAAAGAAATAATATCTGTAAGGCATTTTAAAGACTAATTTGAGGTAATTTTGAGGGCACTTGTCATCTTAGATGGCAAATACCATCAGTAAGGTTTTGCCTTGGGCTGGCTTGAACTCTTTGCTTTTGTCTGTTTTTGCTCACTAATAGTTTCCTATGTAGTATGATGGGGCAGGTTTAGGCTCAGCCTCACCTCTTCTAAGCATTCCGCAGCTGAAGGCCCTGCACTGAGACTGCACAGCCCCGAGCACTGCGAGGGGCGCTAGGGGACCCCATCCTAGGGCTGTGCTGTTCGTTATGGGCTGGCTGGAGAAGACCTGCCGCACCATATACAGGGTAAGGGCCGAGTACTCTGGCCCCACCCCGAGAGCAGCCTGTGCCTGGGTGTTAGTCCAAGGTGGGTTGTCTGGAAGGGGCCCTCGCGCCTGTGTGTGTCTGGGGGAGGGAATGTTCTGGGCAGTGCGGCGAGTCTCGGGGCACGGAGGGGTTAATCAGGGCAGCTCCTGGGTGCCGGCCTATGGAGCTACCCGGCTCTGCGAATCAGAGCCCCTCGGAGAACAGGTGTTTGCTGTCGTCAGGGCTCGGGGTTGGGAGGGGGGTGGCCGCGCCGCCGGCTTCGCGAGGCTCCTGCAGCGCGATGTTTTGCAGGCGCCGCGGCGGAGATGGGGCGCGGGCAGCAGCGCTGCGGAGCGCGGCTGGCGGCGGCAGCAGCAGCAGTAGCGGGACGCCCGGCGCGCGCTGAGACAGCCCGGCTCAGGCAGCAGGGCGGCTAAGGCGGCTCCCCGCGTCCTCCCGGGAGGCGGCGCGCGCGGCGGCGGCTCGGCGCGAGCGCGGGGTAGGCTCCTGGCGCAGCCCAGCGTGCGGGAGGAGAAGGGGCAGAGGCAGCCCCAGCGGCGGGGGCCGGGCTCGCCTGCCCCCGCAGCCTGGAGCGCACGAGGGGCGGGCCATGGCCGCTTACTGCCTGGGCTTGGCGGGCGCCGCTTCAGCACCAGCGGAGCTGGACAGCGCCTGCTGCATGGAGCTGCAGGGGGCCGCGGGAGCAGGAGCCGCCCGGAGCCCCGCAGCCGCCGCGGCCGCCTTAGCTCCGCTCCAGGGCGGCCCGGGGGAGCTGGAGCTGGCGCTGGAGGAGGAGCTGGCTCTCCTGGCCGTCGCCGGGGAGCAACGGCAGCAGCAGCAGCAGCAGCAGCAAGCCGGGGAGCAGGACGCGGGGCCTGCCCCGGCGGGGCAGCAGCCGGAGCTGCTCTCGCTGATCAGGCAGAAGGAGAAGGACTTGGTGCTGGCCGCCCGGCTGGGGAAGGCGCTGCTGGAGAGGAACCAGGACATAAGCCGGCAGTACGAGCGGATGCACCAGGAGCTCACCTGCAAGCTGGAGGTGAGGGGCTGGGGCTGGGGCTGGTTCTGGGCGGGAGGAGGACCTGGCCGCTAGACGGTCTGGGCTAGGGGAAGAGCCGGCCTCAGGGACACTCGCATACGGGACAAGGCGGGGTAGGTGGCGAGCTGCGCTCCAGGGGCAAGCAGTGGGGTGGGCTGGGTGACTGCAGCCTCACTTACGGGGCGGTGGGGGGGCGAAGATGTGAGCTTCGGAGCCGCGTGCCGGGTGGGGCGAGAAGCCCTAGTCTCCAGTGACAGCGTAGATGGGAGCAAGTGAGAACTTGGTTCAGGAAACCTGCCCTTGAGGGACGCTATAAGAGGAAGCGGGAGAGGGGGAGAATCCTGGGGTCCAGGGATAACGACGAGCGTTTCACCTAAGTTGCAGGCCCCGGCTGGTGAAAGGAAGGAGATGCACTGGCATTCGGGGTGGGAAGTACCCCGGCTCCAAGGACTAGAGAGAGAGAGACAGCGGGAGGTCGGAGGAGCAGGAAGACTTGAGCTCCCTTAGAAAGCCTGGAGGAGGCCTTTCTTCGCAGCAAGTTTTTTTGTCTCAGCTGCTCATTGGCCACAAGCTGGCAATGCTAAGTTCAGGGGCACTGCTACAGCATTGTACTCTAAAGGCACAAGTAAAGAACGTCCCCCCTTTGCCATCTTCACCCAAATTACTTTTTCTTTAAAGGTAACTTTGGGGACTTGTTTGTAGGTTTCAGGCACAAATCCTTTTTATCTAATTTACTTTGAATGTGTAATGCCCTAAAAGAAGATTTCTATATTGAAACCTAGAGATGCTCTTGCCTTGACCTCCTGTCTTAGGGCTATAGAGGATGGGATGAACCCATGAAAACCATTGATTGCCCAAAGATAAGGTATACAACATTGCAAAAATCTGTCTACATACCTACTAGAACCTGCCATGCGAACTATAGTTAATGGAAATGAAATAATCTGAGGTTAATTTCATAGTGGTTTTGTATAACCTGTATATAATTGAACACCTGGATAATCTACTGGAACATATGGAACTGCATGAAGGCATTTCAGTTAAAAATTATGCTTATCCACTCTCTTTAAAACATTTCTCTGGTGTGGTTGGTCTTCTAGAAAATAGTAATTCTTAATACAGGTACCTTCCTTTCTCATGTTTACTGGAGATGAGGCACATGGTTATTATAAAGGGAGAACCCAAGACAGACCTGGAAAGGCCTTCAACAGATCATCAACTGAAAATCCCCCAGGCTGATGACAGGGAAAAACCTATTTGGGAAAAAATTAATGATGCGATAAAGGGAAAATATTCCTCGTCAGTTTTGTTTACTGTGTAGAACTTTGAATAATTTGTACTAAATCAGACTACAACATAATGTGCTGAAAGGTCTGTGAAGTAGGTGCTGACCCTGCATAAGTAGGTAGAACGGTAGGTACATTTTAACTGTGGACACACACACTTTTTTTTTAAGTCTAGATTCAGGAATACTTCAGAATTGAAACTTAAAGTAGAAGGTACTGTGTACATCATCTTTGTGCCTTAGCAACTGGCTGTTATGGATAATGTATGCCAGCAGATAACCTTAATGGTAAATGTGTCTGTGAACTGTCCACTTTGAAAATACCTATAAATAGCTGGGAAAAGCTGTTTGCTAGGAACTCAGTGGATTTAACTATGTATTGATTTTTAGGTTGAAATGGAGTAATTATAAATGAAAGGGCTTGTGCAGGCAGCTTCTCTTGGACAAATTCTGTTACACAACTATATAAAGTATTACTGTTACACCAGTAATCTCTCTTTGCTTAGAGATTTACACTAGAAGTTTCTAATTCCACCAGTGAATAGTGTTGAAAATACTAAACCCAGGGAACAACATTTTAGAGCTAGTTTGAACAGTGACAGATTAACATTCTAATTTGAAACCATTACCCAACACTGACCCTGTGTGTACACTTCAGCATATTCCTATCTTTCTTGTGGAGTCATATATCTTTGCAAATTCAAGAGGATTTGTGAATTTACTGTAAGTACCAAAGTCCTTTGTTCTGTGAGCTTTTTCATCCTAAAGGGATATCTGTCTTTTTGTTATTAAACCCTATACTTTACTATAGCCAATAACTTTATCTCCATAGTAAAACTTCTCAGTAATTTTACTCTTCTGATAGCAACAGTAGTGAAGGTGACATTTGTTCAAAATGTTGTTTAATTACACTATTTATTAGTTTAATGTTCCCCCACATACATGTTTTTAATATTTAGCCCTTTTCACTCCCAGTGCATTAATAGTTAGATTTGCTTTTGCTTTAACCTGAGAGACAGGGTATTTTGAGATAATATCTTGACTATGTCGTATCCTGGGACCAACATGGCTACACAATACTGCAAAAAACATTGATAATCCTGTGTTCATCAAGCTAAAAGTTAGTCTATTGAAAAACTTGCATTCACTTCAATTGGAGCAGAAGCAGACTATGGGGCAGGGAAAGGAAATGATTTGTGCTTATTTTATCCATTTCCCTGTATTGCATTTTCTCTGTCCCTCTGTAGAATTTATTATTGCTGCTTTTTGAAACTGAGCTGTTAGCTATCACCCTAGTTACAGTTTCACTCAGCTTCCCTGCTGTTAAATAGCAAGTTTCAAGAAACATTTCCTCCTTTCATCTCAAGTTAACTGTTCAGAGCTAATGCTGAGAATTCAGTGCAGTTTCTCCTGTGTATCCACTTTCCAGCTAACAATGCACTGATCTGCTCTTCTGGAGTCACCAAAACAGCTATAAATCTATATGCACTCTCTCTCTTGATTCTTTGCAGATTAATACGTTTGTTTTCCTCTGAAAACACACACACAACGCACAGTTCGCTCTTTGTTATCTCTAAAAGTGTTCTCTGTGTGTTTGATTGCCTGGTTTACTAAGGCTCTGCATTTAGTACCAAGCACACCTACTTTGACAGACCTCTCAGTGCTGAGTCAGAGTTTACATCCATTTCCAGATGTGGAATCCAGATCTTATAGTTGGGATGCTCTCTGAATCTCATTGTTATCCTCTGCAAGGGGTTAAAACAATTAATGCCTCTGTTCCTATTCTGTGTCCTTTTTCCAGCATTTTGCAGTGCAGCTTCTCATTGTCAACAAGGCAACCCCCACTTGCTCCTGCCTTTTTAAGTCAGGACAGACCCAACTCAGTTAATTGGATGAGGACGCACACCTTTCAGAATAGAATAGAATTCAGTTCTAAGTAGAAATTAATGCTAGAAACGAAATATCAAGTAGAACAGTCTGTTCTTTCACTCCAGTCAGTATTAAATAGCATGGAAATGCACTAAAGATCTCTGTCCAACTTACAGGACTCCAAGTTTGGGGAAGGATTGATTATAGGAAGAGTCTGTTATTGAGACAAAAAAAATTGTAAAAATGAAAAAAAAATGATAGAGACAAAACAAATCTAGTCAGCCCATCTTGGTGGATTCCACTCTTTTGACTTGGTGGATTCCACTCTTTTGACTTTCCCACAATACCTTTTGTTGTTTCTCCTTCACCAGACAACTAGGCTAGAGCTATTTGGTCTTCCTGGTAACTACATTCCCCGAATCAATAATTCCCATTGGCTGTACACCTCTTCCACCTATTTAATCTTTTTGTAGTAAATCAGCACAATATTTTAAAATTGTCATTTTGGTCCTGTATATAGGCTTACAGTTTGCTTCTGAATTATGTTCAATATCTTTCTTTATACACCTGAGAATGTTGATTGTAATCTGTTTGCACTGCTTATACTCACCATGCTAAGATTCAGTCTTCTATCCACAACACACACCCCCATATCCTTCTGAACAGTGCTTGGCAATGAATGAGATATTGAACTATAAAGGAGGATATTTTTGGCTTGATGTGTGGGTATATACATGCATAACTCCCCCTTACCTGCTAAAATTAGAATATATCCCATAGACTGCAGCAACTGTAGCATCGTTAAAATAGTAGGAAACACATTTCCTTGTGAGATTTTTCTAAAATCGAGATGGCAGTCTTCAGAGCAGGGACTGTCTTTCTTTATTCGAATATACAGTTCCTGGCATAATGGGGTCGATCCATGACTGAGACTCAGGTGCTAACACGGTACAGATAATTAAAGAATTAAAGACACCAAAGAAGCCACTCCACATAAGTACTGTGTGATTTTTCTCCCCGTAGGTTTATGGACATGAAGGGATGGGAAGATAGTGACCTGTTCACTGTGGGATTGTGTCCTGGTTAAAATGGGGAATTGCTGTCTGTATTAATCCCAGTGGCCTCTTGTCCCATGCTGTCACATTTTCTTGAAAGGAGGACCACATTCAGGAAAGGAGGCATTGGCAGCATGGCTTCTGATGGAGTCAGCTTGCCATATGGAAGAAAGGGACCCAGGGAGTAGCAAGAAAAGGCTGTCACTCTTCAAGATACCCAAGATTTCCCCAAGAATCTTGGAGCATCAACAGGAAAGGGCTTCACTCTGTGAACCAGTCTGCAGGCAAGCAAATGTGGCCTCTGTTACCCCAGAAACACTGTGAATTTGTGTTTTCCAAGCAACTTTAGCCCTCCTGGATTTTTCTGCAAAAGGGTATACGATGGAAGGAGATTGACCTAATTTTCAGCTCTACTTTAGCCGAGCCTCCATTTTTAGACCTTCAGTTAACTGGCCCTGCAAAACATGCAAGTTATAATAGACTTCTAACTACCTGATTTTTACAAACAATTAATTGTGGATGCAAAATTGTGCCTGCAAATCTAAAGTCAGTTTCTGAAAATCTGGTTCTAAATATATGCATACATATATTAGGTACAGAAATCACTTCACCAGTCACTGATACATCCCCCTCACCCCCATTGGTGTGGAAAACAATAGTTGTTTTACAGCACGCAGTAATACTATGTACCCATTTAGGACAGAAAGAGCCACTTGACAAGAAGCATATTTTACTGCAGGGTGCCTAAAGCACCACAGAACTGATTTTAAAGATCTCTGGTTGTGAGAGCAGAACAAGAATGCCAGGATGGTACTAGATTGACCCCCCAAAAAATTGTTTGAGTTGACTCAGGTTTGTCTAAATTATTAATTGGTCTGTGTGACCTAAATTTTCTGCTTATTGACTTTCAGAGTCTGCTTTGCTGTTTCTTTGTACTCAAAACAAAATTTGACATTTTTGACTTCCTCCATTTATCTACAAAGCATGGACAGATTTATTATTGGAATAGGGATTGATTTCACTACCCATTTCTTGACTCTCATATAGATTTGCAAGTCATATAGAAGTAGAAAATTCTTGAATTGTGTTTGCTGCATGAATATACAGGGAAGAGCTGTTGAAAACAGGAGCAATATCTGGGAATGGGGAATCTGGTAGGAACATGCAGCATCCTTTGGTTTTTTTTCTGCTTTCATAATCTTTTTCTTTCTTTCTATTACCTAGCACCTAGAGCAAGAGAAACACGAATTAAGGCGACGGTTTGAGAACAGAGAAGGGGAATGGGAAGGAAGGGTGTCCGAGTTGGAGAGCGATGTGAAACAGCTACAGGATGAATTGGAGAAGCAGCAGGTTCACCTTCGTGAAGCAGATCGAGAGAAAACACGAGCCGTCCAGGAACTATCTGAACAGAACCAAAGACTCTTGGATCAGCTCAGCAAGGTGAGGCCTTCTAGCCGGGACAGGGGCAGGCGAGGTGGAAGTCCGCACATCGTTAGTCAACTCTGTCATTCGGAAAAGTCTTGAACTCTTCTGTAGTCAACCTTTTACACAAATGAGTGAGACCCTTCCCTTAAAAAAAAAAATCTGTTCCATGTCTCTGGTAAAACTACATCAGTGCCTCTAACAAGATGTACTGTCCTTAAACTGTACTTCATACCCTGAAAATGGGCTCTTCCAGGTGATCCACAACACAATCACATATTGTTACTTGTGGAGTCAAGGCTGTTTTCTATTTATTTTATAGATATTTTTCATCCAACTTCTCTTTTCCTCTCCAGGAACATAAATCAGACTTCTAAACAGCTATCAGCTTGAAGTGTCATTAATATTTTACTATATGCAGGGCAAGACTAATCTACTGTCAATTTAATGATGACACCAAAGGCCCAATTCTGCCTCTAGTTATCCAGGTGTGACAGTTATTGAGCTAAATGGTATCTATACTATTAGAACTGAGGGCAGAATTAGTCACCCCGAGATCATGCACTCACTGAGGCAAATTCTGTCCATGGGTAAACATACAAAACCCTACTAACATCTTTGGGGTTGCATGATTTTTACTAAAGGCATAATTTGGCCCACTGCATGAAGGAGGATCGAAAATTGAAAACTAGGATGAGAATTTTTTCTAGATTGAATGCATACCTTCAATAATTTAAAGAAGGATGATTAAGGTTGTCAGGCCCAAAAACTAACCTGTCTTAGAACATTAAGAATCTGTATCTTTTGTCTTCCTTTATTCCATGGTACTCCCAGAGAATCAACAGAAATCTAACAGTCTGTATGGTAGTACCCTTGCAAAAATGTTTCATGTGAATGTGGTAAATTACTCCAGCATATCAAGTGCAGTACTTGGAGCAGCACAGTGCACTGTGTAGATTCAGACTAAAGATCCAGAACTGGGGTCAGTAGGGAAGCAGCAGCTCAAAGTGTTGGCTTGGGCCAGGATTTCCTTGTCCAGAGTTAATAGGAACACAGTAGTTGGTAAAGGGAAAAATAAGACCTGAGCCACAGTGCTGGCACCAGGAGAATATCAGTAGCTGGACCCAAGGGCTCTGGCTGCAGCTGTGCATTTATTGTGTCTTTTTGTGTATGTAGCTTCTGCAAGGTCTCTGTACGAGAGAAAATATGATATTGTGGTTAAGGCATTGGATTGCAACATGGGAAATTATGGGGTTTTTTCCTAGCTCTGCCATAGATTGTGTGTGCGGCATTGGGCAAGTCACTTAATGTTTTATTTCCCCATCTGTGGTTTTTCTTTTTAATTGGTATAATAATCCTTCCCTAGCTCATTGGGCGAAGAGGAGAAATTCATTAATGTTTGTGAAGTACTCTCATACCACACTGATAGGGCTATCTAGAATCTGCTCTTTGTAGCATACACTGACAATTCTGTCAAGGAGAGAGATGAATCCATGGCTGAGATCTTCATCTAGGACTAGAGAGACATTCTGGAGACTAGGTTTGATATTGCAGGGGGTAGAGGCTTAGGACTTCACATGAGTCAGGCTTTGAACTTAATCCCAGTCAGATTTCTGACAGCTTCAGGACCACTTTCCAATGCCATGCTCTTTTCACGGCCAGTCATTAAAACAATTACATAAAGGATTGTAGCTTGCAGGCATCATAACAAGCTGAAAGACAATTCAAGAAAGGACAAACGTTTTCCTTGAGCTTTGGGCCACACAGGATTATAATTGTGTAGCATCTATAGTGTAGGAACACCTAGAGCCTCCACTAAGTCGGGGCCCCACTGCGCTGTACAAACATGGCATATGGCAGTTCCTTTTCTAAAGAATCACAGTGTTCCACCACCATCCATCCATTTGGTCCTTTAAATCCCTGCTACTTCCAGAGATCTATGCTCAGTGTCTCTCCTAACCCATTTCTACAGAACCTGTGTGTCCCACAAAGACACTGGAACAGGAGGGGCCACTAATCTCTTTAGAATGTCAGTTTTGATGCTGAACTTCACATATGCAGTGACAATCAGCCCCCTTCTTAGAGATAAAGAGTGTGGATTTATGGGGAGAACTTATTGGGTGAACTTCAAGTAAGCAATGCAGTTTTCAGCATTTCAGTTTGGCACCTGTGCAACGCTTCCTGACATTTAATATACATCTTATGTCATCATCTTTTGTTATAAGTTCTTACTGGGATAAAGCCATGGGAATCTTGGTAAATCGCAGTTGAAGTGCCAGGGTCTAATAGCCTGAAATCAGATTGTTGCTCATGTTATCCAATTTCTGTTTTTTAATCTAAGCCTGATTAGTATATGGATGAGTGACTACCTAAGAATGCTTAGCGTTCTACATTTGTTGTTGCAGTGTTATGTGAGTGACCTGTTCATGTTATTTCCTAGGCTTTCAGTGAATATAACAAAAAAAAAACAAAAAACAAAAACACTACCCTGCAGCAGCCATGATGCTGGGGCTCTCATGAGCTAAGCAAGCTTAGGTGTGGTCAACTGGAAGACATTCAGTGAAAAAAGATGCTAGGAAGAGGTGTGTCTTTTGCGATCTTGAGCACAGGTACTATATAAAGGCTTACTGTAGTGCTGGTTGTAGGTTTTCACATGCCTTTTTATTCTGTGTGTTTAATAATTTCTTCTTCCAAAGGAGATTCATATGCAAGAATGTTAATGCAACAATAAGGTGGAAGCTTTAATTGCATAATAATTCAGAGCAAAGTTTTCCATAGCAGCCTTAACTCTGCCCTCTTGAATATTTCTATCCTATTAGGGTCTTTAATTAGAAGATAACAAAATAAAATGTTGCATTGCAATACAAAATGGTACATATTTTATGTGTATCTGAAGATATAGGAATGAAAGATGATATATTTCATTTACTAAATAGCATCTTGTTGCCAAAGCATTACATTACTTTGTATTGCTTTTTATCCCTAGATTTCAACATTAACAGAGCCCTACACTGGCTCTGGAGTAGCTAAAGGACATAAGCAAGATGGTCTTGTGGCTAAAACACAGGACTGCAAGTCAGATGATCTGTTCGTAATTTTGCTGTAGACTTTAGCTCTCTGCACATCAGTTTTCCCGCATCTGTAAAACTAAAGATATTTTCTTTCCTCACAGGGGTGATGAGAGGACAAATTAATGTTTGTAAAGTGATTTGAGATATTCAGAGGAGAAAGTAGTATAGGTGTGTATAGTTCTACTAATAACAGTTAATATTATTATATTACGGGCACTTAACCTACCCTTGAAATGCAGCTCCTTGAGGGATGCAGTAGCTGTTTGTAACAAAACAGAGCAACACTACTCAGCAGCTTAAAATGGGAAATGAAAAAGAATATTGTATCCTTTTGAAATTAATGGAGAATTTAGGTGAGCAGTATTGAGATCATAATGAAAGACTATTGTGATACATACATTAAAAAAATGAACGTTTAAGGTCTCCACAGCAACCTTACCTCTGAATTTACTGATTTGTGATTAAAGTCTCAGTTGTGTGTTGGATTAATTCACACATACAAAGAATTATTGTAATACATCTGGTACAGGCCCCAACATGAGGTAAAGGAGAATATCTGTTAGCAGTAAAATGTCTGACACATAGTTGATTAGTTCCGATTCTGCCTAAATGCAGGGGAGTGGTATGCATAAATATGACTTAGAAATTCATTATAATATTTGTTTGTTTAAGTATGATGTATAGCAGACAAAGGATGGTCCTGTGGTTAAGGCACAGGCTCATTACATCCAAGTTCAGGTCCACCACAGGTTCTCTCTGTGATCTTGGGCAAGGTGCTTAATCTATCTCTGTTCCCCATCTGTGAAATGGGGATAATGCTCCCTTTCTCCTACACTTCCTATCTTGTCTATTTAGACTGTAGGCTTTCTGGAGCAGGGACTGGCTCTTCCTATGTGTAGCTAAAGCAAATAACACAGAGACCCCGATCTCTGTTCAGGCCTGTAATTGCTTCTGTAATATAAATAATAAGGACCTTCTACTTAGAATGAGAGAACGTATTAGCTTCTTCCTCTGTCAGGAAGTGATTAAAGGAATCTTTGTGTTGTTTCTGAAATAGGTTTTACCAGATGGCTTTCCCACATACTTCCAGCTACCAAGCAATGGACTGCTGTAGCCTGTTGCTGCATCTACAGTTTGGATGAGGCTGTATCATTCCCAGTTTAAGTTAAGCTTCTTTTACAGTACATGGAGCGTTAAGAAGTAATTTAACAACATCAAGCTCCAGTAGTATTTGCAATGAATATCTGTTCTCTGGGGCAGGAAGAAGTGTGTATTCTCTTGTGTTGCTAGAATACAGTGTTTAGAGAAAGTGAAGTCTTAGGTTGCCTTGCTTTCCCTCTAGGATAGTTCTTCAGTAGAGTCACTGTAGCTTTTATATTCTGATGACATTTGCTGCTGACATGGTGTTATAGTAAATGAGCTATTTCAATCAATCCCTCTAGCATAGAGAGAAAAAAAATTGGGAAAGATCAGATAATCAGCTTCAGGTACTAGTCTGCAGAGCAGGTTTTAGTTACTAGCCACATGCCGTCCTTTCGGTGACTAATCTGTCTCAATTTTTAAATGGGTGTTTCCTCTTCAGATTCTGTATTAAGAGATGGAAGCTTCATAGAAGTGGAAGCAGGAGTGAAAGTAACTTAGAAGTAAAAGGCTCCAGGCCTCTGGCAGAAGAGGTGGGGCTGGGGGTCAGCCTCCCTCAGCCAGTGCTGCCTGTCCTGCACCGCCCAGGGCTCCGGCCGCTGCCATGGTAGTGACAGCAGCAGCCAGGAGTCTCAGGTCCTTTTAAATTGCGGGGCCCTGGGGCAGCTGCCCTTTTTGCCCCCCCTTCCCGGTGGCACTGGGGGGAAGGAGAACAAAAGGGGCAGCAGTGTTAAAGCGCTGCCGTGGCAGCTTTTTAACATTGGCTGTTTACAGGCCTGTACCAGCGGCCATTTCTTCTGGGTACGATATACTGGCCCATACCAGCCCACTTTCACCTCTGAGTAGAAGTGAAGGTCTCGTCTTGCCCTTTGCCTTCCTTTGCTTGGAGCAAAATGCTTTTGTTCCAGAGTTGCAGGCCAGATAATATCCTCTCTCAACCGCTTCTATTGAGTACCTTTTCTGGCTACCCTTGCCCTACTCAAAGCAGCGTGGAGTTTTCTGTTTGCAGTTAGTAAGCTGAAGGGTTTTTGAAATGTTTCTATTGGTTCTGGCAGTATAGGAACTATGTAAGTTTTAGGTAATACATCTAGGTTCACATATACATATTAAGTTGGCTTTGCAGAGTGCATTTCCAGCTCTGGCATTGTTGCTAATTATTAGGGGAAACAGGTTGGGCCAAATACATCCCTGGTGTAACTCCATTAAGTTGTAGTGACATTACTCCAGGAATGAATTTGGTCCATAGCATTCTAATAATTTACTCTATAAACATATGTTTAATAGAAGCCTCTTAGGTCTTTGGGAGATATGGCACCTACCCTCTGTTACTAAGTCAGCTCAGACTAGCATAGCTTTTTGAAAACAGAAGAGCAGACTTCTGTTGCCTCAGCCCTGGGAGGATCTTCCTGTGAATTTCCAGTTCTGCATCCTCGGGCTTGCAAGTTACTCACTGATTTGTTTTTTAAAGTACTGTTTTAATTTTGTTGTGGCTAGAATTGTTTTAATGAAGCAGCAATCAGCTGCCTGCTACTGAAGCTTTTGTATTGAATCTTCGCACAGGAGGCTCTACAGCAAGGGTGGGCAAACTACGGCATGGGGACCACATCCGGCCCTCCAGACGTTTTAATCTGGCCGTCGAGCTGCAGCCAGGGAGTGGGGTCAGGGGTCTGCCCCGCTCCATGTGGCTCCCAGAAGCAGTGACATTTTGCCACTCCATCTCCTATGCGTAGGGGCAGCCAAGGGGCTCCGCATGCTGCCCCTGCCCCAAGTGCCGCCCCCGAAGCTCCCATTGGCTGGGAATCATGGCCAATGGGAGCTGCAGGGGCAGTGCCTGTGGACAGGGCAGCGCGCAGAGCTGCCTGGCCTCGCCTCCACCTAGGAGCCCGGGGACATGCTGCTCCTTCTGGGAACTGATTGAGGTAAGCATCACCTGGCGTCTGCACCCCTGAACCCGTGCTGCACCGCCAAACCCCTGCTCCAGCCCTGATCCCTCTCCCACCCCCCCAAACTCCTTGGTCCCAGTCTAAAGCACCCTTCCGCACCCCCAACCTCTCATCCCTAGTTCCACCCCAGAGTCTACACCCCCAGCTGAAGCCCTCACCACCCCAACCCCTTGCCCCAGCCCAGAGCCCCTTCCTGCACCCTGAACTCATTTCTGGCCCCAGCCCAGAACCCACACCCCCAGCCAGAGTCCTCACCCCCTTCTGCACCCCAACCCCCAGTTTTGTGAGCATTCATGGCCCTCCGTACAATTTCCATACCCAGATATAGCCCTTGGGCCAAAAAGTTTGCTCACCTCTGATCTACAGGTATACATTGCCTGTGGTTTGAGCATTGGCCTGATAAACTCAGGGTTGTGAGTTCAATCCTTGAGAGGGCCACTTAGGGATCTGGGGCAAAATCAGTACTTGGTCCTGCTAGTGAAGGCAGGGGACTGGACTCGATGACCTTTCAAGGTCCCTTCCAGTTCTAGGAGATAGGATATCTCCATTAATTAATTAAAGTGATGCAAAGTTGGGTTCAGAGCCTGAAGGTTGCTTGACCAGAGTCAGTGTATCTTGATACATCTTGTTCTGATATATTGCATATGCAGTAGGGGACACGTCTGCCTAGACATGGGGCCGAGGGTAAGATTGCAAAAGTCAAAGGGTCTGATCCAAGCCCACTGAAAGACTCCCTTTGACTTCACTGAGCTTTGGCTCAAGCCCTTTATGAATTGTATGGGACAGTTTGGCTGCCCCACCATTCCCCGATAGCTAAAAATCTCCACATCATTTACAGGACCCTGTTTATTCCATGCACATGGAATTTTCTGCAGAATTCACTGTGCCAGAAAAGGCTTCTGATTAACACCATAGCAGCAACTCCAAGATAATAATCCAGCTTCATGCCATATCATGACCAGATTATTGGAACTTTTCTCTACTAAAGCTGTAAATGTGGGACATTGCCACAGCTGTGTGTTCTTCCCTGGAAAGCCCCTCACGAAGCTGATTCAGTGCCATAGATGGATGCTAAGAAACATGCACTTGTTGGCTGTCTAGAAAGGCAATGGTGTTCAGAGAGAGATGCAGAGACGGTTTAAGGTTATAAACTGCTTTAATGACACTTTAAGATCACTGTAGATCTCTCCCTATTCGTGTGCTTAACAAAAGCTTGCTACTGGTTACATGGGGGATGGCTTCATTATCTAAACCTCTAGTTTGAAATATCTAGCCTGCTTGCAACCGCAAGTTTGAATTCCAGGAGGGTCAGGTTAGCCCTCTATTTTGAGGAAAATAAACAAATTCAGTAAACTGCAATCAGGTGAATTGCAGCTCAGACCTTTAAAGTGAGGGCCTGTCTGTTCACTCTTGGCATTCAGGATCCCATGGCCCTTGATGTAAATTTATGGTTTTGTCCTAGTTTTTTTAATCAAAATGTCACCTGCCTCCCTATTTGTCAGCAACAAGTGATTTTTCTCTCTCGGAGCCCCTACAGGCACATCTTTTAACACCATTGAAATATACTTGGGGAGAGCTCTTAATGTCAGAGGGGAGAAATTATTTTGTTTAAATTTAACAGAGGATAGCTGGCCTGTGTGCACAGATAACTATTCCCTTCATCCCAGCTGTGGCTGAATTTCAGGGGTATTGCATGTATGGATTGAGGTTGGGTGAAGTGTTTCAGGAAGAAAGGTACTATGTAACTATAAGGTGCTATTATTTTCATAAGCCCTAGGCATGATAGTAACTAGGAAAATGCTGCACCCTGCTTTGTGGCAAAGGAGAGGGAGATCGACAGATTTTACAGGATGAAGTTCTAGGGGAGGATTGTTTAGTGTTTGCTGATTGTAGTAGAGGTGTTTTCCATCTTCATCCCTCCACTGGGCATCATTAGGGTGCGGGAAATGGTGTTTTCCCATCTGATGCCTGCAACAAGTCTTTATCGGGGTGAGAGGAGAGGAGATTCAGCGTCATCCCAGCTTTTGCCTGGGGATGATCAATCTCATTCTGTGCTGTCTATTTGCCATTTCCAGAGCTGCTGAGCAGCCCCGTCACCAGTTGCTAGGCTACAGCATATTACATTGTCCCAGTCTGGTGATATTGCCATGGTGACAGGGTTGTTATTCCACTTGAGTCCGCTGCGGTCAGGCTGCAAGTGCAGCGAAGCCGCAGTTGTGATGTCTAGATTGGTCAGTCAGGAAGTGTCTGACATCCCTTTTAAATGAATAGCTACAGGGAAGTAGCACACTCATCTCCTGAATTAAACATGTGCATTTGTAGGGCTGCATATGAAAACAACTTCTCCTTGATATGCTTTAGACTTCCAGAAATTGTCATGGAAATTTATCAGCCCAAGAATGAAAGCCCATACCTTATTGTAACAGGTGATGAACAAAATATTTTATTCACCTGTTAAAAATAGTTATTTGCTCCAGGCACGTGGCCAAGTAGAATTTAGCAAGGATCACCTTACTGAAATACATTGATAAATGCATTTTTCCCCTCACCCACAACAAAGAAGGTGGTGAATTTCTGTGTGTATGTATATATAAAAGTTATTAAGCCTGGAATAAGAAGGTGCAAATTCTTTCACTTAAGTGAGAGCTGCACTGGCTTATATCAGGCTGAATTTGGTATATAAGTGAGACAGAGACAAGTGCCTTTGCTCCAAGAATCCTAGTGCTGAGCCAGCAAGCCTCACAGCATTTTTATAGTCCCTATTTTGTAGGCAGGGGAAAGAAACCAAGACACAAAATGGTGGCAGTGGCTTGCCCCAGCTGTCACAGCACAACGTTTTCAGAACTGGTGATGGACCTGGGACTCGTGATTCCCACTCTCCTGCCTTGTGTGCAGCCATTGCCTCCTTTGGGGTATGCCCCATCTGAGTGCTAGTTTCCAAAAGCAGATATCACATACATAATTTGTAAGGTAGTTCACTGATAAATAGCCATAACTGGAGCTCACTGGCCTCTCATACTTTAGATAGCTGTTGGAAAGGCTAAATCTGGATCTGATCTTAGAGTCTGGGTTTGGTGCTGAAATCTCAGCTGTTTGAGTTTTTGCCCCACAATGATAGAAGTTGCATAGGATGATCTGGCTTTCAGATTTTTACCTCCTTGAGACACATCTGGAAAATAGGCCCTTTCTAGAGTCTGATCTGGTACCAAAACTGAATTGAGTTTTGACCTGAAATAATTTCCCATTAGCTCTCTGATTCCAAAGAAATTCAGCACTTCTAATTTGAAGCCATGTCTAATTTTAATGTTTATAGTGATTGTTTGTACAGCATCTCAGATGTGGGTAGGAAATGAAATCTAATCTTTAAAATATTTGTTTATTCACACTTGCAGCTGTAAATCTGCTCCAGCAGAGTCTAGAAAACTGCGATAGTGTAGAGTCGACACATTGCAAGTCTAGCTGAAAGCAGGGCTTTTCAAAACTCAGCTTTGTAAACATCTCTATGGAAGAACCTACTTAAAGCATTTGACCTCTTAAAAGAGCCTCTAGATCTATATCTTAGAGTAAAGTAAAGGTGTTTTAAAGATTAATTAAACAAGTAAACTAGCCATTTAAAAATAGCTTACTACACAAAAGTTCTAGAAAGAGTGAGGTCTCCTTTCCATTGACTTTATTAAATGAGCACACTTATAAGTAAATAGAACACTGAAACACGAGAGTCATCTTGCACAAAGACCAAACCTTTAATAAAAATTGTTTGTATAGAGTCATGTTTAGCAATGTATCATACAGCTTATTTGAAACACTCATAGGATTAACTGGAGCTTTTTGCAGACTTTTGATATGTGTTCCATAACTATTTAAATGTAGAACTGAATTGAGCTCAGTTAGACCAACATATTGGCAACACTAATTGTGGCACTGAAAGACAAGACAGTTGCTGGGTAAGACTGCTAGTGTATGCTTGACTGAAAGTGCAAGGAGCTGTCACTTTTGAATGGTGCAATTTGGGAGTGGGTGGGTTGTGAGGTTAATTTTTCTTTAAATGTTACTGGTATTGGAGTCTGACAGGTTTCTATTGTGCATCTGAAAAAAACTGCATGCAGAGGAAGATGAGGTGGGAAAGGAGTCTGACAGATTTTATCGAACAAAATGAAGTGTGTGCGGACACAAGTAACTTGCATGGATAGTGGTAGCTTATGAGTAGAATCTGAATATAGAAAAGTGAACATTTTAAGCTAATGACAAAACTGACCTGGTGCAATTTCTTCATGGTGTCAGAGCTCAGAACCCAGCCAGTAGAAAACATTGCAAAGACAGTTTTGCTCACCTCCATGTGGAAGAAGTGCTGACACATGAGTTTCATGTACTAACTCTGGTGGGAGTTGTGTCCAGCCCTCCTTGATGGCTAGAAGGATTGTCATGATGCAAGGTCCAGAGAAGGGGGATGGAAGAGATCAAAACTAGGAGGAGAACCCCCAGTGGGAGCAAAGTTTTAACGCTTTGGTACCTACTCCCTAAAACACTAATTGTCTATCTTTGACATTTAAATTAAAAACATTTAAGAAAAAACAACTGAATTTTCCATCTTTTGCACAGGTCATGATATATATCAAGATAAGTCACAAGAAAAAACTCCCCACCAATATACAGGCACTTAAAATATGTCATTCACATCTGAAGTTGCCCTTCATATAGCAGTTAGTGGATCCATTTGGAAGATCACAAATGGTAGTACTGTAGTTTGGCTCACAATGCCTGCTTCAGAGCAATCACTGGTTGCCCTTAGCTTCCTAAGCATTACATCATCTTCTTGTCCTGGACATACATCCCTTCCTACATTATCACTTTCATCCAAAAGTTCTCTAAAACCTATTCTGGACATTCAAGCTGCTATGCATTTTTCTCTTGCCCCTCAAAGGCTTATTTTTCCCTGGTATGCCCAAAACCTCCTCAGTTTTCCTTTCCCAAAATGGCTAATTTCAGAGTTAGATTATATTAGCCTGGGGATGATTGTTAATTAACCTTACCTAACTGTCAAGTATCAGACGGGTAGCTGTGTTAGTATGGATCTGTAAAAGCAGCAAGAAGTCCTGTGGCACCTTATAGACTAAGACGTATTGGAGCATGAGCTTTCGTGGGTGAATACCCACTTCGTCAGATGCATGTACCCATGAAAGCTCATGCTCCAATACGTCTGTTAGTCTATAAGGTGCCACAGGACTCTTTGCTGCTCTTACCTAACTGATCTGTTTATCCATAAGCAGATGCAAGACCATGTTCTCTACTCATTTACTTTGGTGAGGCTGACCTCAGATTTCAGTAGTGCAGTTGAGGGGAGAGAGTTTGGCCCCATGTGTCAGTCATTTTAGTCAGGAAAAGTTTTCCCAGCATGAATCTGCTTTCAAAATTCATATCCATTTTTGTAGGTTATTAGGGGCTTTTTTTTGGTAGGTTATTAGCCACTTTCAGGAAACTGGTTTTGTTTAGCACCACATTTAGTTTAAGTTCTTTGTTTGCAAGTTCTTTTCCAAAATGCATCACCATCTAAGGGTGGTAGCTCACAAACTCAGATGGGGATAATAGCACTTCCCTATTTTACAAGATTAATATATGAAAGGTTGTGAGGTGCTCGGATATTTTGGTAATGGGGTCATATACTCATCTGATGAGGGCCTTATAAGTACTTGATACATTTTGCCATAGATTAGAATCTTACATAGATCCTAATGCACCACCAATAAGATGATGCATTGGGAGACCAAGAGGAAGTATTGGTTTCAAACAGTTTTTTTTTAATTCTCCTCTTGATCTCCTGGATAGCTTTTTATATACATACATATACACACTATATAAAAATATAAAATGCACATAAATTCCTTAACCTATGAACACTAAGAGCAAAGGCTATGGATAAGCCATTTTGAGGCTTCAGTTTAGAAAATGTAGTAACCCATCACCATTCCTAAGCAGTGTAACTTCAGGACAACATTCAAGAATTAATGGAAGAATGCAATAAAAGATGATTTATGCATAGACTGACACCCATCATTATTGCAATGGGAAATTATGTTGACAACTTGGCCTAGGTTTGTGATTAAGAACACAGAAGTTCCACATCTTGCTGGATTTTTACCTATAACTATTAATGACACATTTACCTTTAAATCAGAGATATTAGAAAACCAGGCGCATAGCTCCAGGGTTCATCTATAAGGATGCCGGCCAATCCAGGAGGAAGATTTTTTTAACCTTTACACCAAAGATATTATGCAGGGTGCAATGAAGAGAGCCTATAGATTAAGAAAGTCATTACAATGAAACTAGTTTTTATATACACAACATGGATATTGTGGGAAGTTCAGTATTCTTTGGACCAGCAGAATCTGTCTAAAAGTGCCTTGAAGAGAAAGGACATTGCAATTGTGCCCTTTTGTTTCCTAACATACAATAAGGTCTAAAAGATAGTGATTTTTTTTAGAACAAGGTTTGTTTTCTTTCTTAGAAACTCAGGTCCTTTTACCTTGGAAGATTCTGTGATGAGCGGAGAACTAGTGAAATGACCTCACAAGAACTGTGCATGAAAGACTAGCAATTGAGGATGGCATTTAGACAAACTTCTTTGTTTTGTGAACATGTAGTTAACTATGACTAACATTTTGGAGAAAGGAGGTCCATTGTCAAAGATACAACCACCTTGCTCCATTAGTCATCTTATGAAAGCTTAATAGACTTCATCTGAAATATCCATCTGATCCTTCAGCAAAACCCATAGATCAGAGTTGACATTCCAGAAAGTTCCAAGATTTAAAAAATAAATAAATAAAATCTGAGTAGAGGGGTTGTGGGGGGTGGAAACAACTTATCAGCCCTGTCATAAAGATGCCTCTTTTTTTTTTAATTAAACCATGCACAACTCTATTCCTTTAAAAGGACATGCACTTTGGAAATATTTTGTCCAGCCAAGCTCAGAATAAAATATGTAGGCATAAAGCATCTCTTTCCTGGGATGTAAGAGTGAAGGAAATGCAGGGAAAGGTTCCAAGGCAGATTGTTCCATCAGATCTTGATGAATATTATAAGCCTTCTAGAGCAGCTTCATTTTACTTCTGACTCATTTACATGAAGCAACAAGAAAAAGGTTCCTAAAATGGCAGTTATTCTAAAAGTTAACAGGTTGATTCTCTTTAATAGACATTGGGTTAAGTAGCTTTTGTTGACCTTTTCTAAAGGTGCAGAGTGTTACTACATTCACTGCAGTTAATAGTGTCAGTCTGCCTTTGGCTAGAAAAAATGTAGATTTCTATTGACTGTTGTACTTCATGGGCTAAGTATTTGTTCCTTGCTGCCTGTGGCACTCGTCTTCTCTTCCCCTTAGCATGGATGGCCAAAAAAATAACAGTTAGCTAAATGGTTCTGATTTAAATACCAGATTAATATCTCAAACCTATAAAGCCAAGGACAGCTAGTTTATGGAGGCTGGTTACTAAAGAAAATGATTGTTGCAGCCATACCACCTCTCCTTGGGACCTCTTAGAAAGTAGTAAGAGATTTTAAAAAAAGAAAAAACCCTCAGTACTGCACCACTGTCCCACTATGGCATTAGGAAGCTCTGTGCTGTTCAAGGTCAAGCTTTGAGGGAGGTTAGTCTAGTGGTTAGGTCACTAGCCTAGGACTTGAGAGACATAGGTTCAAGTCCTTGCCTTGCCACCAGCTTCCTATATGAACATGGATGAGTAATTTAGTCTCTTCTGCCTCTGTTGCCCATTTGCAAAATGGGGATAATAGCACTGCCCTGCCTCAAGGGAGTGTTGAAAGGATAATACATTCAAGATTGTGAGGTGCTCAGATCCTGATAAAGGGGACATATCTACTTAAAGTAGATCTTTTGGAAGAGATACAAAACAGATTCTGCCTGCTTGTTGTTGTGAAGCTCCTTCTAGACCCAGTAAGGTCTATTGCTAGACTCTCCATCTGCAACTCTGGCTCCTTTTCCTCATTCTGTTTCAGAGCAAAAACTAGCCATCTTTAGGGCACTTGTAGGCTTTATGGGCACCCACTACTTCAGATACATCAGAGATGCTGAGACATTTTCGCTAAAAGGATGCACACACACAAAAGGAAAATTAGGTTTTTAAACCTTTAAAAGCCAACTCCTAGAGAGTTTGAGATTAAATATGTGAAGTTAAAAATTCAAAATAACCTGCCTCAAGACACTTCACTCCTGCCTCCACATTGTGGATCAGATTTTATGGCCCTTCACAAAAGGTGATGCTTCCAAGGGATGCATTGTTTGTTCAGAACAGACATTTATTGGACATGAATTCCAAAGAGGTGACTGGAAAAGGACTTGTTTTATAGGACATGAAGAATTGAGGGCTAGATGGGAACCCTGCTCAGTAGTCAGCTGAGTCCAGTGACCCTGCCCAGTGTTTAAACTACTGTGTAAAGCTGACTTTGGGTCCAGCCCCGTTGTTTGAACCTATTAAAATGGAAGGAGTGAGGAGGCACTGAGATTAGCAGCTACTGCTATGAGCCTTCTGAAAAGCTCTTCCTAACCCAAGTACAGGGATAAACCAGCTGATTTACTTTGAAGCCTCCCGCAATAGAAGGTGTTATCCATCCCACCAGCTCATCACTGCTGCTTACTGAGATTAGCAGTGACAGAGTCTGATGGACCAGCTGCTAGTGAAACATTCCTCCTACCTGCCACCCCCTTCCAGGAGAGTAATTTGTATCAAGTCTTAAACTCAGGGAATTCCCTCCCTATTTTTTTTTCCTGCTTTACAATTCATACTCAAGGTCCTCTATCATGGGCTGAGGAAAACAAGTGAGTTTTGTTGCTCACCAGCATTTCTCCTTAATCAGCCAGAGAGGTTGCATTTGGCAGACAGGATGCATTGTTGTCTTGCCAGAGGCTGAAAGCTCTGTCCCCTGGGCACTCCCACTCACTACCAGCCTGGGGACTGGCTTACTTTATAGCCATCATGAGCTTTGTGCTAGTAGAGACTATTCGAGTCAGGAGAGTGGGTAGCTTAGTTTGACTGGACATACTTGCATGCAAGCCACCCACCCATTATAAAAGTTACCTCCTCCTACATACCTTGAGGAAAAAATTGCAAAGTTAGTGCCCAGAGCTGCCCAGCTCACAGGTAGGAGGGAGAAATATAGTAGTTGATAAACTGCTTCCTAGAGAGATTCCAAACCAATATTCATATGCACTCAGCACCCCAAAACAAATAAAAAAAACTGCCTTGAAACAGTGACCACACTGTCTCATAATAGATGCAGGTACATATGGTAGATGGATTTTTATTAAATCCATGTCAGTGCTATACCTGATTTAATTTAGCTGTGTGTATAGGTTTACACAGGCATGCACACAAAAACTCTCTCAGTACTATACAAAGAGCAAACAGATGGCCACTGATCTCATGACACTGATGCTTTGCCTCTGCTCCCACCCCCAGCTGCATTACAGTGGATAAGGCAATGAAGGGCAACTTGGAAATGACAGGGATGGTTTCCCACCCCACAAACTAGCTGCTGTTTTACATGGCAGATCAGTGACTTTGGACTCAATCTGAAATGTATCTTCCAAAATTCACCGTGGAGGAGAGACATCTAAGTAAAAGCTGTTCACATAATCTATTTGGGGTATATTTAAACCAGCATCAGGCAACTATCCATAAATACCCTTCTCACATCTTGTCACACTAAGATTATGCCTCATCTGACAGTTACCATGGACACATAATACTAGCAGGGATTAGCCCCAATGAGCCTTATAACCTGGTGTAAATTCCTGTTCTGTGAAGTTACTGGGAAAGAAGAGCATTGACCAGGTGTAAGGAGGGGCACATGTCTCCCCTTTCTGATAGGGCAGCTTCCTTGCTGTTTCTCAAGCAGGAGGCAGCTCCCAGCTGGTGAGTCCACCTGGTGATTAATCCAAGTAGCAGTTAATCCCTCAATCAGGGCAGTGAGCAGTTAGCAGGCCTGGCCAACAATCAGCCCAGGCCTTAATCTTTCCACCCCAGTCAGGGCAATTCACAGTTTATAGCTCAGGCTGAGTCCAAGCAATACAGGCCAGCAGTTCAGGGTGGGGAATTAGCACTCAACTGGGAGCAACAGCAAATGTGCCTGGTGCCCTAGCTCTAGCCAGTGCCTAACCCATTCAGGCCTCCAAGTGGGAGGTGGCCACCCTCCACAGGTGGGGTGCCCAGGGTAGGGGGACACAGGCCCTCCTACTCCACTGCATCCCAGCCCAGGGCCCTATTAGTGGCAGCATACTTCACCACTAGGTCAGCAGAGGATCCACCCACAACATGCTAGCCAGTTCACAATAAGTCCACAGCCAAACCCTATTCAGCATCCCTGGGCTCCTTCCTACCCTCCCCAGTTTGGGGCACCTGGGTTCCAGGGTCATCCTCAGTCTCTTCAGGGTAAACAGCCAATGGCAACCCCAGCAGTTCATCAGCATTGCTGGTCTCTGGCAATTCAGGTAACTCCTCTGGTCACACAGCTGTCTCCTTCAGCTCCTGGCCCCAGCAGCAAGAAACAGACATCCTAGTCCTCTGGTAGGCCTCTCCTTACTGAGCTATTAGGCTGGCCTTTTATAGTCCAGCTTCCTGTCCCACTCCTCTGCTTCCATGGAGTGGCCACAAGTGGCCTGGTTCTGCCCACCAAGGGGCGATCTCTTCTGACAGGGTGGGAGGCCGCGTCTCTTCACTACACCAGGCTATGTTAAAAATGCTGCAGTGAAATTTTTACTACCACCAACTCCAAAGCTCCTCTGTAAACGTAATGAAAGAGGGGAAAGCCAGTATTCTGTTTCCAAAAACTAGGGTTTGTACCTGCCCTCCAAGTTATCAGGCTCAAGCTGTGTGGATATACTTAGTGCCTCACAGCTTGACTGGTAAAGGTGTCTTTTGAATCAGACCTTTACAAAAGGCTTGTGCTGAAAAGTTGGATTTTAATATCTTTATCTCCTTAGTCCCTTGGTGCCAATGAGTATCATGCTGGAAAGTTCCAAATCCCCACAACAAGGGCTTAATGAACAAATGCTGCCCTTCTCCCAACCACCCCCCTTAACCTGTTAATTTCTGAATACTATTCAGTCTGGGTTTGGATCACTCCTTGGTAATGTGCGCTCAGGAGCAGCCTTGACTGATACTATTTGTGTAAAGTCCTTCTGGGATCTTACACCAATGGAAGATCAGTCATAGCAGAGTTCCACTCCACAACGACCCCTTCCGATTTGCCCCCTCCTTTTCCTTACACCAGGGAAGGGAGTGGCTGGCACAGAAGATGACAGAACTGCCTCTGCCAGCTTTGGACCAGCAGAGAGTTCCTTTGCATAGGAGGATTTCTTCATTGGCTGTGACCAGCCTGTTTCAAGGCCACATTGAGATGCATAATAAGCAGAGCAAAGTGACTTTAGCAGACCAGTGAATTCACGCCCCCGGTATGCTTTCCACATACCGCTAGTACACATACTGCAGGTTAACATTGCTAAGATATGAAGCACTTGAATTTTTCTTATTGGAAAAACAGCTTGGTAAGCAAACCAAGAATTAAAATAGTATATAGGCATCTCAGCCTTATTAAATACATAATGTGACAGCAAACATGGCTTGTGGTGCACGAGTATTTAAACTAGTTGTCTCCTCTTCACAATCTATTCCCCTTTTGTTCAGTATTATTTGTGTCTTCATTTGTAATGTCTTAGCTTGGAGATATTCACTATAATTTTACATGACTACAAACTCTTTGAACAAGGACAAGTGAAAGAACACCTTGGTTTCATCAAAAATACTTTCCCTTGGCAATGTTAAAAGGAGTGTCTTTATAATTTAAGCACCAGTTGAAGAGTTCCTGTGTAGCTTTGCTCGCACATGGGAATTTGATGCTGGATTGACACTGCTGGAAATGGTTAGCCTCTGTTTACCAATAAAACGGGCAGTAGCAGTGCAAGTTTCCCTTCCTCCTCCCCCACTGTTTTACCAACATTCATAAATCTTGACCGGAATGGACCAGCTTTAAGTCTGAGAGTATGTTGTTCAGTTTCTGTAGCCTAATCAGTCTCTCTCTGCTGACATTGTCAACAATGTTGGACAATTTATGTTAGAAACATGTGAACACTTGGCCACTGGGCACTGGACTGAAACCACCAAACTAATTTCATATAGGGCATCAGATAGCTAGACAATAATAACTTTTTATTATTGGTGACCATTTGACCTGACTTAGAAATGAGAGGCTCTTTAAACCATTGTCTTGCTGCTATTTGGCACGTTGTGTTTTAAACCATTTTAAAATAATGGAACAAAGTGTCTTTCCAATACTATGTCCCATATTGGAGAAGCACGTTTCTGGGCCGTCCCTGAAGATAACTGTGGGGTGCTCAGCTCCACCAGACAAATGTATCTTCCTGTGTGGCATTTGTGTCTTTGTCCACCTTTTCTGGACATAGTATTCTTGACAATAGAAGAATGCATTTCTGAGTTGTCTCTGGGCAGGGATGGCTTTATTGTAACAACAGGAACCGATGACGTTTTTGTTTGTTCAGTGATTGAATTATATTTCTGGGGTGTTCAGTTTTAGGATGGTTCAGATCCAGCTAATCATATCCAAGAAACATATATTGAAAGGTCCCTCATTCACAGTGAAGGACCTCTCTGGCACTTCCTGCATTTAGTGGTTTAAATGTTAAGACTAAGCACAAGAGTAGCAATGTGCTATTCATGTTCTGATTTTGACAGAGTTGCTGCAGACAGCCTTAGACTTTGCTGGGATTCATTGCCTGGACCCCAGGCCCATGAGCGGCAAGTTATATGGCCCCATGTAGTCCGGGCTCCACCAATATTCAGGACTGTAGGACCGGCTCCACCAATATTTGGGCTTATATTTTCAGAGCCAGAGGATGGACCAAGGCACCTGACCCAGGCCCTGAACTTTGGAGGGCCCCATGCTTCAGGGAGATGCAGGGTCCAGGGCAGCCTGAGGGGTTAGCAGGGTACCTGGCGCCAGCAGCAGCGAGTGTCTCAGCCCCTGCTCTGCCCCCACCCCACCTCTTCCCACCCCTGCTCTGAGCCCTCCTCATCCCATTCCACCTCTTACTCCAAACCCCTGCCCCACCTCTTTCTGGCTTATGCCCCCTCCCCCAAGGGATGCTGGGAGCCAGGAAGGCAGAGCGAGTGGGGCAGGCTGGGGCCAGGTCACTTGCTGCTGCCAGTGCCAACCCACCCCCCTCCCCGTTAACCCTCCAGGCTGCCCTGGACCCCGCATCCCCCTGAAGCGCAGGGCCCGGGGAAGTTACCCTGGTCCATCCTATGGACAGGATGGCTCTGCTTGGACCTATTCTGGGCACCACCAAAAATTATACAAACCTGGTGCCCATGCCCAGGCCATTATGGCAATGAAATCATCTGCTAGAAATAGCCTAACTAATCCCAGCCAGCTGCTTGCTGTCTCCAACTACTGTCCTAGAGTGATCTGCTGGAACACTCCAGGGAAAGTGTGTGTGTGGAAGATCTTGTAATGCAGCCCTCTCCACTAAAGTCTCATGGTCCCTTAACCTCTGTCTGTTCTCTAATCTGTAAAACGGCCATAGTATTTTGTCAGCCTCCCAGGTGAGAGGGAATTAAAGTAGGACAACACTTTGAAAACATCAAGTGCACTTGTATGCACACTTTATTATCAGGGTGATTTTATTCTAACATCACCCATCTTGACCCTGAGACCAGACACAATGTTCTAACTTCTTAGTGATCTACCATGGGTGGAGCAGGGGGAAAGGAAACAAAGATGGGGTTTGATATTCTTCAGGGGAAAGCTGTGGTCTTCATGGGTACAAAGGTCCATCGCTGAAGGAGGAGTGAGAGGTTTCTCCCACACACCCCTTCAACGTGAGACCTCTTACACAGCTGCCCTGGTGGGAATATACACACTTCCGTATACAGGAAAAAGGAAACCACCCATGACAATGAGACCTTAACGTTAAAACTAATAAAAAGGAATTATTTTTTCACACAATGCACAGTTGGCCTATGGAACTCATTGCCACCCAATATCTTTGAGGGCCAGAGTTTACCAGGATTCTAAAGAGAATTGGACTTTGATACTGATGATTCAAATGTCCAAAGTTACAATAGGAAAGATTGTTTTCTTCAGTACTTATGAAAGGATGTAAGCCCTCACCTCTAAGGCCATAAACCAGCCTCTAACTGATGCGGCTTAGAAACTGTCTCTGGGGGCAAATATAGAAGGGGGAGCTCACTGCTAGTATACCCCTCACATCTGGGCATATCAACTCTTTCCTATTTGGCACCCTCGACCAACAGTCACTGTGGTCCTGCGCTGATCTGTCTCCTTTCGTGACTCAGCCCTCCAGCCAGGTCACATTTAGTCCAGGGATATTTAGACATTTGTTTTTGTTGAACTTTTAATTTCTCCATCCCATCTGCCACCCTCAGTTCTGGACCCAGTGGTCTGTACATGCTTTTCTCAGAGCTTCCAGTAGTCTATAGCCCCTCCTCTGGGAGCTCACACCAGCATACAGCTGGCTGGCAGAAACCCAGGCCCACTTACAACACTGGATTCCAGCTCAGGGACTCTAGCACAGGCAGCCCAGGTTGACTCCAGCAGACTCCCTGCTGTCATCTTCCTGGACTTCTACCTAAAACACCTTTCTCCTCACCCTACCAGGAAGCTGACTGCAAAGTTTCTCCCTATTACCCCCATCTGTGCCACACTTTTTCTCTTTATAGTAACCCCCCAGTTTCTCAGCAGCTCTGTTTCATCATTAATTAGTGGCCAACCCTCCAGGTTCAACCGAGTGAGTTAATTGGCCTCTCCAGTCCATATCAACTCTTTCACCACCTGTGTGCAGTAGGCTCCCCATCACAGCAAGTAATACCATAATTGCCTATTGCAGGTTTTCTTGCACCTTCCTTTCAAGTATATGGTACTGGCCAATGTTGGAGATAGGCATTCTCTATCAAATCAGACCCATGGTCAGTCTATTCAGTATCTATCTTCCTATAAAAGCAGCAAAGAATCCTGTGGCACCTTATAGACTAACAGACGTTTTGGAGCATGAGCTTTCGTGGGTGAATACATGCATCTGAGGAAGTGAGTATTCACCCACGAAAGCTCATGCTCCAAAACGTCTGTTAGTCTATAAGGTGCCACAGGATTCTTTGCTGCTTTTACAGATCCAGACTAACACGGCTACCCCTCTGATACTATCTTCCTATAAAGAACTACAGTATGGATAATATTCCTTTCCCTTCTCTTGCTCTTCAGCTCCCAAGATGATGAGTGTCATGTAAAAACCTAGATAAACAAAATAGGCCATATACTTGACCCCCATGCAGACACTTCCCACAGGTCTGGTGGCACAAAAGGTCCGGAAAGCTACCATGGTCTGGGTCTTCCCCAGCCTGGAGGAATCTTTGGGTGTTGTTAAGTTGGTGTAGCTGCCTGTCTGCCACTATTATGCCCCTAACGTAGGGGGTTTCACTGGAGCTTGCTGTGCAAAAGCAATCCTCAGCCATTTATGGCAATGTAAGATAAAACAGCTCTGAAGCTTGCAGTAGGGGCCAAACCAGACCTGGCTGTCCCAGGAGATGCAAAAGGGGCATAAAGTGACGTTCCTGCCTCCACCTCAGGTCCTTCATTGAATGCAGCTTGGTTGTACTGGGCCCAAAAAAGTGGTGTTGGTGCCGTTCCTTTAAAATTAAAGAGAGAATGAAAATAGATGGAATAATGGCACCTGAAGTGCCTGTGACAAACTAGGAGATCAGAGAGAGGATTATCTGAGGGGCTAGGGATAGAAAAGCATTAAATGGGGAGGAAGGAAAAAAAAAGAGGGAGGAACAGAGCGGAAAAACCAGCGTGTGTGAGCGAACATAGAAAAGAATTAAAGCAACTGAAACCAAACAGTTTTGAAAGTACAAATTGAACCCATGAAGAAGTACCATAACAGAGAGTCTATACACTGAGGCCTAGTATTTACTCCAGTTTTCTAGGAGTAATATGGTTTGTTAAAAATAAGCCTCACCTTAGGTAGCAAGGTTATACTTAGCCACACAAATATGCGTGGATGGCCATTGCAAGGGAAGCCTATGCACATTTAAATCTCCCCCAAGAGCAAATTTCTGAGCTAGTGAGAGAGAGAACTCCAGGTTTTCCCCAGGCCAGAAAAACAGTCCTGTCGGAGCCAGAACCACGAGGCTGCCATGTAATGTGACGTAAGCAGCATATTGATAAATGGGACATGTAAGTAGGCATAAAAGAGGCTGAGTCTGTTGTCCCTTTCATACTCCAAAAATCAGCTGTGCTAGAACATGGACACACCTAACTGTGACAAACAACTACGCACTGGTGCTTTTAGAATTGTTAGTGTAGCTTGGGCCTGTATTGTTGTAACCAGCATGCTGAAGGGCTGGAAGAAAGTGTAAGTTACACCATCTTAGATGCATTCCTTCATTCAGACCCATATTTGGGCCCACAGTGCTATGATGCTTCCTACCAAAAACTCATGCATGTACAAGAGAAATATCAGCCACATCGCAGCCTGGAATGTAGAATAAAGTTTTCTCTTCTGACACTGATCACATTAATCTTGCTTTTCACTAACAGGAGATATACAGTATAAGAGGAAAAGAAAAATATTAATTTAAATGCAGCATTGCTTTGTCAGATCCCAGTTTGAAAGCCTGCTGTAGTTTCTTAAGAGTTACTGTACTGGATCAGTGTGTTCTCAAAATGTGGAATAATCTGCATGCTCTCCCCTATGTGGTTAGCCTTGTTTCTCCATTTAAATAAAAATAGTAACAATAAATGAACTTGCATGGAAAAGGAGACAAAGAAAATGCAAATTGCCAGAATTCAAAATAAAAACTTCCCAAAAATAAATCTGATTCTCACTGTATGTGAGCATGAAATCTCCCCGCTCCCAGTTAAGAGGAGTTGACACAGCCACACAGTTACTTTGTCTGTTTTATTCAGCTCTCATTTCAGTTGTTGTCCTCTTGAAATATTTCTTTTCATTTATTTCAATTTGTAGAAACAGGCACGAGGCGCGTACCCTAAGCTCCAGGCAGCCTTGACAATTATTTAAAAGCACAACTAAACAAAGATAGAGGAGGCTGCTGGTGATTTTATCTACTACAACAGCAAATGGTTAAGCCTTGCAGCAAAGGAATAACTGAGGAAAATGCCCCATACTCCCTATAAATACCCCATGCCCCTTGAGCAACATCCTACTCTCCAAAAGCCACCACGGCATGAGGACCCTTGCAGCATGTCCTGGAGAGCGACAGGACTGAACTATTTCAGACCAAGGGGAGGAATGCGTTACCTGCCAGACATTCCTGCTCTTTTATACTGAGGGAATTCTAGCTCAGGTGCCTTTGCTAATCTCAACAGCAGCAGCGTGGCTCAGGCAGAGAGGTGGTCTCTCAGATAGGCAGATCCCAAGCCATTTAGGGCTTTTTAGGTCAAACCTAATATCTTAAAATCCTCCCAGAAATCCATGGGGAACTAGTACAGATCACCAACATGCCATCTCTATAAACACTAGAAGGGACTTCACTCGACAGGACCTCTGCGTAACTAACTACAATTTGAATTCATCCCGTCTCCAAATGGACTGACCAGCTGTATCAGGTGCAGAAGAGGGTGTTTATATGTTTACTCTCACTCCCTTCCACAAGGCTTTGATAGTGACAGCATCAATAAAAGCTCTCTCCTGAGTGGCACACATAGGGTCTCTCTACATTTTGCACTGGGAGTGTAATTCCCACTGTGAGGAGAAATTCCCATGCAAATTCTGACTGAGATAGTGTGCTAAAAATTCTGTAGCCTACAGGCACATACCTGAGGCGACTAGCCCTCCAGTCACTTGCGGCACCACAACTACCCTCTGTTTTTAGTATACTAGCTCAATCAGACCTCAAACTGGGAATTATACCCCCAGCTCAAAGGGTAGATGTACTCTGAAGTCCCCACCTCAGGACAAAGTCCAAGTAGGTGGAGCTCTTGGAATATAAACCATATTCCTCAATCTGATCGTGCCAGCTGTGCCAGGAAGCTGTCTTGGTCAGGGACTGGAGCATGTGCTATCAAATCTTCATCTGCTGGGAAAGGACAGTATGTTAGCACCAACATAGTGATGGAGAGCATCCTTTCTGAAGTGGGCAAATAGAGTGACATAAAACAGAGACACCCACTGTGCTTGGGTTGGTAATATTTTTAATCTGAGATCTGGACAATGTCCTCAGCTTCCCCTCTACCCAATTGATTTGGATTTGCCTTGATAGGAATGACTTCACTGCTGATAATTACACAGAAAGCTAGAGTGCAGGTGACGGTCATGCTGCTTTGAGCATTTGTGCCTTTTTCACCCACTCCATACTGAATCTGCTTGGTCTGCGACTACTGAAAATACTCAATACGTCTGAGCTCAGTGTTGTCAAGAAGCAGCAAATTTAGTGCCAAAGAAAAAACAGTTCAAAAACAATTACATTGTATCCTTCTAGAGCAGATCTCTGCTCCTACTGAACCATTGGGGAGAGGTTTTTACATTAAACAATAACAGAGACTGATCTACATTTTCAAAACCGTGACTGCCCTCATAAATCTAATTAGGACATTGGTGCCCCAAATTCAGAGTACAAAGCTAGGCACAAAAGTGTCTGTTTCTAAAATATCCTTTCAGTGCATTCTGATTTACACTATCTCCAACCTTTGGCAGTGACATCGCCTCAGTAGCTCTTTCTTTTCTCCTGCCAGAATTTTATTTCCCTCCCCACCCCTCCAATAAAAACTTCAGTTATTTTTATGTGACCCGAAAGTGGCTTTTTCAGCACAGGTGACCACCTATGCAGCATATGAAGGGATGTCCCTAATTTGGTGCCCAACATCCTGTAACCTACACTGAAAAAACAGGTAAAAACCTCTTTTCAAGCAGTGATCACATGCTCTGAAACGTGTGTATGACTTCAGACTGTGAGTAAAAACATTGTGAGATGGTGGGCCTTTAAAATTAGCTTTGTTCTTTTTATTTTTCATACAAATTGTCCTTTCTGTTAATTTACTGATTTTATTTTTGGTATTTCCAAGCACATATTTTTGTAGGACATAGCTTGAGAGCAGAAACACAGGAAAATATGCCTAAAGCTGATCTTTAAAAATAATTGCTCTAAGAAACTGTTTAAAATCCCACTGTGGGAGGACAAGCTTCCAAAAAAGGTTCCACGCTCTTGCCTCCAGCCTCCCACATCTTCTGAAGAATTTATGCAATTGCTTCTTAAGAAAATTGATGCTGAAACCAGTCATAGCAACACTAAGGCCAGATTTTCAGAACAGTTCTTCACCCAACTCCTCTCACATTGGCACTTAAATAAGCAACCAGATTTTCAAAAGTGCTCATCACTCAGCAGCCCCAGTCCTGGGTGCTGAGCACTTTGGAGAATCTGGCCCATTAGACTCAAAGGGTATGTCTGTATAGCACACACACACACAAAAATCCACCGCAGTGAATCTCGGACCCCATGTCAACTGACTAGGGTTTGCAGGGCTCGTGCTGCAGGGCGAAAAATATCAGTGTTGACATTCAGACTTGGCTGGAGCCCAGGCTCTGAGACCGTCCCTCTTCACTGAGTTTCAGAGCCAGGTCTCCAGCCCCAAACCCAAACCCAAACCCAAATGTCTGCACTGCTATTTTTAGCCCTGCTGCACAAGCCCAAGTCAGTTCACCCAGGCTCTGAGACTTGCTGCTGCCAGTCTTTTTTGCTGTGTAGGTGTGTACCCTAAGTTGTATAAGTAGCTATTAAGGGAGTCTTCATTACAGAGTAACCTAATGCAGTCAAATGCAGCAGCTTTAGCCCCAGTTAGAGTTTATTGCTGCTATTATTTCTTTGTTTATTACTTAAATGACACTATAGAGATGCATGGCACTTCAAAAAGCAAAGGCCATGTCCCTGCCCTGAAGAGCTTACAGTCTAAGAGCCAGATCTTGTAAACACTTACATCAATGGGACTATGCACCTGTGTAAAATTATGCATTAGTGTAAAATGTTTGCAGTGTTCAATGCTAAGTTAAGTCAAGCACAGGGGGAGACGACATAGAAAGGAAGTTGGGTGGGGAGGATAAAGGAAAAGACATGATGATGCAGCCTCCAGGATCTCCATAATGCACTCACCTTTAGAGTTAAGCATTTAAAAAACCAGCTAACCAACAGCATAGACCCTGCCTCAAGGAGCTTCCAATCTAAAACAGACAGACCATTTTTTGCTGTCATGAAGGAGAACAACAATTTAGGATTGTGTCTGGAGGCTGATGAAAATATAGAAGGAAAAGTATTCGGATGCTAGGTTACCTGCATGGAGGAGACAGGGGCGGCTCCAGGCCCCAGCACGCCAAGCGCGTGCTTGGGGTGACAAGCCGCTGGGGGCGCTCTGATGGCACCGCCAGGGTGGCAGGCAGGCTGCCCTCGGCGGCACGCCTGCGGAGGGTCCGCCGAAGCCATGGAACCAGCGGACCGTCCGCAGGCACACCGCGGAAGGCAGCCTGCCTGCCATGCTTAGGGCGGCAAAATTCCTAGAGTCGCCCCTAGGAGGAGACAGACCTCATAGACATCTAAAAGTTTTTCGTCTGGATGGCTAACAGCCCAGTTCTATGATCAGCAATATTCTGGGTAGTTGGGAGAATAAAAAGGACACTGACTGATCAGGGAGTATTGCTAGTAGGCAAAGACTTGTCCACCAACATAGTTAGAAAGCATGATGATGCTTTCCTTCAAAGGAGAGACAGTTTCGGGGGGGTGTTGTCATTTTTAATATGAACCTACAATTGTACTGTACTGGTGTGTGTACTACTGCACTCTTCGCATGATGGAATCAGAGCTGTTTTTAGGATTTTCACCTTTTAGTAACTGGCCTACAAAAACGTTCTGTCCTCATGTGACTGTCAGTGGGCAGAGATTCCCCATTAGCCCAAAGAGGAGTTTGTATATTTATTGAGTTCATAGTCCTGAGTTGGATTCCCTGTGCCCAAGTATTAATTTTAAGTTTATGACCACGGCTTCTTATGTATGCAGCCAAAAATCTGTGTTATTGTGTGAGTTACAATGAAACTCCTGCCGCTAAAGTGAACTTTTACAGTGATTGGGGTGGAGGCTTTGTTCACTATCCAGCAACAGTCTGTGCTCAAGTCGAAGGAAAATTTCATCAGCTCTGGGGCTTCAAGATTTGAGAAAAAAACACTTGAGAAGCTACCAAAATCAGCATGAGTGTCAACTGAACATTTTATTCTAGAACTGAACTATGATATGAATGACAGCACAGAAACTGAGCCTAATGAATGGTTGGTTGGCTTAGTAACTCTTAGATCTGATTTAAATCTGTCTCAGAGAGTCATATGTAGAGTTTAAAGCCAGAAGGGACCATCAGATCATCAGGTATGACCTCCTATATAGCACAAGCCACCAACACCACCCAGCACCTGCACACTAAATCCAAAAAACAAAATTAGACCAAAGTATGACAGCCGTAGGAGACTAAACTATTATGTGCCACAGGCAAAGAACTGGAGGGACTGACATGCACCAATGCCTGAGGCCTCTGGAAAGGCAGGGAATTGATTATACCCAGATAATCCTGGTATGTGACCTGTACCGCATACTGCAGAGGAGGGAAAAATAAAACCAAGAGTTTGGCTTGGGGAAAAAATTCCTTCCTGATCCTTTGTTTAGATACATTGATTTATTCCGCAAACTAGGAAAAAGTTATTTTCTTCCTTCCCTTTTCTGTTTTAGAGACTGTTCTCTCTTCAGTTGGGGGTGAGGTGAGGAGTTTTTTTCAGATTTTACTTACCAGTCAGTTTCTTAAAGGTTATGGGCCAAGTTTTCTATAACAGCCTCTGAATTTGTGTTTGCACTTCTTGGCACACATCTATTTGCAGGTGAAAATAATATACTTTTGACATCCACCTATTCAGTTTGCAAGCACTGACATATTAACACCTACAGTTCAGATAGATAGAGGTCAACAGTCTATTTGCAGGCACAAATTTAAACACGGTGTAAAAATGCTTTTGAAAGCTTGGGCCATCTAATGGATTTCCTTTTGTTTTCTGATTAATGCATGTTAAGATCTAGAATAGAATTTACCTTAAACGCAGAAATTGCATCTCTCCACTTTATGCATGAAAATGTTAGAATTCATTTCCTATCCTTCACAACTCTGCCTTGATTGTCACACATTAAATGTGCCCTCAAATGACTCTGGTGTGTTCTCCCCTTCATTATTTATGTTAAAGAAATGGATGTCAAATAATTTTAAGCTTCCAGCGGTCCTGCATTTTGGGCCTCTCATTGTGACCCACTTTTAGGCATAGGCACATTTTAAGAGAGGGGATAGAAGTCATATTTTTGAACCTGGATGGCCAGTCTCTCAGCTAGACTTCAGCCTGAGATACTTCCTTCAGTACTGACTTTGAGAATAGAGGCTGGATTCCCCTTGGTTCCAACTGGCAGCTAGGAGCTTGGAGCCTCCCTCTTTCTGAAGAAGTATTTCATGTTTGTGCCCACACGGATATCTATTGCTCATTTAAAAATAACCACTCTTGAAGATATTTGGAAGATCCTGTGTGCCCAGCTAGTCACTTGGGTACGTCAACACAGCAATAAAAGACCCACAGCACAGCTTTTGGGCCCACAGGACTCAGGCTACGGGGCTGAAAATAGCAGTGTAGATATTCAGGCTTGGGCTGGAGCCCCGGGCTCTGATACCTTGCAGGAGGGTCTCAGAGCCCAGGCTCCAGCCCAGATATGTACGCTACTGTTTTTAGCCCTGCAGCCTAAGCCCCACTAGCCTGAGTTGATTGGCCTGGGCTCTGAGACTCACTGCCATGCGGTTTTTTTATTGCAGTGTAGAGGTACCCTAAAAAGGAGTTCAAATGTTGTGTATTTCCATTAGAGTATCTTTTGGTCGATGCTCAAGATTTATTTGTGGTTCTGCTATAAGGAATGTGTTTGACTTTTGGATTTTACACTAGAGAGGCCACATACAGGCTGATTTTTGCCACAGTACATATTAAGAACTCCAAGCATGCCCCTATTTGGGGAAACAGCAGTTATTTGTAGAAGCTTTAAATGTTAAAATTCCACTTATCCTGGAGTTTGAAATATTAGGTTTATGATAGTCTCCTTTCCCAGATTTCTCATTCCTTGGAAAGGTACAGATTTGCCTTCCTTGTTAGACAAAGGCTCACTTTTCCACAGTATAAAACACTGCACACTGATCTCTTAACAATGACCTTGACCTCTACTGACTTGGCTTGTATCATTCAGGTATTTCATTTAAAGTCAAGGCCAGATGATAAAACTGAGGACATTTGGGATCTATCTTTGACATCCTTACAGTAAGATATAATACACTTTCTAGCTTAGGATCCCAAAGCTCTTTACAAACAATTAGTGCCAAATGCTGGTCCCATTGAAATCAGCTCCCATTGACCAGTGAAACTAGATCTGACCTTTAATGAATTCAGCCTCTCAACCCTCCTGTGAGGTTGGTGGTATCCGTTCCCATTTTACAGACAGAGTTATGAGGCATGGAGAAATTAAATGACTTGCGCAAGGTCACATATGAAGACTGACAATGCTGTAAAGACAATTAAAATAATCTTTAATATAGTTAAAGTATAACAGGAGTAGAGTCTTATTCCTTTCTAATAACCAGGAATAAGTTTGCTGCCATTGAGCCCTGTGTTTGATTTTCATTTTAGTAGATTGGGAGCACCTAGAATCTGAGAGCAAAATTCAGCTCTGTGATTCACACCCAGAACTGTATCCCGTTTTCTGCATTTCTTCCATGAGTGGAACATATGCATGCAGAACAAGAGCAAAACGTGCAATACTGTGCACTAATTAGTTTTGGATGTCCTCCAAGCACTATAATGCTTTGTTTCTTATCATATTTTTGTCCTCTATCTGGACTTTTAATGTCAACCTATTGTAGGTCCAAAATGGGGGTATTGATTTTAATAGGAGAAGGAGTTGGGCCCTCTTTAATGCACAGTTCTTCTTCGAGGGCTTGCTCATATCGATTCCAATTAGGTGTGCGTGCGCTTTCTTCGGAAGATTTTTACCCTAGCAACGCTCGGCGGGTCGGCTGGGTCGCCCCCTGGAGTGGCGCTGCCATGGCGCTGGATATATAACCCTGGCGACCCAACGGTCCCTCAGTTCCTTCTTACCACCCGTGACGGTCGTTGGAACTGTGAAGCGCGGCTTTGCTGATCTCCACTTCCCTAGCTTACTCGTAGTTCTCTACTGTTAATTGTGTTTATAGTTCGAGTTTTTACAGTTGTAGTTAGTGTTAGTTGGTGTATACATATAGTTAGTGTATATAGTTGAAGGGGGGATCGGGGATTAGCCCCTTTCCTCCAGCCCGGTGCCGGAGGTTCAAACCATGCTCGGTGTTCCAGAAGCCGATGCCAATAGGGGATCCCCACGACTCCTGCCTCAAGTGCCTAGGGGAATCCCACCTTCCTGAAAAGTGCCACATCTGTAAGTCATTTAAACCGAGGACGAAGAAAGAGCGTGACTTTCAACTGAAACAACTTCTCATGGAGGCGGCACTTAGCCCTACAACGTCGGTACCGAGCGCTCAACAGCCTGCATCTGTGAGGAGCGCTCTTTCGGCTCCGGATCTCTCCAGTACCGCGAAGGGGCCACGGCACCGACCCTCACTGGCACCAACATCTGCTCGGCACCACTTCCTGTCCCCGCGGCCCAGGAAGCAACACAGCGCTCCAGCGGCTTCGGCACCACCCGCACCACAGAAGGAGCGCCCGTCGACAATGGATCGCCCGGCACCATCATCTGCCGCGGCACCGCAGAGTGCAGCACCGTCGATTCCAGTCCCGCAAGGGCCATTGAGTCCTGTGCCCGAAAGCTCCCTGGCTCACACCATGGTTGAGCTCGCTCTCCCATCCACGCTGGAGACCTTCTCCACGGCATGGGAGTTGATCGCGATGACGGAGACCGCGCTGCCTCAACCCCTGGCACCGCCAGTTTAGGTCATCCAATCTATTGGCAAGCCTGCCTTGCTGAGGCCGTCCTCCGTGGGAGCCGCCGAGAGGCATTGTTCAAGATCTCAGTCCCGCCAACATCTTGGTCACGCCGCCGATCCTGGTCCCGACACCGCTTGCAGTCCCGGCACCGCTCTCCATCGCGGTACCAGTCGCACTTGCGGCACCGCTCAGCCTCCCGTTCGCCTGCCAGATACTCACGGTACCGATCCAACTCCCAGCACTGCGCATCTCACAGCTGTTCCAGGCAAAGGGACTCAAGATCCTGGTCGACCTCCCAGCACCGCTACGGTCGCAGGTCCCAGTCTCGCTCGTGGTACCATTATAGCTCCTGGTACCACTCTCCAGTACCGCCCCGGGAAAGAACAACCAGAATCGGGGCTCCCTCTCAGGGTCTGTCAGCACCGCCGTGGCCGGCGAGACACACATCAGTGTCATCACAGGCTGGTAGTGCTTCCTGTCCACAGGAGCGTGACTTGGATGTCCCCAGCCATATATTTCCCAAGAGCCAGAGCCACGAGCACGGACCCCATCGCTGGTCCTTCTGGACATCGTAGGCATACCACCAAGCACAAAGTGCTCCTTCAGTGGTTCCACGATCAGCCCCGTCAGAACACCGGGTGCCAGAGGTGACAGTAAGCCGCCCCCTACCATGGGCACGGATGATGCTCCGATACCATCTGCAGATACCCAGGTCCCACCTGACACAAATGCTCCTCTTCAAGAACAGGAGGTCCCACAGGACCCTCTTGTTCCTGGCCTCTCCTCTTCCTCCTCGCCAGACGAGGCGGTGGAGGGAACATCCTCCTCAGGCCCTCCGCCAATTGATCTAAGGGCTCATCAGGACCTCTTGAGACATGTGGCTCAAAATATGAACTTACAGGTGGAGGAGGTCCCTGAAATAGAGGACCCTGTAGTGAACATCCTTTCGGCTCACGCACCTACTAGAGTGGCTCTCCCGTTTATCTGCACCATACAGGCAAATGCGGACACCATTTGGCAATCTCCAGCCTCGATTGCCCCCACAGCCAGGGGAGTAGAGAGAAAATACATGGTCCCCCAAAGGGGTATGAATCTCTCTACACTCACCCACCTCCTTGCTCTCTAATAGTGCAATCGGTGAATGAAAGGGAGCGTCGTGGCCAGCAAGCCCCTGCTCCTAAGTCGAAGGAGGCTAGGTGCATGGCCCGCTTAGGCTGCAAAATATACTTGGCCAGGGGCCTTCAACTTAGGGTGGCAAACCAACAAGCCCTCCTAAGCAAGTATAACTTTAACACGTGGATGTCCTTGGGAAAGTTTATGGAGCTTCTTCCCCAGGAGTCCTGGCAAGAATTTACGGCCCTACTTGAGGAGGGTAAAAAGGTGGCAAGAACCTCCCTCCAAGCCTCTCTGGATGCAGCGGACTCTGCAGCCAGAACTCTGGCGTCAGAAGTGACGATGAGGCATCTCTCTTGGCTCCAGGTCTCAGGTCTTCCTCCTGAATTACAACAAACTATTTAGGACTTGCCCTTCGAAGGCCAGGGCCTTTTCTCAGACATGACTGACCCCAGATTGCAAAGTCTGAAGGACAATCGCGTCATAATGCGCTCGCTGGGAATGCACACGCCAGTGACCCAATGCAGGACCTTCTGGTCCCAGCCACACCGCCCTTACGCCCCACTTAGGCCGCATCAGGACTTTAGCAGAAGGCGTGGTAGAGGGAATCATCGGAGGCAGTCTGGCCCCCAAGGGGGTCAAAATCAGGCCCCCCCTAAACCACCAGCGGGGTCCAAGCAGAACTTGATGGGACACCCGAGGACGGCCCACCAGTTACTTTCCCGGATCCATTTCCTCCATTTGTCAACCGCCTCTCCCATTTCCTTCCTGCCTGGGCCCAGCTCACTTCTGATCATTGGGTCCTGTGCACGGTGGAATTGGGATACCACCTCCAGTTTGTTTCAACTCCACCTTCCCACCCTCCCTCCCCGTCCCTCTTCAGGGACCCCTCTCACGAGCAATTCCTCTTACAAGAGGTCCAGTTGCTCCTAGCCATGGGAGCCATAGAGGAGATGCCAAAAGACATGAGGGGCAAGGGGGTTTATTCCCGCTACTTCCTAATCCCCAAGGCAAAGGGAGGTCTACGACCGATCCTAGACCTGCGAGAACTCAACAAATTCATGATAAAGTTGAAGTTCCGCATGGTAACCCTGGGGACCATTATCCCATCCCTGGATCTGGGAGACCGGTATGCCGCCCTCTATATGAAGGATGCATATTTCTACATCGCAATTTACCCACCACACAGACAGTACCTCCGTTTTGTGGTCAACCATCAACACTTTCAGTTCACCGTACTTCCGTTTGGCCTTTCTACGGCCCCGCGAGTGTTCATGAAATGCATAGCTGTAGTCGCCACCTCCCTCTGGCGTCAACAGGTACACGTCTACCCGTATCTTGACAATTGGCTCATTCAAGGAACCTCCTAGTTACAAGTGTCACATCACCTGTGCATCATCCAAGACCTCTTCAGGAGCCTAGGCCTGCTGATCAACACAGAGAAGTCTACTCTGACACCCTCGCAGAGAATAGACTTCATCGGAGCGGTTCTGGACTCCAATCTGGCCAGAGCCTGCCTCCCACAGTCGCATTTTCAAGCAATGGCTACAATTATTGGAGGACTTCAAACCTTCCTGACAACGTCGGTGCACAACTGCCTCAGTCTAGTAGGTCACATGGCCTCCTGCACCTTCATGATCAAACACGCCAGGCTACATCTCCGTCCCTTTCAAACTTGGCTTGCTTCAGTATACCGGCCACTCAGGAACAGCCTGGTGCTCACTATTTCCCAGAAGGTTCTGGGCTCCCTGACCTGGTGGCTAAACCCCACTCTAGTCTGTGCAGGGATGCCATTCCACCCACCACAACCCTTGATGGCCCTAACCACGGACGCATCGTCTCTGGGTTGGGGTGCTCACCTTGAGGAACTAAGCCCTCACGGCCTCTGGTCAATTCAAGAGTTAGCCTTACACATCAATGTGCGGAAGCTGAGGGCAGTTCGTCTAGCATGCCAGGTGTTTTGAGAACATCTCCAAGGCCTTTGTGTATCAGTGTTCACGGACAACACAAAGGCCATGTTTTACATAAACAAGCAGGGTGGAGCACGTTCCTCCTTCCTTTGTCAAGAAGCCTTTCACCTCTGGGACTTTTGCATAGCCCACTCGATAGATTTGGTAGCATCCTTTCTCCCAGGAGTCCAAACACTCTGGCAGATCACCTCAGCAGATCCTTCCTGTCTCACGAGTGGTCGATTCGTCCGGATGTCATCCATTCTATTTTCTGGAAGTGGGGGTTTCCCCACTGTGACAAAGTTCCTCCTCTACCTTGGTGGGTCCTGAGCTTATTGGCAGATTTGCTCACCTCAGTGATCTTCCCCACAGTCTCAGTCAACTTCTCCTGTGTCTGATCAGGAGTTGGGAGGTTTGGGGGGAACCCAGGCCCGCCCTCTACTCTGGGTTCCAGCCCAGGGCCCTGTGGATTGCAGCTGTCTATAGTGCCTCCTGTAACAGCCGCATGACAGCTACAACTCCCTGGGCTACTTCCCCATGGCCTCCTCCAAACACCTTCTTTATCCTCACCACAGGACCTTTCTCCTGGTGTCTGATAACGCTTGTACTCCTTAGTCCTCCAGCAGCACACCCTCTCACTCTCAGCTCCTTGCACCTTTTGCTCCCAGCTCCTCACACACACTTCCTCTCCTCTGGCTCCCCCTCACCTGACTGGAGTGAGCTCCTTTTTAAACCCAGGTGCCTTGATTAGCCTGTCTTGATTGGCTACAGGTGTTCTAATCAGCCTGTCTGCCTTAATTGGTTCTAGCAGGTTCCTGATTACTCTAGTGCAGCCCCTGCTCTGGTCACTCAGGGATCAGAAAACTACTCATCCAGTGACCAGTATATTTGCTCTCTACCAGACTCCTGTACCCTACTGGCCTGGGTCTGTCACACCACATAAAACTTCTTTGCCTCCCGAGAGAACAGGAAATGCCAGGTGTTCTGCTTCTTCCAGGGACGCTCTCCGGGCTCCCTATCAGATGTTTTCCTCATCCCGTGGAAGAAGCACCTACTCTACGCCTTTCCACCGTTCCCTCTGGTCCACAGAGTCCTACTCAAGCTATGCAGGGACAGCGCCCACCTGATCCTGATTGCTCCAGTGTGGCCAATGCAGCACTGGTACACCATGTTGTTCAGCCTCTCAGTGGGAGACCCGATCCCCCTGCCACTCTGGCCGGATCTCATAACACAGGACTTCAGCAGACTTCACTATCCTGACTTGAAATCTCTTCACCTCACAGCATGGTTGCTGGGTGGTTGAGCCAGTCTGAGTTGCGTTGCTCTGCCTCAGTCCAAAAGGTGCTCTTGGGCAGTAGGAAGCCTTCCACTAGGATGACATATCTGGCCAAGTGGAAGTGTTTCTCCTGCTGGTGCACTCAGCGTAACTCAGTCCCCACGCAGGTGTCAGTTCCTACTGTCCTGGACTACCTCTGGTCCCTGAAAGAACAAGGCCTAGCTGTCTCTTCCATAAAGGTGCATCTGGCAGCCATCTCCACCTTCCACCCAGGGGAAAATGGCCGATCAGTCTTTTCTCACCCCATAGTTTCAAGGTTCCTCAAGGGATTGGAGTGTTTGTGCCCACAAGGTAGACGCCAGACCCCTACCTGGGACCTCAACCTGGTGCTAGCCAAGCTTATGAGTGCTCCTTTCGAACCACTGGCCACCTGCTCGCTGCTGTACCTTTCCTGGAAAACAGCCTTTCTCGTCGCCATTACTTCGGCAAGACGAGTATCTGAGCTTCGGGCCCTGACAGCGGACCCCCCGTATATGGTGTTCCATAAGGACAAGGTACAGCTGCGACCACACCACTCCTTCCTCCCTAAGGTGGTGTCCGTGTTTCATGTCAATCAAGACATCTTCCTTCCAGTCTTTTTCCCAAAGCCGCACCCATCATGTCGGGAACAACAGCTGCACACCCTAGACGTTCGCAGGGCTCTCGCCTTTTATATCGAGAGAACAAAACCCTTCCAAAAGTCGCCTCAGCTCTTTGTAGCTGTGGCAGACCGGATGAAAGGCCTACCGGTCTCATCCCAATGAATTTCATCTTAGGTAACGTCCTGCATCCATACATGCTATGATTTGGCTAGCCACCTCACCGCCCATTCTACTCGGGCTCAAGCTTCATCTGCCGCCTTCCTGGCCCGTGTTCCCATCCAGGAAATATGTCGGGCAGCTACCTGGCCATCGATTCACACCTTTGCCTCACATTACGCATTGGTTCAACAGTCCAGAGATGATGCAGCATTTGGCTCAGCAGTTCTGCATTCTGCAACATCTCACTCCGACCCCACCGCCTAGGTAAGGCTTGGGAATCACCTAATTGAAATCGATATGAGCAAACACTCGAAGAAGAAAAGACGGTTACTCAACTTTGTAACTGTTGTTCTTCAAGATGTGTTGCTCATATCCATTCCAAACCCGCCCTCCTTCCCCTCCGTCGGATTAGCCGGCAAGAAGGAACTGAGGGGCCGTTGGTTTAGCAGGAGTATATATCCGGCGCCATGGCGGCGCCACTCCAGGGGGCGACCCAGGTGACACACCAAGTGTTGCTAGGGTAAAAATCTTCTGATGAACATGCACACGGCACGCACACACCTAATTGGAATGGATATGAACAACACATCTCGAAGAACAACAGTTACAAAGGTGAGTAACCATCTTTTTTTTCCTCTTAAGCTAAGCCGAATGCGTGACTTATTTCCTTTTCCGTTTAAAGCAAAGTACAACAGGGAGGCTGGGCTTCAGACTAGGGTTGTCAACCTTCTGCTAGCACAAAACCAAACACCCTAGCCCAGCCCTTTCCCCGAAGCCCCACCCCTTTCCCTACACTACATTCGCCCTCCCTCAGGGGCTCGCTCTCCCCCACCCTCACTCACTTTCACTGGGCTGAGGCAGGGGGTTGCAGTGTGGGAGGGGGTGAGGGCTCTAACTGGGGGTGCGGGCTCCATGGTGGGGCCAGAAATTAGGGGTTCAGGATATGGGAGGGGGCTCAAGGCTGGGGCAGGGAGTTGGGGTGTGGGGGAGAGTGAGGACTCTGGGGTGGGTCTGGGGATGAGGGGTTTGGGGGGCAGGAGGGGGCTCCAGGCTGGGGGGGCAGGGCCGAGGGATTTGGAATGTGGGAGGGGGCTGCAGACTGAGGCAGGGGGGTGGGGTGCTGGGGGGGCTGAGGGCTTTGGGCTGGGGGTGCAGGCTCTGGGGTGCAGGAAGAGACTCTGGGTTTGAGCGGGCTCAGGGCTGGGGTGCAGGAGGAGGTATGGGCTCTGGGATGGGGTGTGGGCTTTGGGGTGGGGCCAAGGATGAGGGGTTCAGGGTGCAGGAGGGGGCTCCAGGCTGGTGGGTGGGGCTGAGAGATTTGGAGTCCAGGAGAGTGCTGCGTGTTGAGGCAGGGGGTTGGGGTGTGGGAAGGGGTGAGGGCTCTGGGCTGGCAGTGCTGGCTCTGGGGTGGGGCTGGGGATGAGAGGTTCAAGGTGTGGGAGGGGAATCTGGGCTGGGGCAGGGGGTCGGCTTGTGGGGGGTGAGGGCTTTGCAGTGGGAACGGGAAGGAAGGTTAGAGGTGAAGGAGAGGACTCTGGGATGGGGGGGCCTCAGGGCTGGGGCAGGGGATTGGGGCGCAGGCTTACCTGCAGTGGCTCTCGGTCACCACAGACCACACCATGCCCCAGAAGCAGCTAGCAGGTCCGGCTCCTAGGCGGAGGTACACAGGCGGTTCTGCACACTGCTCTCCTCCACAGGCACCACCCTCCTACCCAGCTCCCATTGTCCAGCAGTGCAGAACAAGTGCTCAGGGTGGGGGCAGCGTGTGGGGCCCCGTGGCCCCCTGCCTAGGAGCTGGACCTGCTGGCCGCTTCCAGGGCACAGGACAGTGTCAGAACAGGTAGGGACTAGCCTGCCTTAGCTGGGCAGCACCACCAACCGGACTTTTAACTGCCTGGTCAGTGGTGCTGACCGGAGCTGCCAGGGTCCCTTTTTGACCAGGTGTTCTGGTCAAAAACTGGACACCTGGTCACTCTACTTCAGCCACCCCCTGTGATGTGCATACAGTCATTTGTTAAGAAGTTTTCATTTAACTAATCAGAAAACATTCCATACGGAGACAATAGTTGGTTATTACCTGTAGTTTTACCAAATCTTCTTGTGTCAGTTTATACTTCACTTGTGTGCCTGCTGTAAAATTCGCAATCCTGGAAGACAAGTTAACCTATGGTAATAAATTTAGGCCTACCCAGGAAATTATCCGAATAGCAATGTTCAATGCACAAGATGAAGGCTGCTGCTTTGCATCTGGTTTCTGAGAGTTCAGTTTAAAAATGTAGAGATTAGTCTTGCAAACTAGTCCTTGCATGTCTCTCACCTTTACAAAGAAAAGCCTGAATGCTTTGTAGTGTCCAAAGAAAAGGTGAAAGGCCTGGGAAGATCAAAACACTTTAATTCCCCTAGCCTCCCTCTTATTACTGATTTCCTAACCCATCCATTCTCCAATGTTGTAGTGTTTAGAGGCACAGGAAAAATCCATCATTACTATCAAAAAGGTCATACACAAGAGCACACTAGCAAGTACTGATGTGTTGTATTTTGTTGTAGTTGCATTTGTTGTTTTTAAACCTATATGAATGAATACTATGGCCAAGAACTAACCCTGGTGGGACCCCACTGGGAACATTCCAAACAGATGATTATTACATTTTGAGACCTATCATTGAGACTCATAGACTCACAGACGTTAAGGTCAGAAGGGACCATTATGATCATCTAGTCTGACCTCCTGCACAGTGCAGGCCATACAATCTCACCCATCCACTTCTATAACAAATCCCTAACCTATGTCTGAGTTGTTGAAGTCCTCAAATTGTGGTTTGAAGACCTCAAGCTGCAGAGAATTCTCCAGCAAGTGACCCGTGCCCCATGCTGCAGAGGAAGGTGAAAAACCTCCAGGGCCTCTGCCAATCTGCCCTGGAGGAAAATTCCTTCCCGACCCCAAATATGGCCATCAGTTAAACCCTGAGCATGTGGGCAAGACTCACCATCCAGCATCCAGGAAAGAATTCTCTGTAGTAACTCAGATTCCATCCCATCTAACATCCCATCCCCAACCAATGGGCATACTTACCTGCTGATAATTTGGCAATTGATCTTTCATTAATTGCCAGAATTAGGCTATCCCATCATACCATCCCCTCCATAAACTTATCAAACTTAGTCTTAAAGCCAGATATGTCTTTTGCCCCCACTACTCCCTTTGGAAGGCTGTTCCAGAACTTCACTCCTCTAATGGTTAGAAACCTTCGTCTAATATCAAGTCTAAACTTCCTTGTGTCCAGTTTATATCCATTTGTTCTTGAGTCTACATTGGTACTAAGCTTAAATAATTCCTCTCCCTCCCTAATATTAATCCCTCTGATATATTTATAAAGAGCCATCATATCCCCCCTCAACCTTCTTTTGGTTAGGCTAAACAAGCCAAGCTCTTTGAGTCTCCTTTCATAAGACAGGTTTTCCATTCCTCGGATCATCCTAGCAGCCCGTCTCTGAACCTGTTCCAGTCTGAATTCATCCTTCTTAAACATGGGAGACCAGAACTGCACACAGTATTCCAGATGAGATCTCACCAGTGCCTTGTACAACAGTACTAACACCTCCTTATCTTTGCTGGAAATACCTCGCCTGATGCATCCTGAAACTGCATTAGCTTTTTTAACAGCCATATCACATTGGCGGCTCATAGTCATCCTGTGATCAACCAATACTCTGAGGTCCTTCTCCTCCTCTGTTACTTCCAACTGATGTGTCCCCAGTTTATAACTAAAATTCTTGTTATTAATCCCTAAATGCATGACCTTTCACTTTTCAGTATTAAATTTCATTCTATTACTATTACCCCAGTTTACAAGGTCATCCAGATCTTCCTGTATGATATCCCGGTCCTTCTCTGTGTTAACAATACCTCCCAGCTTTGCGTCATCCGCAAACTTTATTAGCACATTCCCACTTTTTGTGCCAAGGTCAGTAATAAAAAGTTTAAATAAGATTGGCCCCAAAACTGATCCCTGAGGAACTCCACTAGTAACCTCCTTCCAGCCAGCCAGCTAGCTTTTAATCCATTTAATGTGTGCCACCTTGATTTTTTTATTTCTCTAGCTCTTTAATCAAAATGTCATCTGGCACACAACTACCTTACAGAAGTCTAAGAATATTACATCAACACTATTACCTTTATCAACCAAACTTGTAATCTTATCAAAAAAGGTATCGAGTTTGACAAGATCTATTTTCCATAAACTCATTAGACATTAATTGTATTATTCTCCTTTAATTCTTTATTTATAGAGTCCTGTATCAGCCATTCCATTATTTTGCTCAGGATCTATGTCAGGCTGACAGGTCTATAATTACTCAGGTCATCTCCATTTATTCTTTTTAAATATTGTCCCAATATTAGCTTCCTTCAAGTACCCTGTAACTTTTCCAGTGTTTCAAGACATATTGAAAATCTATATTAATGGTCCAGAGAGCTCCTCAACCAGCTCTTTCAAAACTCTTGGATGCAAGTTATCCAGATCTACTGATTTTAAAATGTCTAACTTTTAGTAGCTGCTGTTCAACATCCTCCTGAATTATTGTTGGAATGGAAAGTGTTTTATCATCACTGGATAGATAGCACTACTTTATCCAACCTTTTCCCAAATATAGAACAGAAGTATTCATTGATCTCTTCTACCTTTTCTGCATTATTGTTGACAGTCCTACCACTTCTATCTAGTAATGGACCAACAACATTATTAGGATTCCTTTTCTTGGTAATATACTTAACTCCGTCTTATTGTCCTTGTCTACGTTGGCCGTAGAGTTCACCTTGTGTCCTTCTGCTTCCCCTATCAATTTTCTACATTTCATAGCATCCAGTTTATATTCATTGCTATCAACTTCTCTTTTTTCCATTTTTTTATAGCTGCTTTCACTTCCCTCTAAGCTAGGTTGGATTTTTAATCAATATAATCTTTCTTGATTGTATCTTTTTGGGCATCTAATAAAATGTTCTTAAACAGATCCTAATTATCATTCTCAATTTTCAGTTTAAATTCCTTCTTCCACCTGATTTGGCAAATAATTGTTTTCAGCTTTGTGAAATTGGCCCCTTTAAATCATCACATTGAACTATATTACTGTTTTGGACTTTATTCTGTTTGCACATAACAAATGTAATCAAGTCATGATCACTTGTACATAAGCATCTACTAATTATTAGTTCTGTGATCAATTCCTCTGTATCCCCCACACACACATTGTATCCAGGTGCTTTAAAAGCCGGTTGTCATATTCTCTCGAGAGATTTGGTGACCTGTAACCGACACCAACTAGTGCTTTATCTTATGCATCTGTTAGAATATTGATCCATACACATTCAAAATGATTTGCTTTCGAGTTGTCCATGACTCAAAAACCATTAACGCCATTTTTATAGAGAATGCCACTCCCCTATCTTTTGCCCATTCGTCCCTTCCCTATAACTGTACATTTTAACATTCCAATCATGAATTTTCCCACCAGGTTTCAGTAATACCAACTAGGTCAAGTTTATTCTCATAAATGAGAAATGCTTATTCCTCTTGTTTATTACTTGGGCTCCCAGCATTGACATATAAGCAATTAAAGAATTTCTTCTCTTCATGACCCTTGATGCCTGATTAATTTTGTTTTCAGCATCTTGATTTTGTGCTAAATGAATGCTCATTTGTTTCCAATTTTCCCCTTTCCATTTTTGTTGTTAGATTAAAGCCCTCATGACTAGTCTAGCCAGTCTGTTCCCTAGAAGATTGGTTCCCATTCTACTGAGGTGGAGGCCATCCAAACTGTACAGCCCCCTCTGCTCATAGAAGCTGGATCTACATTCCTCAAAATGAAAACTCTCAATCCTAACACTACTTACCTAGCCAGTGGTTCATTTCCAGAATCTTCCACCTTCTATCTTCCTTTGTTCATTGGACAGGAAGGATCTCCAAAAAGATCACAAGGACATTCTTCTCCTTTAGCACCCTATAGAGTTCCTGAAGTCCCCTGAGATCTGTGAAGTATCCCATGAAACAATGTCATTAGTGCGGATATGAATCACTACCAGTGCATCATTGCCCGCTGACTTCAGAAGCCTGTCAAATTTTCTATGAGATCTCACATCTTGCCTCCAGGAACAGAGCACACCACCTGATGTCCACCTGTCCGTTACAGAAGTTTCTTTCAATCTCCTTAGTATAGAATCCCCTTTGGTAGTTGGAGATCTCTTTGCAGGCTCGCTTGATTGTCTTGTGAGTTAGACTGAGTAGCCATCCACAGGTGTGTCCCAGACATCTCTGCATTCCACTCAACCAACTGGATCTTCAGAGATATTTTCTGCAATTTCCATGCTAAGAACAAAATGATTAAATACTTCTCACTATTAGGAAGTCCTCCTGGTCCTCGTTTCTCATAGTCACAGCCTGTCCATCCTCATCTGCCTCCAGACATATAGGATGCTGCCTGGTCCTCTTGTCTCTGATGGTTACAAACTGCCCAGCCTCCTTTCTGGTTTTCACACACTCTGGTGTGGTTTTATTTCCAAAAATCAGATTATCCAAAATCTCATCACCCTCTTTGATGATCCAGTGTCTGTTCTTTTTCTTCCAGCCCAGTCATAATTTCACACTTCATACAGAGGACATTCATTCTGGTTTCAGGCAGGAAAGAAAACGTGGCATATCTGTTGCAGGTCACCACTGTTCCATCTCGTTACTGAGCATAGAACTTCATATAGAATGAAAGCCTAGCGTATTCCCTGTCTAAACTCCTGCTGAAACTCCCATTTTCTGCTCCTGTTTGCCAGGCAACTGACTTGTATACTAAACCTCACTGTTTAAACCCACCCCCTAAATAAAACAGGGAGGAATTACTCACTCATACTTCAAACACTGGAGCTGATCAAAGACCCCAGGGTCACAGCCACATGGTTCTCATGAAGACATAAACAAACAAACCTGGCTTATTCAGAGCCCACAGCCCAGTCACATGACTCTCTTGGAAAACAAAACAAACAACAGATGGACTAAACACACCACTTACCAAGTGCCTCTGTCTCTAAGCACAGGATCCACAACTATTCTTCCTGGAACTTCCGTCAATTGGACTTCCCTTAGGTCTGTCTAGGTTAAGTACTTGGCTTCTGATCATACCTCATAGGCCAGAAGACAGAACTTCAAGATTTAAGATTCCCTGCCAGGCTAGAGGAGTCCTGAACCTGTCAGCTCAACTCAAAATTGCAGGTGATGAAAGAGCAGCTGTAGGTGAGTGAGTGATGTTCCATATTTGCAGGTGTTGCTTGCAGACATTAAGGGAGTTGATACTGAGTAGAAAGAAACCTCTTTCGGGAAATGAAATACTTCCACACATTAGCTAAGCAGATGGGGCATATTCACCCATTGCTCCTGTATGAAATATACCTGCAACAGTCCAACAACCCAACTGTGGATTGAAAGACAAACATACACTGAAAATGCCAGTGTTCTAAAAATATCCTAGGATATTAAACCTGCTATGCAATGCTAACAGCCCTTCAACTATGTGAAAAAATCCCTTCTTAAAGCCTTTACCATAGAAGAGTTTTCAAACAGTGTTAGGAATTGTTTTGCTTCCATCATGTGATACAGACAGAAGTTCTGATTTTTCCAGTGTACTTTTTTAACAGACTGCCACAATATCTGGCACAAGATACTGTATAATTTACATTGAATTGTGTAAGAGAGATTAACCTTTTACCCAGGGTGGTTTTGCGCTGAAAAGTGACTATGTAGAAATGGTGATGTAGCCATGTTGGCCCCAAGATATTAGAGAGCCAAGGTAGGTGAGGTAGTATCTTTTCAACTTCTGTTGGTCCGAGAGATAATTATGAGCTCTGTGTAAGCTCAAAAGCTTGTCTCTCTCACCAACAGATGTTGGCCCAATAAAATATATTACCTCATCCACCTTCTTCTCTAAGTAGAAATGGCACTTTCTTACTATGGGAGGGTGGGGAAGGAAGAGCTGATCTGGCCCCTGAATTCTGTAATCTTGGCCCTGGTCTACACTGATGGGGGGAGCGGGAAATCAATCTATGTAATGCAACTTCAGCTACGTGAATAACATAGCTGAAGTCGATGTACTTAAATCTACTTGCCACGGTGTCTTCACTGCAGTAAGTCAACGGCTGACGCTCTCCCATCGACTCCACCTGCACCTCTCGCCGAGCTGGAGTACTGGAGTTGACGGGAGAGTGCTCGGGGGTCAATTCATTGCGTCTAGACTAGATGCGATAAATTGATCCCTGCTGGATCGATCGCTGCCCGCCGATCCGGCAGGTAGTGTAGACATACCCTTGGAGAGACAAAGGACAGAATCTGTGCAAGGCCATGATAAGAAACACTTCATACTCTAAATTAGCTACATAGCACTTAGAAACTACAATGGCAGGTGCTACAGAGAAAGCTTGGAAAGATACCTCTTTGTGTGTTCAAAGTCATAACTGCTGACTAGTCAACACAATTGTTAACAGTTTGAGTTGCAGTGGCTGGCAGTTAGGAAAGGCTTCATTTCACTTATAAAATGAGCACAAGAGTTATTGAGAGGCTATAAACAAGGAACTCCCTGATATTGCTCTTAGAGTCACTGTTCAGAGTGGACCTGAATAAAACTTGACATGAATTGAAAGCATTGGTAAAAATCTAAGCTCCCAAATCAATAACTGGATATATATAAAAACTGTATTATTATTGGGAAATATATTTTAAAACAAAATATTTAATAATTTCCTTTTCTACTTACCTTTCAAGACCCACATTCATGGTTCCTCCACCGTCCCCTTTAAAAATTGTAGATATTGCAGGTACCTTAAAGTCATGGAGGCAATGCATGAAAGTGCTGCACTGTAAATGTTAATGATCCAGGAGCAGTGACAGGGGAAAGGAGAGCTCTTGAGCTCAGCTATTGGCAAATTAGTAAATGAGTAACTCAATCAGTTTCCTAATTTTTTTCATTTTGCCATTAGTTAAGAGCTGTCTCTCCTATTATATATGATTTAGTAAACTAACATTTGTCTTGAATAGTCTTAATTAAATTTATATTGTCTTCCTTATAAAAGTACATTAGGTAGAGATGCTGGCTTCTTACAGTCTTGCTAGCTTTCTGTATAGGACTTATTTTTAGAGAAAAACTCCAGCACCTGGACCCCTGCTGCAGCCCTGGGACTGGGGGGAGCTCTCACTCTCCACTGCGCATCCCAGGGCCACAGCACGGGGACAGAGCGTCTCTGGTCTTGGGGCCCCAGTGGCAGGGTGGGCAGAAAGGAGCAAAAGGTCTGCAGTGGGCGGGGGACCCTGGGTGGAATAGGCCCTGCCCCAAGCAAAGGGACAGAAAGGGGTGGGGATGTGGGCAGGACTGCAGGCGGAAGGGGTGGAACAGGTGTGAAGCTGCAGGCAGAAGGGGCGGGGGGAGGGCCCCCACTTACTCTGGCCCAGGGCCCCAGGAAACCTTAATCCACCTCTGAAGAAAAAGGTAGAGCAAAGACAAGATCTTTGAGAACACTAAAGGTAAATGGACATATTAAAATCAGATACTGTTAAATGTTAGGCAGAACATGAGCTGAGCAATTTTGGGACTTTATAAATCAAAATAAACAATAAGTAGAATCAGAAAACCTAAATATTTATTAACTGAAACTTGTGTTGCTCTGTAACCTTTAGAGCATTTGATTCTATTGAGATTTTTTCTATAAAATAATTTAAATGAAGGAGGAAAATTCAGTCCTTTTCAATCCATATCTGGAGGAATGAATTTTGCAGCAGGATTAATAACCTCCAGAACCAAGCTGGCACAAAAATTCAACAGTGACAAATGGATCTCCATACACAGCGACCAGCTGAGAAGTGACCTTCTTGGATCTGTGAATGCTGGAAAATTTGGGAATGTAAAAATAAATTGAGCTAAGGGTGACTCTAGCTTGGAACTATTTCTCTCTATGCTGTTGAGGAGAGAAATAAAGAAACGTGACGTGGTCACTTCCTTTTTATCTCCACTAGGCTATTGGTGGGTGACTATGTTTCCCACACTTTATGTGGCTAAGGAAGGTGTTATTTTACTCACCTCCGCGAGATGACTTCAGCCACATGAATTGAGCTAAAACTACAACTTGCCATGTCTACATTAAGATTTTTTGTGTTAGCTATCACATTGTACAAATACACCTGTTTTTACTAGTGTAGACATGCCCCCATGACAACAGTGGGTTTGTGTTCTCCCTTATCACAAACTAGTAAAAAAATAAAAAATTCTCAGCAGGTGATTTAAAACTATGTTTCAATCTTGTGAGCTGTGTTAATATAGTAATCATATTAACCCCAAAAAAAACCCAACGTGGCATGTATCAGTCTGTGTTTTCGTTGTGTAAGTGTTGGATTGTGTTGCACTGATGATTCGGCCCAATTAAGCGTATCAGCCAGCTTGAGGCCTCAGCAGATAAATAGCCTACTCTGCCTTACCTTTTATATTTTCAAAGGAATAGTGGTAGAGGACATAATTTACCACTGAGCAGATAGTCAAATTGGATATGCTTTTCTTTTCCACTTCTAAGCTTACCACAAAGCTAAAAGAATCACAAAGTCCTGGTGACAGTTTTCAGAGTGGTAGTTGTGTAGTCTCTATCAGCAAAAAGAACGAGGTGTACTTGTGGCACCTTAGAGACTAACAAATTTATTTGGGCATAAGCTTTCGTGGGCTAAAACCCACTTCCTCGGATGCATGAGTCCTGGTGGAAATTGTTCTGGGATAGGGTGGGTGGAGAAACACAATATATTGGCACAGGATAGGATGGAAGCTAAAAATCAGTTAGTAGCCTACAACAGAGCCTTTTTTATTGACAGATGTAGGCGTGAGCTTTGGGTGCTATGGTTCTTATTAATAGGGATCAGAGAGTGGCTTCTTTGAATTAGGTTTGACATACAGGGAGGCAGGAAATCCTGAGATAACCAATTAAACTACCATTTTTTTCCAACCTGGAAAGAGTGGCTTTGCTCTATTTCCTTGTCTGTGATTTTAGTAGGCTATGCAAGTGCAGGAATCGTTCTGAATTTCTGAGTGGCAGTAGGACTGTTCTGTGGCTATTACTACAGCTAAAGCTCTGCAGTAGTCTCTGAGAAATGGCTAGTCGAATGTTCTGGAACTATTCTCAAGCCTCATCATACCAACCTGGGAGCCATCTTTGCTGAAAAAACCAAAGGGAAGAGCATAACAAACCCCATTCAGAGATGCACCTGGAGCATCTCCCCCTTTATCAGGCCATAGACCTAAGGCAAAGATTATTAGAACCATACCAATAGAGAGATGGCCCGGGGCTTAGAGTGGGGTGCCGGAGATAACTTTAAATCTTATAATGAAACGACATGATTAACCCAGAGAGGTCAACTTCTGGCTACCCTCACTGTCAAGCTATTCCTCTCCTCGTGCCAAATATAAATAGATGCAAATGAGGAAATTTGGTCTACTAATGCTTAGGCTCAGCACAAGCCTCTGGATGCAGTAGGAGTAGTGCAAAGTGAAATGGAGGAAAGCTGTGGGCTGTGTTCTTTGGTTGTCTCCGTCCTTGAGATGCTTGCTAAATTGCAGTGGTTCTAAGAGGCTGGATGAGATGACTTCTGCACTGATTTATAACCCTATGCAACTCAAGCGTCTTCAGCAGCTTTGTGGGGGGGGGTTAGCCAGCTCACAGTGTGCCTTCCCTCTTCTGAATTTTTAGTGATTCCAGACTTTGTTGGGAAATAACATCAGTTTAGGGGTTTCCCTTCATATTCATAAAGTCCACCTTGGGTGGGAGAAGCTGATAAGTTTCCAGATTTGTCCCTGCCCCTGTTTCTCATTTCGAGGTAATTGTGTGTGGCCTCCTATTTGCAGGCGTCAGAGGTGGAGAGACAACTCTCAATGCAGGTCCATACCCTTCGAGAGGACTTCCGGGAAAAGAACTCATCAACCAGTCAACATATAGTACGACTCGAAAGTCTCCAGGCTGAGGTGAGTGGCCTGATCATGGTGGTTGAAGGTTTGATACATCTCTCGAGGTATTCGGTGATATTTTAATCTTATGTAATGAACCCCTCTGAACTGGGTAAATAAAACCAAATTCCTAATGGTGATAGTTTGTGCCAGCAAGAAAAAGGGATGCTAGCTAGAGGGCAGAAGGAGCTAATTAATTTAGTTGGCCACCTGTATTTCTCTCTTAACTGATGCTTCTCCTTCACACCAACAGGACTCCTGTATATAAGGAGCAGAGTTGTCCCCTGTTTTGAGAATAGCCTGAGTTACTGTACCCAAGTGTGACAGGGTGGGTGAAGTAATACCTTTTATTGGACCAACTTCTGTGGGTGAGACACACATGCTTTTGACACAGAGCTCTTCTTCAGGTCATTTAATGCTATCAGGAAAATGGAAAGCAGGGGAGACAGTGAGGTGGCTCTCTGAGGAGCCAAAATGTGGGTATGTTCAGGTCACCTGAAGAAGAGTTCTGTGTAAGCTCAAAAGCATGTCTCGCTCACCAACAGAAGTGGGTCCAATAGAAGATATTACCTCACCAACCTTGTCTCTCTAATATCCTGGGACTGACACAGCTACAACACCACTGCATGTACAAAAGTGTGTTAGTCACATACAGGCCATTAAGTTTACCCTCTTTAAGGTGGTAACTGTCATACAGGCACAGCTACTGTCATGAAAGAAGCACTGCTCTCAAAGCTCAATGGAAGACATTCCCTGCTATTCAACTCCGAGTATGGATAATGTTCTAAAGGCAGGGGTAAATACAGTCATCTGGAAACCACAGCTTCTCCTTCCTGACTGGTGCAGTGAGAGCGCCCCATCCTGTTTCAATTTGTTTTAGCCCCTGTCTAAAAGATAATCCTGTCAAGAAGATGTAAAGCAGAGGAGACAGCGAGGGGGAGCTTTTAGAGACAAAATGTGGGTATGTTCCAGTGGGCCACATCCAAACACACACTCCACTTCTGAGGGGGGAGCTATTCTGAATGGCTGAGAAGAAAGCAGAAATCCTCTCCTGCATTTGAGATGTGTGTGGAAACATGAGGCCGTCCTTTATACTTATTTTAGCTCTGGATATCTTGGCCAGTATGTTATTTGTTTCCTCTTCCTTCTGTGATCTGGGGAGGATGGGAGATTTGAGTATGAAGGACCTGGAGGAGTGGGAAAAAACCCTATTGTACATTCCTACTACTTTTTACCTGATTAGTAGAGTTTTTTCCTAAATTTCTGCTTCTCTTCCCTTCCTCTCCCCCTTTTTTTCCTTTTCCCTTCCTGTCCTCTTCCCCTTGGTGTGGAGCAGCAAATCCTTGAAGTAAGTACAGATGCTTTGATTGAGTTTTGAATGCATGTCTGTTACCATCACAGTGCATGCCCCACCTGTTAAGGTCCTTCCTGTCTTGCACTTTCAGCCCATTTTTTCCCCTCACCCCCTTGCCTTGGCCCAAGGCCTGCAGGACAGTTGTGGGTTTTGTTTTGTTTTACAGTTATTCACAGGGTGTTCATTACTGAGTTTTAGAACAAGTACTAATGTAAAATGCAGTCTGTCTGTTTGTTCTGTGTTTCTGTCTGTTGCATCCCTTCTCTCCCTTACATTGAAGTCATGCTTGCAGGGGAAGAGACTTCTCAGCAATCATTACTCATAGAAGAATAATGTCCTCATATGTATAGGAGGTGTTCTATAAATAGAGAAATGCAGATATACAAAATTGACATAATATTCCTTCATCTTTCCAAACACTTGACTCCCCTGGACGAATACAGTATTCCTCCTTTCTCCAGGACAGCTGATTGTGTAGTTAATCTATGTCCAGGGACCATCTGTACACTACATACATAACCATAAACATTGGGCCTGGAAGGCAGCCAGATGGAAGAATATCAGAGACAGCCTGGAGAACAGTTAGCAACTAACATGAGTGTACTGGAGAAGACCTAGAGAACAGTAAGTCAGGGGGGATTAGAGGAGAGTCTAGAAGGCAACCACAGAATGGCTAGACCAATATCTGAGACAGTTTAAGGCATCTAGGGCATGTGTTAATGGGGGCTAGGAGTGCATCCAGAATAGGTGGGAGGGTAACCTGGAGAGAACCAGAAGGTTAATCAAGGAGCTGCAAAGGAGATTTGAAGAGACCTTTGCACATATTTCCCAAGCTATCGGAGAGGCCTGAAAGGACCTGGGACACTACTGGGGAGCAGCTACGAGAGTGGGTATCAGATAGGCCTAGGGAACATGAGTTGCTGGACCAAGCCATCTGAGATAGTGTAGGAACTGACCAGGAAGTACCGGGAGCATCAAAGGTCTGTGAGCATAGCTGAAGAACAGCTGATGGCGTTGGACAGCGTACAAAACATACCCCCAGCACTCAGGTATCATGGTGGTAGGTACTGTAGAAGAACCTGGATAGATAGCTAGGTAGGAAAATTTATTCTCTTTCCTGGTTAAACAAACAGTGGCCGTTATTAGTGCTGAATCATCCTATATACAGCTTCTTGCTAAGTGAATGGACTTGGCACATTGTCCCTCATCACCTGCGCTTGCAGCACTGGACAATTGAAAGGCTTGAATCTATTTTAAAACAAGTAATTGTTGGGAAGATATCAGTAATTGTTGCACAAAACCATCAGGCTGTTTTTTAAAGCATAAAATTATCTTGTGTTGAGAAATCATCAAACCAAGCATACAGCAAAGAACAAGGTGTATGATCACAATGCTATCCTCCCTGTCACCCACAGAGGGCATAGCAAACACCTTACCGCTCCTCGGGATTCCAGTAAGTGGCCCTGTAGAAACGCAGGGGGGTTCCCTTTCTGGGAACTCCAACATTTGCTCACACCAGGAACAGAGTCATAATAAAGCTGGGCAGAGTAACTAGCTTTTCACATTCTTGCAGATTTTATGGTCTGGGTGAATCCTTAGGAGGGTGGGTAGGGCAGGGTCATGCTTTACTGTAGTTCTTAGGAAATTCCAAGGTACACAGTGTTTTCTCCCCTTCCCTCCCTCTACGTTTGCCTGGCAACGCACATTCCAGCGTCTCAGGAGCTGCACTCCCACTCTGCTCCACAGAGTTTTCTGGTGGGAGGCATTTTCTTTCAGCCTCTTCCTAAGCTCTGAGTTGCATAAAGAGGCACAGTCTCTCTCATACAGGTGCAGACACAGACGTACTCTGGTTCCTGCTGCTTTTCTCTTACCACATTGTGAAAGAATTTTTTTCTTCCAAAGCCTGGAGCCCAGCTCGAGCTCTCTTTCCCTTTCAGATTAAGATGCTTACCGATAGGAAGCGGGAGCTGGAGTGTCGCCTTAGTGCTATGATGGAAGAAAATGATCTGCTTCAGGGAACCGTGGAGGAACTGCAGGAGCGAGTGCTGGTCCTGGAAAGACAAAGCAATGATAAGGATCTGCAGGTGAGGAGAACAGGAGGTGGAGAGAGAGGCTCAAATGAAAGAGAAAATGGAACTCTGAAAGCTAAGAAGGGATAAAGGAGGGGATCTGGGATTGGACCTACAGTTAAGAGAATGGGAATTTGGAGATAGGAGACCAAAGGGAAGAATAAAATGACTCATGATCACAGAGGAACAACAGAGTGGGTAGCGCCTAGATATGGCTTGCAGAGAATGGGAACTCTCACAGAGGAGCATGAAGGAAGAGAAAATGAACTATTAGAACAAGGAGTGAGAACATTTAATCAAGGAAAACAGGTACTTTGATGGAGGTTGAGGAACGTGGTTGCATTTCTGCTGATTTCTTACTGGGACTAACTCCAATAAGGTCCTCTTATGGTTATTTTTGGCAGAGGTCCAGAGCATGGTAGCCAGCCTCAGATCTGTCACTATTCAAAAGGTTCACAAACCATACCTATGGAGTTCTCAGCTGCTTTTCATAGAATATCAGGGTTGGAAGGGACCTCAGGAGGTCATCTAGTTCAACCCCCTGCTCAAAGCTGGGCCAATCTCCAAATTGCCCCCCTCAAGGATTGAACTCATAACGCTGGATTTAGCAGGCCAATGCTCAAACCACTGAGCTATCCCCCCTTAGTAAATATTACTCCTGCAATGATGTTGAACAGGTTTCTATGTCAGTGTTATAGGGCCTATTTCTGGGTGGTGAGTGATATTTTATGGTTTCTTTTCTCAACTCACCCTACCCACTGCAGGTTTGTGACTATATTGGCTATTTTATTCTTTGGCAATTAGCTCCCCATTTTCTCTGCCAGTCTGTGGAATATAAGAATATAGGAACTGCTACACAAACAGACTGATAGTCCATCTAGCCTGGTATTTTCTGTCTGACCTTGGCTGCTCCTTCAGCAGGAGGTGCAAAATCCCCTATAATGCACCTAACTAGAATCCTGCTCTACCATAGTAGATGAGGGGAAGAATTTCTTCCTGAACTCAGGGTCAACAGTCCTGGAAACAAAGTTTCTCACTCTGCCCTACACTGTTCCTCAATCCAGGCGTGGAGGAACTCCATCCCAGGAGTTCAGGCTCCACTGACCCATTCGGTCCTTGACCTCTCTGCTGTGAGACTGCCATTTTGAGGGCTAGTTAATGTGAGCTGTGATAGTGGGTTTTTGATTTGGACACCTGTCCACCAGGAGCTGGACTGAGACCACCAATTCATTTTATGCAGATGAAAATCATTACAATCTGAGTGCTGCTCAGTACTCTGCTACCAGTCTGGTGTGGATTTGAACTGGTGACCTAGAAGTGAAAGACTCTTTCTGCCATTACTAACATCCTGAGCTATCCACTTCACCAGCCTCTATAATTTCATTCTAATTAATATAATTTATTCATAGATAAAAGTCTAATCAGATTTTGAAATTTACTAAGCTATGTGCCTCAATTTGCCCAAGTAAGTTTCATGGGCTAATTATACATTGCATTAAAATATTTCCTTCATTCATTTTTCCCACTTTTTAATTTCAGCAAGTGCCCTCTAGTTCTCATGTAATGGGAGAGTGTTAAATAGGAATTCCCAACTGCTTTTTTTTGTAGTATACAGTATTTATAAAAATAGCATCTATCAGAACTCTTCTCCTTTCCAAACTACATACTCCCAGTCTTTGTTCATCTCACCACATCTGGACCCCACCCCCACCACAGCATGCCTTCAGCTAATTTTGTTGCCTTCCATTGGACCTTTGCTGTCTTTCTTAAGATGAGGGAAACATTGCAAAATGCAGTATTCAAGGTGAGGATTTACCATCGTTGTGTCATAATATTTTTTTTCATACTTCTCTCTATCACATACTTAGTACAGATTAGCATCTTAGCTTTTTTGAACACTGCTGTACACTAAGCCATCCACAATGATGCCTAGATCTTTTTCCTTAGAGGCTGTCACTAATTCAGAACCTGCCAGTGTAAACAGATGGATTAAACTGTTCCCTTTAATGTACATTATCTCCCATGCACTTGTATCCACTGAATTTCTGTCTGCCTGTTATTTGTGTAGAAAGTGATTGCACCGAATACTAGAGTTTACTGCTTTGACTTTGTACCAGCAGTGTAACAAGAAACCTAATATATTTGTGTTACTTTCCGTTTACATCACTTACAAGTATACTGTCACATATATTTTTGTAAATAATTGTTTATTCCATTGTGTACCTCTCACTACAGATATGCCCTGATTTAAATGCCTTGAGAGATATCTGAAATATTCAGATAACTGGAGTTTCAAATTAGTGAAATGTTTCTCTGTGAATTTTAGATGCAATGGATATGTGAATCTTGGTTAACTGGGGTTTGAATGATCAGGGTTTAACTACATCTCTTCGAAACACAAATGGTTGTGTGATTTTTTTTTAATTCACTTGTTGCTCTGTTGTCTAATTACCTAATTTTTCCTTAGCTCCTTCTGGAATTCTTCGTAATACATCTTAACCATAACTAACCTAGTGATTTTGAGTCTTCAGCATATTTTAGATTCCAGTCCATGTCTAGTTTTAGCTCAGAGTAAAGTTTTGGTAATAATGTCTTAGCCTGTTAAGCTTTAGAAATTAGACAAACCAGCAAAGACCATTCCTCCCACATGCGTGGAAACCCTCTTTTTTTTTAGGGCTCCCACAAAGGTCCTTCATGAGCTGAAAGATTTGTCTATTCCTCGGTCATATTCACTAGTTTTGTTTGTTTCCTTTGATTTCCTTTGGAAGCTGCATCAAAGTCAGCTGGAGCTCCAGGAGGTGCGGCTGTCCTGTCGGCAGCTCCAGGGAAAAGTAGAAGAGCTTAGCGAGGAGAGAAGTCTACAGAGCTTCAACACAACGAGCACATCCCTGCTATCTGAGATTGAGCAGAGCATGGAGGCAGAAGAACTGGAACAAGAGAGAGAGCAGGTATGATCATCCTTGCACACTGGGGAAGCATATGAAACTTTGTAAACGTGCACCATATGAACACACATGTAAACATGTTCATGGCTAGTAGCTAGAAAGCATGGCAGACTAGTGCAAATGGCACTGAATCACACCACACATTCCACAAAGCTGCTATTGATATCAGTTAAGAAATCCAGTCACAGCCTATTGAAAACCACACTGTAATCATCCAACACTTGTTTTAAATCTGATATAGCACTGCATTAATACATGTGCACATGCTGGTGTGAACTTACCTAGGGGTACAAAACCACACCAATTAGGAGAGAGAGAAAGGGCTGCACTGCTGACACATATTGTTAAGGTTTCAGAGTGGTAGCTGTGTTAGTCTATATCAGCAAAAACAACGAGGAGACCTTGTGGCACCTTGGAGACTAACAAATTTATTTGGGCATAAGCTTTCTTGGGCTAGAACCCACTTCATCAGATGCATGGTGTGGAAAATACAGGAGCAAGTATAAATACATGAAAAGATGGGAGTTGCCTCACCCAGTGTGAGGTTAGTCTAAGGAGACAATATTGTAAAGTACACTTAAAATCCATGTGCGCGTGCACACAGATGAAAAGTGCAAGGGCCGCACAAGTCCTGGCTGTTCAAGGAGACGGTGTGATCCAGTGGACATGGCACTGGGCTGTAAATCAGGAAATCTGGGTTCTATCTCAATTTCCTATGCTGACTCACCATATATCATTAGGCAAACCAAGTAACCTCTCTGTGTCAGTTTCCCTATATATGCAATGCAGGTAATGATATTTTGAGACCTCTAGATGAAAAGCACTAGATAAGTACTTGTTGTTTTTCATTAATATTATATCTAGGATAGGGTGCATCAAAGGACTTTTCTAGCTAACAGGGCATGGTCACATCCTGGAAGTCTACAGGCAATAGAATCTCATGGGTCCCTGAAGCCATGGACTAATATAATGCTGTCTTCTTCCAGCTGAGACTGCAGCTCTGGGAGGCCTATTGCCAAGTCAGATATCTCTGCTCTCATCTCAGAGGAAATGACAGCGCAGACTCTGCAGTCTCCACAGACTCCTCCATGGATGAGTCTTCAGAAACCTCATCAGCCAAAGATGTCCCCGCTGGCAGTCTACGTGCCGGTCTCAATGAGTTGAAGAGGCTGATACAAAGTGTTCTAGATGGCTCAGACTGCCCGGTAGGTAGCTGGACACAGAGAAGGATTTTCGGTGTCAGTGTTGGTGCTAGGCAAGTAAGAGTCTGGTTTGGGTGGGTTATTTTAGATCTTTAATTCTATGGGATTTCAGAATTTGTGGCCTTGAAGATGAGACATCAGAGTGCACAACCCATTTCCAGCAATCTCACATATCACAAGTAGGCCAGTATTTAGACATGCCAACCCAAGGGATTTAAGCTTATGACCTCAAAAAGTATCAAGGTTCTGTTCAGATACTCATGCAAATCTCTCCAGTTTGGAAATCACTCTGGAGAACTCATGAGATCAGGGTTTCTTGCAAGAGTTCTAGTTAGTGTTAGTTTCAGCCAGCCTGAAAATATTGCAAACTTTCTCATGCTATTTTGGTTCTTTCACCATCATTTCTGATTGCAGTTTAAAACAGGGTTGGGAGACTTTAATGATATAAAGAGATCAGTGAGAGTGAAAAGCAAGGTAAGAGTTATCATGAGAATTGGGGTCCCTATAGAATATAGACACAACCACTCCTGGGATAAGCCACCAGAGGTGGCCCCTGTGCATGGGAGAGGGAATCTTCTGCAGCAACATAGCACCTACTGTTTGCCTTGGAGTACTGAGGATAGCAGCAGAGCTCAGAAACTTAATAGGTGATTGAATGAAATCATGCTGGAGGAGACCTGCAGATCCTCTCTTTGGGGAACTGGGACAACCTCCATGACAGAGTAAAGTAGTGGGGAAATGTGTAGCCTTTCACAAAGACTCAAAAACCACATCTTGGCCCTCCATTTGCTTCATCCTCAAGACTTGTATGTTCTCCACAAGGAAACAGCCAACCTGAAGGCAGCTCCATTCTTGAGTGGCACATCCAGAAATAAGACAGCAGGCTATGTGTACCTGCAAACCTCAGATATGAATGGAAACCATGACCCAACCAGTTTCAATGCCTGTAGGAGTTGGGATTGAAGAATAAAAGGTTGAGCAAGAATACAAGATTGTATTTGTTCAAGGGAGAATGGAGATAACATATAAAAGGCCTAAACATGGAAACCTGGTTAGGAATAAGTGTATGAACAGGTAAATATCGGAGCTAGGTTGTAGTCAGAGATGAGAGTAGAGGATTACAGAGTGGGAAGCGTGTCTGTATATCTTTCTGCTAAGGTAAGTAACCTGCGTGTGTTCTCTCTACCCAGGCTTAGGAGCTGTGTGTGTGTTCGTCTTAGCTGATGTATTTGTGACTGGCTGTGTTGTGAGCTCTCTGGACACCGTATAAATGTATGTGAACATGTACTATAACATCAGAGATCTTGCAGAGTGACATTCCCACTTTCCTCTTACTTTCTTAGAGCTGTCCCCAAATCAGTACAAAACTAATGCAAACTGTAACTTACACATGAACGCTGAGCAAGATGTTTCTCTCTTGCTGCCAGAGTTCTCGGAGAAGTGATGATGATGCCTTAGAAGAACAGATCAGGCAAACAAGTGAGGACTCAAGAGCCCTGAGGGAGTTAATGGAGGGAGAAAGAGGGAAGCTGAGGCAAAGCCTGGAGGAGCTGCAGAGACTTCACAGCCAGGTGAGCAATCCATACAGATTCGCTGGACCTTCTCATAGACTCAGACTCATAGACGTTAAGGTCAGAAGGGACCATTATGATCATCTAGTCTGACCTCCTGCACCATGCAGGCCACAGAATCTCACCCACCCACTCCTGTAACAAACCCCTAACCTATGTCTGAGTTATTGAAGCCCTCAAATCGTGGTTTAAAGACCTCAAGGTGCAGAGAATCCTCCAGCAAGTGACCGGTGTGTGCCCCACGCTGCAGAGGAAGGTGAAAACCTCCAGGGCCTCTGCCAATCTGCCCTGGTGGAAAATTTCTTCCCAACCCCAAATATCGTGATCAGTTAAACCCTGAGCATGTGGGCAAGACTCACCAGCCTGCACCCAGGAAAGAATTCTCTGTAGTAACTCAGATCCCACCCCATCTAACATCCCATCACAGACCATTGGGCATATTTACCTGCTAATAAACAAATATGAATTAATTGCCAAAATTAGGCTATCCCATCATACCATCCCCTCCATAAACTTATCAAGCTTAGTCTTGAAGTTAGATATATCTTTTGCCCCCACAACTCCCCTTGAAATGCATGTTGCTTTATAAGACAGGATTGTAGCACATTCCCACAGGGCGCTCTGCTTACTTGGAAGAGGTCATCTAGTCATATCCTGAGAAGACCTATTGGCAACACCTATCAGAGCCCTGTATGAGTCAATTTTTGCCAACCCAGTGTTCTTCAAGTATGTCTCAGTGTGGATCCCTCTGTAGGTGTGCATGTGCCTCATGCCTATGTGAGATTGGAACTGGAATAGCAGGAGCCATGTATGCATCCTGTGCTGCCTCATCCAAGAGCATAAAGGTGGGATGGCTGCAACCCTGTCTTGGTTCCCTCTTACTGACCATGACAGCAAGACAGAACCCAGCAAGTATCCAACCCACTAATTTTCAGCTCAACCTAAACACTTCTTCAAAGCCTTCCAGAACTGAGGAAAAGGGAAAGATCGCTCTCCCCAGCAGCATCCCCGGCCAAACCACTGATGCTTGAATACTGGGAGGAGCCAGTTCCAGGGTCTGAGTAATGTCAGTGCCTCATCTCACCACTAAATGGTCTCCACTCTTTGCTGCTAGATGAAGTGGTATCCAATGGCAACGGCACCTGCAAAGGATGACTCAAACATTCCAGGAGTTCCTTGTGAGGATTGCTGAGACTTGGGAGATCGAGACACTGGTTCCATAGCCACCCCACTGAGTTCCACTCTTTGCCCTCTGCCTTGATCTTCAGGGATCTCTCTCACAACAGGCAACTACTAACAGAAGTGACCTCTTTCTTCTATGGCTCCTAGATGAAGCAGGTTCCATCAGATCTTAAGGCAAGAGGCTTCGACTTTCAGTATTTCCTCATTCTGAAAAAGAAAGATTCTTGGCCTATCCTAGATCTCAGGAAATTCAACAAATACATGTTGTCTTTGGTTCAGCATGCCTCCATCATTCTGTCGTTCTATGCTTAAGACTGGTTCATGGCTCTCAACTTGTAGGATGCATACTTCTTGTGAGTCAGATGTATGGCTTTGTGGAAGTACCTAAGATTCACAGTGGGGCCCAACCATTAAAAATGCAAGGTTCTCCCCTTTGGACTCTCCACATCACCAAGAATATTAACCAAATGCCTAGCAGTGGTGGGAGAGAATTTAAGGAGGTAGGAATCCAGGTCCACCCATACCTGGATGACTGGCTGAGGCACATTCCAACTGAGATTTCTAAGTCGTGGAGTACCTCGTTTCTCATGCCACTGCAGATGAGTTCAGAGGAGCTTTAATTGACTCCAGATTGGCAAGAGCCTACCTCAGACCGTGCATACGGTCTGAGACTTTTAGACTACATGTCAGCGTCCATGCATATGCCACTTGCCGGACTTCACCTATAGCCCTTACAGTTGTGGCTGACATCTGTATACTTCCTGTCCAGACATCTCAGAAAGCTATTCAGTGCCTCAGGTCATGCAAGAGTTCACTTGGTGGCTAGACCTAGTGAACATAAGAAAAGGGGTGCCATTTTCTGTCCTTTCCCTCCTGATAATGCTTATTATGGATGCTTTAAGGACAAGCTGGGGCACTAACCTGAACCACCTGCAGATGCAAGACACATGGTCTTGGCATGACTTGATCCCCTGCATAATTGTGCAGAGTTAGGATTCAACTCTCTCAAGGTTCACCTTGCTGCACTATCAGCTTGTCGCATTCCAGTACATTCATAGCTGGTCTTCGCATGCCCTACAGTATCAAAATTCCTCAAAGGCCTCCCTTACAGGGCTTGCCTTTCAGTCAAAAACTCAACTCCCATCTGGGACCTCAATGCCTCCTTCTAAAGCTTGGATCCCCCCCTTTTGAATCCCTCTCAGAGTGCTTTGTACGCCACCTTATCATCACCTTTCGTGTGGCTATTATCTCAGCACAGATAGTTAATGAACTCCGAGCCCTTATGGCCAGACTGCCGTACACACCCTTCCTTAGAGACAAGGTGGTACTGATACTATATCTCAAGTTCATCCCTATGGTCGTCTCAGAATTCCACCTAAACCAATGGATTGCTTGACTAGCCTTCTTCCCAAAGCCATGCTCAGTGCCAGGAGAAAGGAAGCGCCTACTTAGACGTCTGAGGTGCTTTGTTCTATTACCTCACCAGAAGCAAGGCTTTCAGGCCATATTCAGCGTATCAAAAGGCTAAGCTATCTCATCACACAGGATCCACCTGCTAGCAAATGGCTGGCAAGCATCTCCCTCCAGATATCAAAGCACACTTCTCCAGAGTACAGCTGGCATCTTCCACCTGCTTCAGGAACATGGTGATCTCTGCAATCTATAAGGCTACACAGAGCAACCCACTAAGTTCATGCACTTGATAAGGCAGCCTGGTTGGATGCCAAATTCAGGAGAGCAGTAGTTCCAGCACTGTTTGACTGATACAGGTGAAACCCTTCACTCCCACCATTCAGGGAGGGTACTTGTGGCCAGTCACCTACAGTGGGATCCACACCAACAGCCTCGAAGAAGAAAGACTAAGTCACCATTCTGTAGTAACTGTGGTTCTTCAGGATGCTGTTGTTGTCAGTGCAGATCCTGCAACCCATCCTCTGTCACTGCTTTTCAGAGTCCTCAGCAACACAGGAACAGAGGCGTCACAGCCACCCCACGCTTTGTGCCCCGATATGGGAGCATGAGGCAGCACAGAGTGAATATGCTGCCCAGTGAACACTGCTATTCAAAAATAAATCCACTCCCTCACTGATCAGGCCCATGCACACCTAGAGCGGATCTGCACTGACTACTCAAAGAACCACAGTTTCCACAGGGTAAGCAACCACATGGGAGAAGTATCAGAGGGGTAGCCGTGTTAGTCTGGATCTGTAAAAGCAGCAAAGAATCCTGTGGCACCTTATAGACTAACAGACGTTTTGGAGCATGAGCGTTCGTAGGTGAATGCATGCATCCGACGAAGTGAGTATTCACCCATGAAAGCTCATGCTCCAATACGTCTGTTAGTCTATAAGGTGCCACAGGATTCTTTGCTGCTTTTACACATGGGAGAAACAATCAGAAAATCTTGTTTAATGCTAAAGAAAAATTGTCGGGCAGGAGAATGCCTGCTCCATTCTACTCCCACCAAATGGTGTATTTTATCCTGTACACTCCTCTGTACATCCACAGCTACAGATATCATTACAGGCCAGTGCCTTCTAACACACCTCTGCGTATGTATAACTGGCATATTTACAGGGCTTGTCATGCAGTGCAATCTGTGAGCAAAGAAACCAATCAATTCTTATAGACTGTCCCATGCTGAAAGACTGTTCAAACCTCTGCTTGGAAGCTCATGTGCTTCAGATGGATGAAATAGTATGGGCTCCTCAGCCACCTGCTCTGAACTGTGTTCTGCTCCTCAGGGGTTGTGGGGGAGGGGAAAACAATTAATGCAATGTCTTACAGCTCATTAGACCTTCTGACCACTGCCACTTGGAGGAAGGTATTGGAACTGTATACCCCTCCCCTTCCTGGGAATAAGTGTGGTGGCTTCCCCAATCAGGGCCAGTTGAACAAACACAAATGAGGAGCTGTATGAATGATTAAGACACAGAAATATCTTTGAAGGGTTCCCTAGTGCTTGTGCGTCAATCTCACAGGGAACAGCTCTTTCGTTCTTAGGAATATGCTAACACGGCGAAGATTCAAGTTAAAGCCAGAGCCTTTCCTAGGGAGAAAGAGGTGCTCTCAGCAATACTTCAGAGAAAGTATTGGGTAGCTTCTTACAGTTAATTCCATTACAACCCACTACCTCACCTCTCAAAGCTGGGAGGTAATTGTCATACTCTGCTTAGCATTGGTGAGGCGTCAGCTGGAGTACTGTATCCAGTTGTGGGTGCCACACAGTTCTGAGTGCCACACTTTAAGAAAGATGTGGATAAAATGGAGGAGAGTCCACAGGAGAGTAGCAAAAATGATAGGTAGAACAAGAAGTAATCAGTTTAATCCGCAGCCAGGGAGATGTAGGTTAGATATTAGGAAAAAATTCTAACTAGAAGAGTAGTTAAGCGCTGGAATAGTCATCCATGGGAGGTTTTGGAAATCCCCATTTCTGGAAGTTTTTGAAAACAGGTCAGAAAAACATCTGTTAGCGATGGTCTAAGTTTATTTCAGTCTACCACAGCGTATGGGGTGGACTAGATGGCCTCTTGAGGTTCTTTTCTAGGAGGGATAGCTCAGTGATTTGAGCATGGGCCTGTTAAACCCAGAGTTGTGAGTTCAATCCTTGAGGGGGCCACTTAGGTATCTAGGGCAAAAATCAGTACTTGGTCCTGCTAGTGAAGGCAGGGGGCTGGACTTCATGACCTTTCAAGGTCCTTTCCAGTTCTAGGAGATAGGTATATCTCCAATTATTTGTTTTATTTTTTAACCATACATTTCTATGGTTCTGTATTTTTTACTTGGACACGGAGAGTCCAACACTGTGTAGGACTTCAGCCTAGTGAACATATATTACCATCTCCTTCAGCCTCCCAGAAAGACTTGCCCGCCAGTACTGTATTTTAACCTGGCATCAGAACTCCATCTTCAAAAGCAGTTTCTCTGTGTACATTCATCTCCCACAGTCTGTCCATGCCCAGAAGCAGATCAATGGCAGATCCAGTGACAGTAGAAAAGTAAGTATCCTTGTGATGGATAACTTCTTAGCTGTCTTCCCACCACCAATGAGGTTTAGAGAAGGGTAGTTTGTTGCATCTCAGAAAGATTTCCAAAGTGGTAGTGCAGTACATTGGTAATGGAATTCCTCCATACAGCAGACCAAGACACCAAATGCCTCTGGAGATTTGCAGAGCTGTGATAGAGCGAGTCCCTCATGATTTCATATGCTATTATTTCACTTTGAACTGGGATAGGGGAAGGTATAGCTCAGTAGTTTGAGCATTGGCCTGTTAAACCTAGGGTTGTAAGCTCAGTCCTTGAGGGCAGCCACTTAGGGATCTGGGGCAAAAATCTGTCTGGAGATTTGTCCTGTTTTGAGCAGGGGGGTGGACTAGATGGTCTCCTGAGGTCCCTTCCAACCCAAAGATTCTATGATAAATGGCAAATAGATTCTCAGATTATTAAATATTTTACATGTACTTTGAAGTCTAATTAAAATTCTGATGAGTGCCAGTAACACCTTCCTTAGAGCGGAGTGTCCTTTTTCACATCATCACTCTTGTATAGGTTTGTTTTTAACTGCTCACTACTTCTAAAGAAAAGACAGTCAGGAAAATGAGGGTTTTTTTTAATTATTATTTTTTTAAACTTATTGCAGTGGGGGAGGGGGCACTTGAAAATGTATGAACCCAAGTGATGTCAAGGAAAGACCAGAGACCAGAGTGCAGGCTGAAAGGACATTGGATCAATAGAGGAGTCTCTTGGTGAGGAAGTAACATTTTGACAGTGAACCTTCAGTGCCTGTAATGTAGCTGAGATAGTGGGATCACAACCCATCTCCTTTATGGTGGATCATAGGGGCTGCAATGGAGCATTTGAAATGGCCTTTAACATTATCCATGGTGATCATTAAATGTAATGGAGTGGCGTCATTGCCATCTGATGGCTATTTGACAGCCCATGTCAAGTGAGTTGGCAAATCTTAGGCCTTGCAGGTAGGAGCCACCACTTCAGTTATCACCATTGTTGGCAGCCCCTGTAAAGACCAAGGTTTGATGGGCCTGGAGACTGGAAACTCTCACCCTTATGAGGTGGTTCATTCAGATCAGAGCTGAGGCACATGTCCAGTGGTAGCCTGTCACTGCTCATCCTAAGTGCTCTGTGATTAGAGGACTTCTCTCTTCAAGGTTGCCAGTCAGGCACCTTCCACCAGTACTAATTATTACCCTGAGAGGAGAAATGATTGACAGTGCTCTTCCTGTTCCTGACAGGTGACGCTGCTGAGTGTGGAGATGACTGTCCTGAAAGAAGAAAGGGACAGGCTCCGAGGGTCAGCTGAAGATAAGGAGACAAATGAACAGCTTCTGAAGGCCATCAGAGATCGAGATGAGGCCATTGCCAAGTAACTAGAATTCTATTGAAAAACAGAGATGGGTTTGGGTTGTGGTCTCAGAATTTACCCATCAGTTTGTTCAAAGCAGGCACTTTGTTGGCAGCTTTGTTGCAAGGCTGCTGCCAGTAAAGTGGTAGATCTTCCCACTTCTGAGTGCTGAGGAGTCCTGCTAAGTGCCTGTGACATGGGTCCTGATCCCAGGAAGTTCCTGGAACCAGCAGTTCTGCTCTCATTAAAAAGAAACTCCATAAATTCTATTTTTAGCAACTTTGGGGGACAGATCTTTTCATCAAGCCAAGGGATGGCTATTGCCCCATTTGGGAAGGGAATACAAATATTGGAACTGGTCCTTTCCTCCTCCTCCTATTTTATTTTGCACTTCCAGCCTCCCTTCCAGTTCCTCTGTGTATCTCTGCTACTGCACCTTCTCTAACCTGTTCCATAGCTCTTCCAGCCCCCCTCTTCCATTTTGCTCTGATGCCTCTGTGAATCTCTGTTATTGCAATCCTCTGGTCCTTCAATTATGCTTCTCCTCTATCCTGTTCTTCTGCCCTTAGCCTCTGTGCTCCACCTTCCCTCTGTTCTCTCTTTCTCCTGCTTTACTTTCTCTGTGCAGCCCTGTTACTGCATCCCTCTGTCCTTCCCCTCCCATGACTTTGATCCAGTCTTTATGCCACGTTTTTTCATTATTTTTTTTTACCTCCCATCTTCCCTTTCCCTCCACATCTTTGCCTGTTCAGTTTTAGGCAGCCTGAGGGAGGAACATGAAGTTCAGGACACCAGGCTCTGGAGGAAGGGGGAGAATGGCAAAAGCACTTGTATTCTGCTTACTCTAGATCAGAGGAGACTCTCTGATCACCAGTGAAGTGAGACAGGACAGAACACAATGCAGCCCACTTCCTTACAGCAATGCCTAACCCTTGCTGGGTTGGCAAGAGGAGCAGAGCACTTCAAATCATGCATGTCTATGAGGAGGGAGGGCAGATAAGCAAGCATACACAATGGCTTAATTTTTTTTTTTTAATTACATGATCTGTCAAGTGTTCTTTACAGTGTCCCAAAGGGTACCAAATCCCTTCAGAATGCCATTGTAACCGCTCCATCTGTTGGCAGAAGTAGGGAATATCCCTGCTACTGATGTTTGGTGCAAAAGGCTTGCTTTGACATTTAATAGCAGTATGGGTTGCCAGTTCTGTCGTCTCTATGGCAACTGTGCCACTCGTGGGATGCATAAATTCCACTGTTAATATCTAGCAGTGATGGGCTGTTTTACAATAGAAGCATATTTTTCTGAAACACTCAGACCTGGGGCCTTTCACTGGAGATCTGCAGATTTTTTGCTGTTCAAGTGACCCTAGCAATTCACATGGGATGAACCATTAATATTTATGGTGTGTGGAATTGGGAGTGTGCGCTATTACTGGAGAGAGGGTGTACAGTGACTGTAACTGATTGCAGACAACGGGTAGGTGGGATGGTGCTTTAGGTGAGAGTGTTTGTGCATGCACAAACAGATATAAAAAACAGCAAAAGGCACATCCCCAGCACCAGGGTGACATCCCCTGCCAAACTTCAAAACCCTGCTCCAAAGGCTGGAGGTATTGGACCATCTCAGGGGAGAAGTTGCAAGAATATTATTTCCCTCCTATCTCAAGCCATTTTTGCTGAAACTTTCCAAAACAATTCAGCCTCAGGCAGACACCCAGCATGGAAATTTCAGCCTGAACAGTTAATTTGGCAAAGTTACAAACAACTGAGAACAGTTTTTTAATGAGAGGTGTTGAGCATCGTTAAGCGTAGGTGGTGCTACCAGCTCTGCCTATAACATAAAAACTAATTCCCAGACCACTCTTCTGCAGAAAAGCAGGGGAAAGTTGTTATTGCAGGGTAACGGATGAATCAGATATGGTTAATACAAATGTCAAAACAAACTTGGATCTAAAATTAGCAGCCAGGATATTCCCTACCAGTTTATATTATTTCTTGGGCATAAGAGGCACAGGAAATGGTTGAATAAAGACTTACAAGTGTAAACTGTTTGGGCCAGAGTCTTAATACTGGAAACCTACACAACAATTTATCAGAGTATGTCCTGCTTTCCATTCCCCCTCTACAGAGGAGTATTCTCCATATGATAAGGGCTCTGCTCACCTGCTGGCAGGATACATCTCCTTTTCATTGTCCCAGTAGAAGCTCGAGCTAGTCACTCACTAAACATCAGAGTTCTTTGGCAGATTGGATGTCAGGTTCCATATCCTGATTTTGCTGAATGGAAATCAGTGAACACTGGTGAGGTGGTTTTGAAGACCTGCAGGAATTGATCTAGATAAAATTGAATTGTGCTCTGAGAGTGTCCATGTCTCTCTTTCCCCGCCCCCCAGGAAGAATGCAGTGGAAATGGAACTAGCCAAGTGCAAGATCGACATGATGTCTCTGAACAGTCAGCTGCTGGATGCTATTCAACAGAAACTGAACCTCTCACAGCAGCTTGAGGCATGGCAGGTAGGTGATACCCAACAGCAGTGCAAAGTGGAGCATTGGTGGGAAGCACTTACAGATCATCGGCTCAAGGAGAGGGGTATACTGGTCGAGGAAGGGAAAGTTCCACAGGTTGACTCATTCTTGTCTGTACGCTCACATCACACTTGAAGCTGGACTATATCTGGAATACAAAAGTTGTTGTCTCTCAAGTAATAAAACACTAGTGTGAATGGCACAAGCCACAGACCCACTGAGAGCCCCAGGGTTAAAGCAGGGGAGTGATCTCTGAATTTGGACCCTTGCAGATGGTGGCTGTTACAGTGTGCTATAAAGAAACTACTATTTAATATGGGGATAGAGCAACTAAAGGAACCAACTCTAATTTCACAGCTGCACATAGCCCTAGTGACAGGTACACCTCCTTTTCAAAACTCAGTTCCCTCTCTCTAACAGCTGTGACCTGGCTCCGTCTCTGGGATATGGACGTGGAAAAGTTTTGCTGTAACAGGACAAAGGTTCCTTCTCTAGATTTCCTATGTCCATAGGTCAAAGACATTGACCATCTCAGATCAGATTACTATCCAGGTAACATGCTGACTGAAGACACTCACATGTAGCAGCAATAAATCTTCTAAAAACTTCAGTCAGTCTCCTGTGCCTCCTCTTCAGATAGGGAACAGAGGCAATGAAACCATACTGATCATTTGGGTTCTACCGTTTCAGGACACAGATGTAAATGTTTTCTTTTCCATCAGAAAATCTAGCTAGATGGAAAGGTGAAAACTCAGTCCCACTCCAAATTATAGGTAAAATGGCTAACCTAGCTTCTTCCAGTTTGGGAGCCACTAGTACCAACGTCACACAAAGCCAGAGATCACTTGAGAGAACTAAGATGCAGTTGTTATTTGGACAGATAATATGGAGGAGGGATGTGTGAAAAAAGATACAAACAAATGGCAGGAGAGACAAAGACCAAGGCAGAGATTGATGGATCCCTGGTTTGTTGTAGCTTGTTACAAAACAAGTAAGATGATGACTGCACTGACTATCCAAGCTGACCAGTAGAAACCTCTCCCATGCAACCTTTTTCCTATTTCAACTCCATCATGTTCTCGTTTCTCTTTTTTCTCCTGCTTACAGTTTGCTTCCTCAGGGCTTTTTACTATCTGGCTCCTTTGGTTTCTGATCTAGTGGCCTCTCTCAGTTCCCGTACCAACAGCTTTAGTCGTACGCCCCTCCTGCCTTTGAGGTGAGCTCCCACACTCCATCCCACCCACCTCATTCACTCTCCCATCACATCCAAATCCAGTGTTGTTTCATTCTCTGCTGAAGGAAAGTGTGTCTCACAGACTACATTAGCCTCTGTTCCATTCACTACTTTCTTTACATATGGCATCCTCCTTGATCATTTCCACACAGTGCAAGGTGCCCATTGGAATTCACTGTCTGTCTCCTATAGCTGTTTCCTTTTAACACCTGTTTTCCTCTCCAAAGCTAGGATATGATTCTGTATCCACTGAAGCTAGTGGGAGTCTTGTCATTGGCTTTAACAGGAGCAAGAACAGGTCTATAAGGGTAAAATTCTACCTTCACTTACACCTTTACAACCCATTGACTTCAGTATGGTTGCATAGGTAAACGGATGGCAAATATCTCTTGGCATGTGCACAAATCTTATTAAACAAGTGAGATGAGCTGTTCCTTTCTGAGGATGTGAACAGCTCTATGAATGGAAAGGTTGGGTCTATTTTAGTGAAGCTAATAGAATCTGTCTGGGAAATAGTATTTTCTGAAGAGTACTGTATGTTGTCATGTGTGTCCAGTCCTGAAGTCCTTCTGCTTTGAAAACTTCACTGAGTTTGATGTGTGTTAGGACAACTGGCTGTGAACCAGAAAACATAGCAGGTAATTACCATTTTAAATAATCAGAATTATTGTAACGCCTGTGTAAAGCCATTGATTTCAGGAGTTACAACAGGCATGGATTTGGCCTATAAAACTGAGTTAATGTTGTTGAATAATAATGAATGAGAACAAACAGCCTTTTGAAAAGCTTTGTAAAACCAAAACATCGCTTCATGGTAAGGGTTTTAAAGTTAAAGCAAAACCTTTTTACATCGTAGGGCCAAATTTGCTCTCAGTTATGCCAGAGTAAACCCAGAACTACTCCACAGAGACTTACAATAATGTAACTGAGCACGACTTGGCCCTTAGCATGTAAAACTTTTTGCAAAGAAAAGCCCTTGCAGGCATTGCCCTCTCTCTTCCTGTTCAGACCATATATAACTAGCTTTCCATGCCACTACAACACTTACCCATCTGACATTGAAGCAGTCATTTGGGAAGCCAATCCAGAGTTAGTGACAGCTGGGCAAGGACTCAAACTTTAAAGCCATAACACTACCCACTCAGGCTGTGTCTACCCTACAAAGCTTATGCTGGCATAGCAATGTTGACATAGCCCCTTAGTGTAGACACAACCTACACCAACAGGAGTTTTTCTGCCAGTGTAGGAACATTACATGTGCTCACAGAAGTACTCTTCTGTTGGCATAGCTGTGGCTACACTGGGAGTTTAGTCAGCATTCATGCCCCTGACTGACACAGCTCTGGTGATATAAATTTTAAAGTGTAGTCCAAGCCCGAGAATGAAGGAAACTGCTTCTCTCGCCCTCTAGGCTGAGAAAACACATCACACTCCTCCAATTGCATACACAAAATTTAGAAGATACATTAAAAAAAAAAACACATTCCTATTCCCATGGATGTTACCAGGGAATCTTGCCTAGATGGGATGACACAGTAGATAACTTACCTCTGTTTTTAGTAGCCGAGGATGCTGGATTGATAGCTCTTGCAACTGAAAACATCTGGCTATTCACAGAGCAGGTAGTACAGGCTTGGATAGAGCAAACTCCTGGACGCTGCCCGGCCAGTGCATTCCAATCCTGCCCTAGAGGGATCCTCTCTAGGGTTGAAGGGAGTTCAGTCTCCATGATGCATTCAGTCCTTGTCATCTCTAAAATGGCCAAGGTGGTGGTTGGTTTAGAGCTGGGGTATCTACCCAGTAAAGCCTGGACTGAGACTTATTTCACACAGGCCACCAAACAGGCTCTGGAAGATAACAGCTACTGACCTGGGAGAAAAAAAAAATTGCTGCTTTTCACTGAGAGCTGAGAAGCCCCCTAGGTACAGACCCAAACTCACAAAGATTAAGGGCTTATGTACACTGGCACTTTACAGCACTGCAACTTTCTCGCTCAGGAGAGTGAAAAACACCCCGGAGCTTTGCAAGTTTCAGCGCTGTAAGGTGCCAATGTAGACAGTGGGAGCTGCGCCCTTTGTGGAGGTTGTTTTTTATAGCGCCAGCAGAGTTCGCTCCCAGCGCTATGCTGTGACTACACAGCCACGTTAAAGCTGAAAACATGCCCTATGTCAAGTGAACTTAAACTCCGCACACTAGTGGATAGGAGTCTTTCAAAAGCTACATGGAAAAATGACTATTCAAGGTGTCCCTGCCTCTGGTAAGGACCATGAGCCCATTCTCCCATTGTGCAGTCATTTAAATTTGTGCAAAGCGAATATTAAGCTCCACCCCCACTGTGAGTGGAGATTTCTGATTGGGTAGCATTTTGTACCCACTCTGCATGCATGTGACTTCAAAAAGTGAAAGACAGTGGGAATCTGGCCTGGTAGGCCCATACTAGAAATTCTGGCTGCTAATAGCTAAAAATGCATTCAATGACTCTTTTAGGTATGCGAATGAGACTGAAATAAAAATTGAGTTGTTTTTTTTTAATTTGTAGTCTTATCTTTTGACTGCTGACAGTACAACAGATACCGAAGGCTGCAGATAAGACTTATATGGACATCCCTAGTTTCTACTGGAACTTGGACTGATGTTGTCAACCACTCTTAGTTACCATATGTAGTACTTCGCTAAATTGTAGTTTTATTAACAGGCATTTGCTGTATTATATTTCATAGTATATAATGTCAAACAGCAGAAATATAGCAGGACCAGTCCTGCTCCCATTGACTTTAATGGGAGCAGAATGTGGCCCACTACAGAAGTTTATCAGAAATGGAACTCCACATTTAGAAATATATATATATCTATATTGCAGTAAGTTTTTGCCAAGCCTTGTGATTTATTGAACCAGAAAAGTTTAGAGATAGTTTTTTTTTTTTAAAAAAAGAGTCATTCATGTCTGATAACCATCTAATATAAATGAAGTTTAAGTTTTTTTTGGGGGGGGAAGGGAGGGGAGGTCCAAGACCCCAAGTATTTTTAGAAAATTAGATTAACTTACCCACTACTCTTGCTGTGTTTAATTCATAATTGTATCTTGATGCTGGTGAAGTGTCCAAACTACTACATTTTTGCTCTCTTAGTATCTATTTTAACCAATGGCCCTCGACAAAAATAGCCATATATCATAGCTTCCTAGTGCTGGGGATAGCTTATTTACAGTATGTACATTTAACAGATACATGCATGCAATCCAGGTAAACCATTCTCATCTCATCTCAGTTTGGGTGTGGAAACAGCAGATCTTAGTGGAATTAAATGTTCCAGTTGGTCTTTTATTCATACGTCGCTGCACGGGGGAACCCAGGATCTGCCACTGAACACATATCATGGGAAAATATGCGATTGGTGAGAATGTGCGCCATTTCTTACTCTATGGCTCACGAGATATTTTTCACTGATTTTACCTGTGCCTACCAGTATCTGAATAAGGAGCAGCAATGGTGCCTCCAAAAGCAAATGGGGAAAAATTTAGATGATGGAAGGGGTTTATGTGTTGCTTATTCAAATAGAGCTGCAACAGCTTCCCTTTAACGTTCACTATTAAATAAGACATGCCTGGCTGTTGGAAAGCTGCATGAAACCCCAGTAGAGTCGGAGAAGCCCACAACACCTGGGCTGAAAGAAACCTGGGGCCTGATTCTCTGGTGCCTTGCACCATGTGAAGGCTTTTACTCCCCTGCAAGCTGGCTCTGAAATGTTACAGCTGGCAGGAGGGAGAGCAGAACTCTGCTATAGTAGCATGTTACAGCCACTTTGCACAGATGTAAGTGACTCCACCAGGTGAAAGGCAGCAAAGAATCAGCCTCATGAGCGCTAAGGCATCCAAATGCAGCTGCCCAACAATGCTGTTGTGAACAACTGTCACGACTGCACTAGGCAAACGCCATTAATCATGTGTATATGAGAGCTAGTCAATGGAATAGATTGTTTGGATAATAGGGTGTCTAACCAGGTTTGCTGGTTAGCTTTGATAAATGCTTGTGCTTTCCCTGGGGCTTGTCTCTAGCAGTGGGATATTGTCCTGGCGCAGTGTTCTATTCCATAGACATCACACTCAAAACGATACACGTTCTTTGTAACAGTTTACTCTAAAAATGGAGGCTCCCCCTTAGCCAATCAGAATACACAAGCACTGTCAAATTATCCCTGTATACTCTGGCTTACTGAATGAAACTCAACAATCACCACTCTCTTCACCCAGTTTCTCCACTCCTTCCATCCCTGTGTATCCCTTGCTGCAAACTACTAGGAGCCACAGATTCCTGAGTTCTAATGCCAGCGCAGACATGGCCAAGGCAAGTCACTGAACTTCTAACCTCTGACCTACCTCACTGTCTAGTCAGCGACCTCAAGATGTAATGTCTCCTGGGACAGTCTTTTAAAGGGCTCTTTATCCAGCTGCCCTATTTTTATCCTTTGCTCTGCATTATCTATATGAAATGGTACCCTATAGTTAAAGGAGAGCACAAATCTGCCCATGAGATGGCTAAGTGCCTTCCTCATTTGCACAGGGGAAGACACCCTTTGAAAAGCTGGGTATATAAACCCAAAGTATGTTAAGCTGCTGGAGTCTGTTTTAATTAATACTTAAGTTCATCTTGCCCCCTTCCCCCTTCACGTTCTTCCATCACGGCCTCCTTTTTTTCAGCCCTAATTAAAAAAAATATGAACTCTTCAATCTAACCTTGGTTCAGGCCCCCCAACAGCCCTGTCACTCTTCCTGCTACTTCTTGCTCACTGTACCTGCTTCCTAAAGAGCGCAGAGAACAGGGCTGGGCTTTAGGTAAGTACATCAAAGGATATCAGTCCACTCACCTCCAGATATTGTGTGAATAGGCCACAAGGGGCGGTTCTTCCCCTTCTCCCACACACCCAGAGCTAGCATTACAGATGCCCAGGTGTGGTGCTTTGTATGTTTTCTGGAAGTTGTTCATCTGCCTCTAAACCCATCAGATACATAGGGCAGAGGCAGCCTAGTGGACTAACTGGAACTGCAGCATGTTCCAGTATGGCACATCCTACGTTAATTTACATTTCTAAAACTGGCCTGAAAACAGAGTTAGGTGGGGGAATAGTTTGGGGTCCAAAGGAATCTAAAATGAACATTGTTATATTACATGTACTAGACTAGTTAGAAAGGCAGGGATTTTCCCTCCTGAAAACAAGCTAATCGCTTCAGGCTACATTATTCAACTTACCCATTCCTGGTTACCTAGCAGACAACCAACCATATTACCTTGTAAAGTAGGACATCACTTCCTATTAGCCTGTAAATAATGGGCTTATTATAAGACACTGTAAAAGTGAATGGCACCATAAGTGTCTGCAGGCTGTTTACATGAGTCTGAGGAGCCCAGTGCCTTTACTGAATCACTGACCACATTACACATATCTGGAGCCCTGAACTGCCTGAACATCCCAAATCAGAGCTGGCACTTGCACCTGCTGTGATGGAGCATGTGCCATCTGTGTCCACTGGCATTTGATGGTCGTCCATAGCAACCAACCCCCATTAAAATGTTATGCTGCATAGAATGTGCGTGGGTTGGAAATTGTCATCTTCTGGACTCACGCAACCCTGAGTCTGGTTAATGCCGAATCTTTGTTAAACTATGTAGCCATCTGGCTAGGAAGTCATTCTGCATAATCAGACCCCATCACTCAGTGGGCTTCCTCTAAACAGTAGGCTTTGACAGCCGTGAGGTCATCAGCCACCACAGCCAGGTGGCTATTACCTCATTCCGGGATTAGCCCAGCAGAGCCTGAATTCAGGTGTGTCACAAAAATAGATCTTTTAGCGTGAGGCTGCCTAATGCTGCCTGCTGCTGGCAGAGACTATCAGACAGCAGGCTGGAGTGAGACCAGCTATCAGAGGACAGAGCCTCCGACCTTGGCAATGCCTGGACACAGTAGGCTGAACAGAGGACAGATGTGAAAGCTCAACCCTGGCTTTTCAGACCGTCACTCCCATGGGTAACTGTGTTTTGGTTTGAATTCTGAAGGATGTGGGGGCTGAGTCAGCTCATGTGCAGTAGGAGACAGGCATGAACAGAATACTTGCTCTGAGACTGGCAGGTCACATCACCCCACAGCCTCCATTTCCCCATCCGTGAACTGGGGATTCTGATTCCACCTGCCTCCAGTGAGGTGGCTATCTGAGGAACTAGTGTTTGCACAGCTTTGAACATCGGAAGTGCTGTGTATTTGTATTGCTGTGTTTAACTAGTCAGAGCCTCAAGTTCTATTGTCCCCCATGGACATTGCAAGGGTGAGCAACGCCCTTGAGAGGCAAGGAGCCTTGGCCATTTGGGCTAATTTGACATACTTGAAATTTCAAGTAAGACGGTAATTTTGACCGTTTTCTTGTGAAACATGTACAAGATGGTCTCCTGCTTGTATACAACATTAGGGCCAATTGCAGCAGAACTGGGTTTGGGGTTATTAAACTTACGATTTCCCTGTTGTCATGTCATGTCTTGCTGGATGATGTCAGAGTTGGCTGTTGACTTGAATCATTTTGCATATGGCAATCCTGTTGGTTACAATGCTGTGAAAGTTACTTACGGGAAGGAAGGTTTCTTGTACTTTAAAAGTGTTGGATGATCCAGTGGTGAATTATGACCTCCTGCTGATCAGGTCTGTGCCATGTTATTTGAAAACTGATCAGAAAGAAAGATACCGTAATACTCCTCATACTCCTCAGTAAATTGTACTAGTGCCGCGTAACTCATCCATAGCACAACCCATGACAGTAGTTTCTCTTTGATTATGAAAAGAAGCCTTACCTCCCTTAGTTCCCTCTTGAAGAGGTTCTCATGTATGTGGCCACCCTCAACTTCGGCCTGCCTACTCTTCAGTACAGAGCTACTCTAGGGTCAGTACTACAGTCCTGCCCCTTCCTGGCCTCTGCTTCAGCCACATGCCATATCTGTGCAACTTCCTGGACAGAGAGAGGGGAGGTGGCAGCCATCCAGCTCTGAAAAGACAAGCCAGGGACCTGGGAGAAGGGTACCAGAAGCAGTGCTCCATTTCACAGCCATCAGCAAAACCTTGAAAAACAGCCATGCCTTAAATTACATTAAACCTTGAATGGCCTGATTTCCATTTTAACAATTGTGGGGCAAAAGGTAAACTTCTTGTCTCTTTAAGGGCCTGGTGTTTGAGGAGCGATCTGGTGAAGGCCCATGCTGTGTGGCTAAATGAGATCTTTGTACCCTCCACCCTTCCTCCTTTCATCCTGGCCATTCTATAATCCCATTTTAGCCATGTCCATGAGTAAACTGCTGAGACGCTGGCTGTGCTTCTGACTGAAGATCCTTTTCCCCTTCTGTTACAGGACGACATGCACAGGGTCATTGACCAGCAGCTGATGGACAAACATCTGAAGGAATGGAGCCAGCCTGCTTATTCCTTCTCCAATGGCTACAGAGCAAAGCGGTGTGCAAGACCCTCCCCCGTGTTCAGGCCGGAGCAGCAGGGGGATGAGCCCACTGGGGCAGAAAGGAACCGTCTCTTTTCCTTTTTCAAGAAAAATTAATGTGAAAGGAGAAATCTTTCCAATTATTCCTGCTTAAAGCTGGGGGCAACTGCCCAGCTTCCTAATGGACCTGAATCTGATCCAAAAGGAAAAACACAACGGGTGAAGGACTTAACCCTTGAGACTGCACTATTTACAATCCACCTGCTCTGAACAAAAAGTTTACATGAACTGGAGATTTGCAGTTTGACAATGTGATACCAACTGAGAGCAACTTTTCTTATTCCTTAAGCAAAGTGATAAACTTCAGGGTATGTTTTAGGCGCTTTGACACAGGCCACTCAGTTTCTGCTGTGAAGAATAATCCAATTGTCTTAAACTCATTCTCTCATGCTGGAGAAGGAAATAAGCAACCCCAGGACAAGGCAATACAGGGGACTGACTACTAGTGTCACGTAAGAGTAGGGGAAAAGTTGTGGCCTTCATACAACCTCCAGTCCTGGCAGCTGGGCTGTCCTGCAGATTACACAGGCTGTAGTTGCACTGGTCCTGGGAACATAACATGTTTACATGGCTGTAGCTTACTCTGTGGGGGAAGTCCTTATTGTCCTCTGCTTACGACCGGAAGTCTTTATTCCCTCTGGTGCTCTCCATAGCTACTCACACTGCATCAGGACTCTAGATCCCTTCCAGCTCAGTGCAGTTATAAATCTGCTAATGCTGTGAGGTGAATCTGGGTCCCTGTTGGTCAGTTCCAGACCCCAGAGTATTGAGGATTTGATCGTCGAGGAGCCTGAATGTTCAGTGCTCTTCAGATACCGACTCTTCCCTTCGCCTCGCTGTGGAAGTTCAGTGTAGCTCAGCCTTAGGGCCAAAGGCCTTGTGCATCTTCCTAGTGAAATCAACAGCCAAAAATCTGAGTCGCTTCAATGGGACTAAGGACTGGTGCCCAATGACCTGCCATCTCAAAGTCCTGAGCACCTAAAACTGATGGATTTGAATAGGAATGGGTTGTTGTGTGTCTGAAGATCAGGTCCTAGGTGTAGCTCTTCCACTGCTCAGCATTGCTGCAGTAGCTTTAGTTATAGGGCTGATCTTCAGGGCCAACCCATAGCTCCTGTGTATATGTTTTCTGCTACTCAGGCCTTGACGGTAGAAGGTTGGATCCCTTCATGCTCAGTGTGGTCGTAGACCCTCCCTTTGTGGTTAGGCGGCTTTGATCAACCTGGGGTGAGGAATGTGAACATGCTGCTGCTCTACATATATGCACACACTTTGGTGCTAGAAGTCCTGCAGTACGTATGAGATTATTAGTAGAGTTGGTACCTCCTGCAGGCCATATTACTACCACTTAGAGCTCTTCCTTTAAAACTACTTTACCACCAACAAAATAAGCATTTCCCCTTTACAGAAAGCTGACGCTGGCATGTTTAAGCAACAGCCTGTTTTAGAAGGGTTTTATGCTGCTGTCACCTTTTCATTTCCCAACTGCCAGTCTCCTACAATCCTCTCCAAGCTGCACACCCAGCACATGTGTGGGTGAGGAGGGGAAATCTATAGCCATGATGTAGTGTATATATGCCATCCTAAGGAAATGGGCTTAAGTTATGCAATGAAGATGCAGTGATAAGAAAGGTGCCTTTTGTTGCATGTTCACTGGAAGGGGAGAGTGGACATGAGTCACAGCTGCATAGGCCAGTGATTGAAATTCACAACAAATCTCTTCATTTAAGGAAGGAGCTAGTCCTTAATCTCCTTGCAATATTTTTTCAGTGGGAAGGTTGATAGAGGTTGGGAAAGGAAAGCATGCATATTTCGAGCTGATGGTTGGGATATAGTTCTCTTGGACTTAAAGTGCAACTCCATCTGAGCATGGGGGCTGTTCAGCCCAGAGAACGGGGAGGACAGAGTTATGAACCAGGTCAGAGGAAACTGTCCTTGTGCTGAGCTGCTGTTGCTCAACTGCAACAAAACTACCTTAACACCAGATACATAAAACAGCGTCTATCAGTACAATCTCTCAGCAAAATGTCATGTAGTTAATGCTGTGCTTTAAGTGTCCTAAATGTTTTGTCGTCCCTTAAGCCAGTGGTGGGAAACTTGCGGCCCGTCCCTGCAGCCTGCAACATTTCCCACAGCTCCCATTGGCCAGGAATGGCGAACCGCGGCCACTGGGTGCTGTGGGCGGCTGTGCCTGCGAACAGTCTATGTAAACAAACTGTCTCACGGCCGGCCAGCAGATTATCCTGACAGGCCGCGTGCGGCCTACAGGCCACAGGTTGCCCACCACTGCCTTAGACTGTCATTGAGCACTCACCGTCAAAGACAGCACAGCTGATAGTGGATTAATTCCAGGCTCTTTTCACTGCCTATGAGGAGTTCAACATGCCAGCACCCCCGCCCCTGCCACCCAGGGCAGCTGACACTTACAAACCTATTGGAAAAGGTCACTGGGAGGGAGAACACTTAACTGGAGGAAGCACAGTAACCCAGCAGAGTAGATTCCGTATTCCAGGCAAGCATCAGCCTACAGGGATTATACCACTGCACAGGAGTTGGATCTGCAGCAGTCAACACCAGTACAAAATATTTTCACCCATCAGTACTTAAAGGGTAGTTCCAAGCAGTATGGCAGGGATGTAAGACAGTTGCACAGCTAAAGGAGGGAGGCTGCACATTTTACGCAACTAAACGACAATTATAAAGCAATCTCACTGCCGCTGTGGGAAAAGAAGCAAATTTTTTTTGCTAGCTGGGTAAGTTCCCTTTAGCAAAGTCTACAGCTGGGGCCTACTGTTATATATGAGACTCGAGCATGGTCCAGAAAATAAATGTAGATGCAAGTCAAGTCACTAGCACTTTACTATCTTAACACACACTTAGATCAGCAAGGTACCATTAAACAAGAAAATGAGATCAATTTAAGAAAAGAAACTGAGGAGTGAAGTCTATGGCACAATTTGTGCAAAGCAGCAATAAACTGGGCTTACAGGCAACAGTGCATGCACAAGGACTTCAGGTGATGCGTGTAGGCCTTACCCTATTTAAGACTGATGGTGGATTCTGGACATAGAGCAAACCTTCTTTACCATTCCCACTTCAACCACTGCAAAGCAAGATTGTTTTAATCAAAAGCTTAGAGGTACAAGGGACGTCCCTGGGTAAGATAGTGAAGTGACAGTCCCCATAGACAAAGTGAAAAAGCACACAGCAGGGACAAACAGAATGTATCTATAGATATGTACATACCACAGTGCTGTAATTTTTGTACGTAGAAGTAATGTAAATAAGTGTATGGTTTTTATAAGATACGTATTATATAAATCTATAAAGGCATATTTTTAGTAAAAACAATGCTCCACAGCTTCTTTTGTAAATAGTTCTCTTCAGAATAAAATGGATCATTTCTACGGTACTGTCTCTGGGCTTTGAGCCCTGATTATTCTGTGAACCTAGAGAGCCACCTCCCCCTGACTGCATACTCAGTACATCTCACAATCTCAAGCAATTGAGCCATGTGCACGCTTCCAGGTGAATAGGGCAGAGAAGCAGTCGTTACCCATCTATCTGGAGTATTCACACCTTCAGCTACCTGGAAACCTAAGGGAAGGGAACCATTGGTGCAATTGCAGCACTTAAGATGCCCCTAACCCGACGGGAGAGCTGCCCCCATCAGCACAGTTAATCCGCCTCCCTGAGAAGCGGTAGCAATGTTGACGGGAGAAGCTCTCTCATCAGTGTCACACTGTCTACACAGGGGGAGAAACTAAATACCGAGGGCAACAAGTACAGCCATAGCCGTAAGTCACTACGAGGGGCAGGGGGGAGAGGGGAAATGGGGAACAGTAACTGGAGGTAGACCCACAATGTAAAGATTCTTCGAGTGCTTGCTTATATCCATTCCAGTTAAGTGTGCGCACGCCGCGTGCATGTTTGTTGGAAGATTTTTACCCTAGCAACACTCAGTGGGTCAGCTGGGCGCCCCCTGGAGTGGCGCCGCCATGGCGCTAGATATATACCCCTGCCGACCCAACTGCCCCTCAGTTCCTTCTTACCGCCTGTGTCGGTCGTTGGAACAGTGGAGTGCGGTTTCACTGACCTCCACCCCCCTAGCTATTCGTAGTTTTCTAGTTATTTTGTTGTGTATATAGTTCACAGTTATATAGTTATAGTTAATTTTTATTGTTCATAGTTAGTATATAGTTAAGAGGGGTTCGGGAATTAGCCCCTTCCCCACACCAGTGCCGGGGCCCATGCCCGGTTCACCGGGTTTCAAACCGTGTTTGGCCTGTCATAAGCCGATGCCGACAGGAGATCCACACGACTCCTGCCTTAAGTGCCTCGGGGAAGCTCACCTGACAGATAAGTGTCACATTTGCAAGGCTTTTAAGCCGAGAACAAAAAAGGAGCGAGACTTTAGGCTAAAGCAGCTCCTCATGGAGGCGGCTCTTACCCCTCCGCCTTCGGCACCGAGCGCTGGTCAATCGGCGGGCAGAAGCACCTCCTCGGCACCGGACTGCGCCGGTACTGCCAAGGCCTCTCGGCACCGGCCGTCATTGGCACCGAAGTCGACTCGGCACCACTCCCTCTCTCCGAGGTCGAGAAAGCCTAAGACTCCTGCTGTTTCCGTGCCACCTACACCGCAGCCAGAGAGCTCGTCTAAGTCGGATCGCCTGGCACCAACACCTGCCGCGGCACCAACATCGGCACCGTCGATTCTGGTCCCACGATGGCCGTCGAGTCCGGTGCCTGACAGCTCCCCGGCACACGCCGCGGTTAAGCTTACTATTCCCTCCACGCCGGAGACATTCTCAACGACGAGGGATCCGATTGCCATGACAGAGTCGACGCTGCCTCAACCCCCGGCACCGCCGGTGCGGGTAATACAGTCTATTGGCAAGCCTGCCTTGATAAGACCATCCTCTGTCGGCACAGCAAAGCTGCACAGTTCACGATCACAGTCCTGCAGATGCTCCAGGTCCCATCGGCGCTCCCACTCCCGACGCCGCTCGCAGTCCCGGTATCGTTCTCCTCCTCGGTACCAGTCGCACTCGCGGCACCGGTCAGTATCCCATTTGCTGGCCCGCTACTCTCGGCACCGTTCCAGCTCCCGGCACCGCGACTCCCGTAGCCGCTCCCGACATCGAGCCTCAAGATCTTGGTCGACCTCCCGGCACCGCTCCGGTCACAGGTCCCGATCTTGTTCCTGGTACCGGTCCCTGGTGCCAAGTAGGGCAAGGTCCACTAGAAACAGAGACTCTGCCCAGGGCTTTTCAGCACCTCCATGGCCATCCAGACATGCATCAGTGTCATCCCACGTGGACAGCTCTTATGCTCAGGACCGCGATTCTGATGTGCCCACCAGAGTCTTCCAAGAGACCTAGGCCCAGGACCAAGGACCCCATCAGTGGTCTTTCTGGACACCTTGGGCATACCACCAGGCCCTAGGCGTACCAGTAGTTCCGTCCCACTGTCTCAGAGCACCGAGTGCCAGAGGTGACGGTTAGCCATCCCCCTCCAACTGCTGTGGAGGAAGCCCCAGTTCACCCACCGGACTCCCAGGTTCCTCTGGAGCAGGAGATGGCCCAAGAGCAACAGGCCACCCAGGACCTGCTCGTCGCCGGCATCTCCTCTTCCTCTTCTCCAGATGAGGCGGTGGCAGGAACATCCTCTTCGGGCCCTCCTCCAATCGACCTGAGAGCCCATTAGGACCTCCTAAGGAGGGTAACACTCAAATGAACTTCCAGATGGAGGAGGTCCCGGAGGTAGAGGACCCAGTAGTGGACATTCTATTGGCGGATGCCCCCACTAGAGTGGCCCTACCATTTATTCGGACCACCCAGGCGAACGCCGATACTATATGGCAGTCCCTAGCCTCTATCCTTCCTGTGGCCAGGGAGTCGAGCGTAAATATATGGTGCCCTCTAAAGGGCACGAGTACTTGTATGTCCATCCTCTTCCCTGCTCACTAGTCATCCAGTCCGTTAATGAGAGGGAACGCCATGGCCAGCAGGCGCCAGCCCCGAAATCGAAGGAGGCTAGGTGAATGGACCTACTCAGCCGCAAGGTGTACTCGGCAGGGGCCCTACAGCTTCGGGTGGCAAATCAACAAGCCTTGCTTAGCCACTATAATTATAACACCTGGGTGGTGGTGGGTAAATTTACGGAGCTTCTCCCTCAAGACTCCCGCCAAGAGTTCGCTGCCTTCTTGGAGGAAGGGAAAAAGGTGGCCAGAACTTCCCTCCAGGCCTCATTGGATGCAGCAGACTCAGCAGCCAGGACTCTGGCCTCGGGTGTTGCCATGAGGCGCATCTCATGGCTTCAGGTTTCAAACCTCCCACCAGAGCTGCAGTATACCATTCAGGACTTACCATTTGATGGTAAAGGCCTCTTCTCGGAAAAAGACTGACCCCAGGCTGCAAAGCCTGAAGGACAACAGGGTCATAATGTGCTCTCTCGGCATGCATACGCCGGTGACCCAACGCAGGCCTTTCCGTCCCCAACCTCACCGCCCATACTCTGTGCCTAGACAAAGACAGGACTTTGGCAGGTGGCGCGGCCGAGGTAGTCGCAGACGACCGTCAGGACCCAAAGGGGGGCCAAAATCAAGGTCCCTCGAAACCACCACCGGGACCAAAGACGAACTTTTGAAGGTGTGCCCGAGGGCGGCGTACCAGTTACAGGCCAGGATCCCTCTCCTCCCTTCTCCAACCGTCTCTCCTACTTCCTCCCGGCGTGGTCCCAGTTAACTTCAGATAGCTGGGTCCTACGCACGGTGGAGTATGGGTACCACCTCCAATTTATTTCAACCCTGCCCTCCTACCCTCCAACCCTGTCCCTCTTCAGGGACCCCTCTCACGAGTAATTCCTCTTACAAGAGGTGCAGACGCTCCTCGCCATAGGAGCTATAGAGGAGGTACCGATGGACGAAAGGGGCAAGGAGTTTTACTCCCGTTATATCCTAATCCCCAAGTCGAAGGGGGGTCTCAGACCTATCCTAGACCTGCGAAGACTCAACCAGTTTATGATAAAGTTGAACTTCCACATGGTATCCCTGGGGACCATTATCCCGTCCTTGGATCCTGGAGACTGGTATGCCGCCCTCGATATGAAGGACGTGTACTTTCACATCACCATCTTTCCTCCGCACAGGAGATATCTCCGCTTTGTAGCCAACCATCAGCACTTCCAGTTTATGGTCCTGCTGTTTGACCTTTCTACAGCCCCAAAGGTATTTACAAAGTGTATGGCCATAGTCGCCACCTACCTCTGCTGACATCAGATACACGTTTTTCCGTATCTGGACGATTGGCTCATCCGAGGGGCCTCCGAGACACAAATCACTCAGCATGTGGGCATCGTCAAGGACCTATTCACACGTCTAGGCCTGATGATCAATATAGAAAAATCCACTCTGGTTCCCACGCAGAGGTTAGACTTCATAAGAGCTATCCTGGACTCCAATCTAGCCAGAGCCTGCTTACCACAGCTGCGGTTTCAGGCGATGGCAACAATCATCCGAGGTCTACAGAATTTCCCGACGACCTCGGCTCGCACTTGTCTCGGTCTCCTGGGTCACATGCCTGCCTGCACATTTGTAACCAAACACGCCAGGCTCCGCCTCCGTCCTCTCCAAGTTTGGCTCAACTCAGTATACCGCCCAGGCAGGGACCCGATAGACACGATAGTCACCATTCCCTCGAGCACCCTAGGCTCCCTAGAATGGTGCCTAACTCCCTCCCTGCTGTGTGCAGGGATGCCGTTCCATCCGCCCCAACCCTCAATGTCCCTGACGACGGATGTGTCATCTCTCGGTTGGGATGCTCACCTAGGTCACCTTCGTACTCGAGGCCTTTGGTCTTTTCAGGAGCTGGCAATACACATAAATGTCCGAGAACTGACGTGCCAGGCATTCCAGCAACAGTTGCGAGGCCGTTGTGTTGTCTGTAAACACTGAGACACAATGGCCATGTACTACATAAACAGGGAGGGACACGGACCTCCCCTCTTTTATCAGGAGGCCATCCAACTCTGGGACTTTTGCATAGCCCACTCGATAGATCTGGTAGCGTCCTTTCTCCCAGGTGTTCGGAATACCCTGGCGGATCAACTCAGCAGGTCTTTCCTGTCTCATGAGTGGTCGATCCGCCCGGACGTTATGCATTCTGTTTTCCAGAAGTGGGGATTTTCCCACATAGACCTGTTCGTTTCCCGCGAGAACAGGAAATGCCAGATGTTCTGCTCCTTCCAAGGTCTCTCCCCGGGATCGATCTCGGACGCTTTCCTGTTGCCATGGAAGAGCCAGCTCCTTTATGCCTTCCCACCATTCCCGCTGGTTCACAAGGTCCTGCTGAAACTCCGCAGGGACAGAGCATGCATCATCATGATCGCTCCAGCGTGGCCCAGGCAGCACTGGTACACCAGTTGCTCGACCTGTCAATAGCCAACCCAATTACCCTGCCACTCCACCCAGACCTCATAACTCAGGACCACGGCAGGCTTCGCCACCCGGACCTGTAGACTCTTCACCTCACAGCGTGGCTGCTGCGTGGCTAAACCAGTCAGTTACGTTGCTCTGAATCAGTACGACAAGTTCTCCTGGGTAGCAGGAAACCTTCCACCCGGTCAATGTACCTGGCTAAGTGGAAGCGTTTCTCCTGCTGGTGCGAAACGCTTAATCTTACTCCTACTGAGGTCTCGATCCCCTCTATTTTGGACTACCTCTGGTCTCTCAAACAGCAGGACCTAGCAGTATCATCACTGAGGGTACACTTGGCAGCCATCTCTACCTTCCACCCAGGCGAAGGTGGTCGTTCGTGTTCTCACACCCTATGGTTTCAAGGTTCCTCAAGGGCTGGGAGCACTTATACCCTCAAGTACGCCGCCCAGCCCCGACCTGGGACCTCAACCTGGTTTTAACCAGACTCATGTCTCCCCCATTCGAGCCGTTAGCAACCTGCTTGCTGCTATACCTGTCTTGGAAGACAGCTTTCCTCATAGCCATTACATCGGCCAGATGAGTCTCCGAGCTTAGGGCTCTTACGGTGGATCTGCCCTACGCTGTGTTTCACAAAGACAAGGTGCAGTTGTGACCACACCCGGCTTTCCTCTCTAAGGTGGTTTCGGCCTTTCATGTTAACCAGGACATCTTTCTCCTGGTCTTCTTCCTGAAGCCACACTCAACGCGACAGGAGCAACAATTGCACTCCCTGGACGTCCGTAGAGCACTCGCATTTTATATTGAGCGGACAAAACCGTTTCATAAAACACCCCAACTCTTTGTCGTGGTAGCAGACCGAATGAAAGGCCTACATGTTTCCTCTGAGGATCTCATCTTGGGTGACGGCGTGCATCCGCACTTGTTATGATTTGGCTCATATTTCCCCAAGCCACATCACCGCGCATTCTACCAGGGCTCAGGCTTCATCTGCTGCCTTCCTTGCTCGTGTACCTATCCAGGAGATGTGTCGCGCAGCTCCTGGTCCTCGGTCCACACCTTTGCTTTGCATTATGCTCTGATTCAACAGTCAAGAGATGATGCAGCCTTTGGCTAAGCAGTTTTGCATTCTGCCACATCTCACTCCGACCCCACCGCCGAGGTAAGGCTTGGGAATCACCTAACTGGAATGAATATGAGCAAGCATTCGAAGAAGAAAAGACGGTTACTCACCTTTGTAACTGTTGTTCGAGATGTGTTGCTCATATCCATTCCAAACCCGCCCTTCTTCCCCACTGTCAGAGTAGCCAGCAAGAAGGAACCGAGGTGCGGTTGGGTCGGCAGGGGGTATATATCCGGCGCCATGGTGGTGCCACTCTAGGGGGCGCCCAGTCAACCCACCGAGTGTTGCTAGGGTAAAAATCTTCCGACGAACGTGCACGCGGCGCGCACACACCTAACTGGAATGGATATGAGCAACACATCTCGAAGAACAACAGTTAAAGGTGAGTAACTGTCTTATTGCAGTGGGAGTGGGGTGGGAAATCAGCCTCTTATTTTATTAATTAGTATTTGTCCTCTCCTGCCTCTAACAAAGAGCTCCAAACTCTGCTGGAGTGTACAACTCTATCCTGTGTAATTGCAAATGAAGTCTCCAAAGCTTTCCCTTGGGACAGGAATGAAGGAATAAAGTGCAAATCATCAATTTTCAACCCATAAAGAAAGATTTAATACACAGCTCCACTAAACAGAGCGAAAAATCCCAGGGCAGCAAGATGACTGAAGGCAGCCATTGCTCCTTGCCAAACACCTCCCCCCGAAAAGCAGCACATATAACAAGAGGATGGAGGCAAGGTGAGGGAGAACCCAGCTCCAGGTGCTGGACAGCAGAGGAAACAGACCTTCAAAAGGAAGATTTGGCATCTTGTAACCTTTATTTTTAGTTTTTTAAAATTATTTAAAAAGCATAATTAGAAACTGTCAATACAGAAATAATCCTAGCAAACCAGTTAGACATTCCATCGCTTAACATTAGGAAACTTCACATCAGCACCACTAGAGATGCAGTCCCTATCCCCCAATACTAATACTCAGTGGCAGCAGCAGGTAGACAGCTGCTCCTCTACAGCCAGTAGAGGCAGCACTAAAAAAAAAAATCCCACTTCAAGCCAGGAAATTGGACTGCTGGATTGGCAAAGCTCACACCTGCAGCCACAAAGACCTGGACTCAATGAGAACTAACCTTTCCACATCAAAACACTCCAGATCAGGTGCACCATTTCCTCACTTTATTGCATCAGTTCCAACAAATTCAGTTTTCGCCTTTACTTTTGCCTATACCCTTTACCCCTATCCCTACAAACTCTTCAGCACACGAGCCCCATCAATGTAATTCAAGTCGAGCCCACAGAGCGGGAACTGTGGCACACGCCAGCTCCATTTCAATAGCAAGGGACAGAGAAGGTTGACAGAGCTCCTTCCTGGTACATATGCTATATTCCACACTGGAAGCACATAGGGTGGATGCCTAGTGTAATTTCTGCTGCCACTTGCAGCAGCAACCAATGCACATCTTGTCATTCATGCAGTGCTCACTCTAGCAGTATCACCCCAATATCCCCAGCTCATTTTTACTCTTGGGTTACCATTGAAACATGGACAGATATGTGTAGAAGAGAGATGGGGGATGGGAAAAGGCAGCTGCTATACACTCCCAACACTTGCACTGGTTAAAAACTTGTCACACATTCATGGTTTGCATGAAAAAACAAATCTTTAAAGTCAGACTGATCTGTGATGTGATTGTATGATCAGGGCTTTTACCACGAACCATAAGAATCTAAAAAGGCTGGCAAAATAAATAAGTGATTTCAATTTAGCCTTTCCTGGGTGTGATTGGGATTATTCCAAGCTCATGGATGTCAGTGGGACATGCCCTACCAAACCTAAGGCCAGTGATTCCAGAGGGCCATGTGCTGACACCTGAGTGCTGTGTCATCTTCAAGGTCAAGTATGAAGCCAGAAGCCAACCCCCCCCCCACCCCTTTCCAGTCAGTATTTCAAGAGAATTTCCTTTTTACACAGAGAATCAGTTGATGAACACGTTACTCAGCAATCCAAAGACATCCTGCTCATGCTACGACAGTTTCAGCCTCTGAGCATATCTATTCAGGGACTGATGAACTGAGTCCTTATTTTCCCACAAAAGCCAATGAAGGCCAGAGGAATACTGTTTGTTCAGCACAGTGAGACCAGAGTACATTACCAAAGAAAACCCCTACCCACAACCATCACCACATATTGCATGCAATAGCTTCCCATTTCTTGACATTCGAGAAAGCAGTCCTCCTCTCTGACAGGAGACTCCTGGGAATGATCCTGCAGCAACTGTTGGATTCAGACACCAACCAAAAGAGCTAGATTCACTTCCACATGTTCCATCTCTCTTGAAAGCAATGCTTCACATTTGAATTCAGATCTACTTGTGGACAGGGCAACATAAGGAGCTTTTTTTTGGCAGATTCACACTGTTTTGTTGCTCTCAAGAAGTGTCTGGACCCTCGCCTGGAACAACCAGCAGACCCAGAAGCAGAAGTCACTGGACTTTAGTTTCATTTTGTTTTTTTTAAAAGTTTAAATCCAAATAAATCCCATTGTTTTTAAATATCATAATACAAACTAAAGAGCACAGGTACAGCTGGGCTGCACCACAAAGCAAACGTAAAACCAAGGCCCTGGCCACAAACCTGGAGTATGGCAAAGTGAAACCCAGCACCAGCCGCTAGCCCAGGGCTGGTAACGTGAAACCCCAGGCTCCAGCAGCAACCCCAGAACCTAGAAAAATGAAGCTGAAGCCCCAGTAACAGTCTGGAACTCAGAGTGAAGCCAAAGGCCCCAGGGGCACCAGTTGCCAGCCTGGAGCCCAAACAAAATGAAGCCCAAGGCCCCAGCAGCAATCGCTGCCAGCCTGAAGCCTACTCGAGTTAAGAACTTTGTATTCTATCTTTAAAAAGATAACTGCAGTTCATGATTGGCTGACATTAAGAAGGCATAAGCCAAAGTGACAAGAGGGAGGTGCAGATGGTTAAAGCAATATACATTATGTACAAACTCTTGGGTTAATCAGTCGACTTGGTAGGCAACGTCCTTTCTTGTCTACAAGGCGCACTGGAATGAGCAGGGGACGAGAGAAGGGGCAAGAGTCCATCCGATACTTTCTTGGCACTACCATGGTAAGGTGCCAGCGCCTCTTGATAGAAAACATGGAGAAAAATCTTTAAATAACGGCACAAAACTGAGAAAGTCCTCCCAAAGCCTGCCCCAGTGAAGTAGCCCAAGTCTAGGAGGGGCTGATCTGTCAGAGCAGAGTCTCTGCAACAGGGAAATGGCATTAGCAGCACCGCTTCTTCCTTTTACTGTTCTTAGTTAGCTTCACCACATCATTCTGTTGTTGCTGTTGCTGCTTTGCTAAGTTTTCTTTCTTTGCTCGCAGAACCAGCTCTGTAATGCAATTAAACATCTGCAAGAGAAACACAATGCAGTTCAGACCATCTGGGAGTGCAGACTGGCTGCTGAGGGGCTACCCTCCAGAGAAGTAGATGAAACACCAAAAGCAGCCCATGATCCCACTATGACCAGCAAGTCAGATTTCAGCAATTCTCTCACAACCCCTCCAAAGGCCAGTGAATTGGGGACCAGCATCCTCCAGCCCCACTTTTCCCTCCCCCACTAAAACTTGTGAGTGAGGGTCTAGCCCAGCAGTGCCACCAAGAACAGCAAGTCAGAGTTTAGCATAACCCTCACTTGCCCACAGCCCCATCAAGGCCAACGACTCAGGCTCCAGCATTCCCCTCCACTGAGGCTGGCACTTCCACTGAAAAAAGATCTCTTGGGAAAAAGATCTAAAAGGCTGATGCATTTTTATTAATTTCGCCATCCAGCTTTAGCCTTTATTGCACTGAAGAAAAGTCACCTTATCTGCAGAACCTCTCCACCTGACCCTCTCTCTCCCCTTCCCACTGCAACTGCTCCTCTGCAGTTTGCATATACGGAGGCACAATAAATGCTAATAGCAATGAAAACCCCTCCTACTTTTGTTGGTATGTGGCCTCCTAACAGTAAAAATCTGCATCTCCCTTTAACAGATGCAGTATTTTGCCATTCCTAGCCTGTCACTTCTGAAAAGTCGCCATATTTCTATTCCCTTCAGGGTATTACCTCTTCCACATTAATGTTTTCTTTGGCGCTGGTCTCAAACAGTTGGATCCCCATCTGCCCGGCAAATTTATAGGCATCTTCCGTCTCCACCACTTTCCGCTCTGGGTCATCATTCTTATTTCCCACTAAAAAGGAAAAAAGGTCAGTGCTACACCTCCTACACTGGCCAGGCAGCCATAGCAAAGGCTTCCCAGAATGAGCAGCAGCAGAGTAGGCGCTTACCCAGTATCCGGCAGACATCATCGCAGTTTTGGTTAATTTCATGTAACCACCGCTTTACATTCACAAAGGATTCTGCACTGGTGACATCATAGACAACAATGACCCCATGCGTCCCTCTGTAATACCTATGAGATGGGAAAAGGACACAGATGCTAGTTCAAACGTCTGGCTGCTTGGCCTTATTCTAACATCTTTATTTGGAATGAGCCTCTAGAGCATTTAGATATAAATCCCCAAACCTGAACAAACAAGTCCCTATCCCCCTCACCCCACTGGGAGTCATTTAATATGCAACTGTCAGCTCATGCTCTGCCCCTAAACATGCACAGTTCTCTGCTCAGTTGGCGCATATGAACAAGTTTCAGAGCCTCTATATTGATAAACCTGCTCCTACAGGTCCTGTTCGGGCTGCCTGGGACCCAAACAAGGATAAGCATGGTCTTCCAGCTGTGGGAGCAGACACTGGCAATCCATCCTCCACTGCCTATTTCATGGGAATCTTGGTTCCTGCACAAATTAAAGATTGATCAATGGTTGCAGTCAGGAAAGGAATTTTGCAAGCTCCCCTCCCTCTCTGCTACATCATTAAGTGCCTCCAGTTCCTCTCTAGCAATAGCATTCACTATTCCAGCCATAGGCCTTCCAGCAAAGATCATTAAATCATGCCAAATTGTGCTGTAGTTTTGAGATGTGAAAAATGCTCATTAGGGGCTAACATGTGAACAAGTCTAATCTGTGATCAGATCTCCAAATATAAACTATTCAGAGATTTATCTGTTTTGCTATTTAGCCCCCAATTACTCCTTTTGCTTTAAAGTCCCATTCTAATCTGAAAAGCAACTGTGTACTGATGGCACCTTCCTACTCAACAGATCTGCTCCATATGTGCATTCAGAGTCATATCTGCTACCTTCAGTGATTAAAAATAAGTGAAATGCAGTCAAAGCTAGTTAGACCTGCAGAACCAACACAGCTAAGAAAAGAAGATGGATTCAGTTTCTTTTTGTGCACCAGAATTGTTCACGAAGTTCCAACTTGTTTCACCTGTGTAAACACTGGAAAAAAAATGGAGCAGTGCAGGTACCAATGAAGGCACCTTTTATGGCCTGCAAAACCTTTAGTACGATATGCATGAAGGAAAGAACCTTTATGTTCAGCTTAACATTCAGAGATCCCAATTGAGTTTGCAGGGCTGGCACTTCAGAAAGAAACCTTTGCTTTTGAATTGAGCAAATTTGCTCTGTAAATCATTGAGACAATTAACACTGATCCCTCTCAATGGTTTGGTATTTTTGTTGTTTTTTTTTTTTTTAAACGGTTTTCTTTGTAGAACCACTCCAAGAATTATATTACTAGGTGCACTTTGCACGTTTACCCGTCTTTCCCCTCCTCCTTTTCTTGTGTCTGACTAGGATTAGCTTTTACCAATGCAAATGTGGAAGTTCACAGCAGCCAAACTGAGGCACGTCCCTTAGAAATATGCTTCAAGATTTCCAGAGACCAATCTCATTATCAGCATTTCCACAAGGGCTCTTCCTCCCTCTGCTCTTCAGAGATGACAGCTGCGACCAACACTTGGAATCTAGTTCTCCCTTTGCTGAATGAATCCTTCCCCAGACAGAAGACACCCCAATCCATCTGTTCACTGTGACACTGAGCAAGACCAACTGGGCTACACTTCAGATTAGTTCTGATTTATATTTTCATGTCTGCCACTGACTTACTGTAACAGCTTGAGCAAGTCACTTAACATCGCTACCTCAGTCTCCTCATCTGTAAGACTAGAATTAATGATACCAGACCTCTGCAACACACTCAGTGCTTCTCACCCACTGAAGTGTAAAGTACTGCTATCTCTAGAAGGCTTTTCAGCTACGCTTTTCCCCGCTAACTGCTGTCTTGGCCTCTGTTTCACATCATCAGGTGGTGGTGACGGCAGCAACTAGGTGTTGAGCAACTTTTTAGGATAGTATCACCACAATTCAGAAGTATGGAAGGTCGCCATGCAAACCTGTTTGTCTATCTACATGTTCTCATCTCTACTCTTACGTTCTCCAGAAAGAAACCCAGGCATATCATAATTTTCTTGCATTGCTTTCTCAGAAACATATGCCATATGTTCAATTCCATTGGCATGAAATAGCTTAGACCAAGAATATTCAATCCCAGACTGTTTTTTCTAGATTGTGCTGTACTTTTAAACCCTTTAACCAGTTCTCTCAACCAATCCTTTCATGATTTTGAAGCCTGTTAGGCCAATTCATCTTTTCCTCAACTAGAACAAATACGAAGTTTCCTTTATAATTCAGATTACATCTTTATCCTCAGGGGCTGCAGTCCACATCAAAAATATTCTTCCATGTGAAACAGTGACTTGTACGACAAGCTCTGCTCCAAATTGGGTCCTAATTTATATAGGCACAGTGCCTCCTGTTTTGTGCTCTCATCCAGCTCACAAACCTAGTCCTGTATCTGGTTTGGTTTTGCTGGTGCCGAGCAATAGACAGATGCTTTACATCTAAATCCTCTTCTTGATTCTGAACTGGAAGACTCTTTCATATAACAGATGTTCTTTAGGTTGATCCATTTCTCACCCCCCCCCCCCAACAACGTTACATTTGTCTATGCTAAACTGCAATTTTCTTCATTGTCTGAGATCTCACTCAACATTTGACTAACCTGATGGTTTAATCTATGACTACCTTTATTTCTGGATACTAATCTCCTCCATCCCCCCCCCCTTTTTTTTTAAGCTTATCGCCCCGCTTTACACTATCCATGAATCTTATCCAAGACCTTGTGTCTTAAGTGGCACATGAGACATAACTGATGCAGCGCAAGTGCAACACAGTAGTGTGACTATACGATTTCATTTGTATATTGATTTACACTGTGGCCATACTTTCAGTTTTCCATGTGCTGCACTAAACACACAACTGCTTTATAGAAATTGCCTGGGGGAAGTTGTTGGCTTTGGCAGATGGGTAGGGGACAGACGGGGCTTTTGGCACCTGGGAAGGAGTGGGAGCCAGTTTTGTGTTTTTTGACAATTAAGAGGCAGTTGAGGCTTTTGATACCAAGGAGCAGATGCATCTCCTTTTTCCCCCTCCCTATTTTGGGTAGGATGGAGGCCATTTTAAATTTGAAGGAGGGAGGAACGAAATCCTCATTCCCCATCCCCACAAATATTGACAACTAGCTACCCCCTGCAACTCAATAGCTGCCACAACATCCAACAATGGAGAAGCATAGTAACTTGGTGTTTTTCCTAAAAAGAACAGTCATCAAATAGCTGATGATGTTTAAAGCATCACTGGTTTTCCGATTTAATGTCCTATTGAGATGAACGGGGCTACTCACATCTCCAAATTATTATTTCAAAATGTCCGCAGACAAAGATTATTGGGTCAGTTCACCCTTCGAAGGTTACCTTTCAACCACAAAACTAGAGACTTTAAATGTACAAAAGCTTAAATTCTGGAGCTGCATCATAAGAAATTCAAATAAAAGAATGAGAATCCTGCAGTTTACATACCTGCATCAATGCATTATAAACATTACCCTGATCTTTTCTACAAAACTTTGTAAAATCTTAAGCTGTAAGAACATTATTATTGAATCATTACACAACAGAGTAGTAAATCTTCACAAAACTCCAGGGCTGGTTGTTTAAACAATGATATCTTTAAATCAACCCACTACATCTCTTCCAAGGCTACTCCTATAAAAGGAGGAAACATTTTAGAATTAGCATGTGGGACTTGCTGCTACAGGATCCTATTGAGTCAGAAAGCGTAATACATTTTTTAGAAAGGGATTAGACATTTATCAATAGCACCTGCAGTTACAGTAGTCTGTTTTATATTACAAGCGGAAGCAGATCTCATGCTTCAGGATATAAGCGGATCACTACCTGAGATCAGGAAAAAAAATCTCTCTCTAATTGCTGGTTTTGTATCATACAGTTACATACAGCCTGGAGATTAACACCTTCCTCTAGCATCCAAAACTTGCTGCTGTCAAAGACAGGACACCCAAGTAGATGGGCTGTTGGTTTAGTCCAATATGGCATTTCCAAAGCTGTTATTGTTCGTTCATTGGTTTATAATCCTCTGGAATCCCACCTGACTGTAGTGAATTCAATGTTTGTTAAAGTTCACCATTTCCTTGCTTATTTCTTGTCAGATGCACGAATGCCTATCATCTGCAATCAGTACATCTAACCTCCTAATAACCATATCTGGTGTTCAGTACACCATAACTCTACTTCTGCTGTCCCTGGAAAACTGATCCCTGACTTGGACATATCTCCACCCTGTTCTTCTACAAATGCATGGTAGCTAATCACTCTATAATTACCTCATTCCTTGAGTTAAGCCCATACTGTCCTTAAGGGAACTGGATATAAACTTCCAAACCCGTTAAAAATTGTTCTATGTTCACAAATATACTTGAGTAGACCAAGCATGGGAAGATGCAGCACCTGCAACTCTCACATCTTATTCGTGACCTGCAATGTCCCCAGAGGGTTTCTGATGTGCACATATGGGATTATCAGATCAAAACTAAAATTCTGTTTGGATTTAGGAGAAAGTCAACCCAGCTCTCTAAAGTTAAGTGGCTAGTGCACTAGTCACTGCTCCACCTACACCCCAATAACCCCAAGACCCCTGATTATTTCATATGTACACAGTCTTGCTGCCTTTGACATTTTGCTATTTACTGTAGGATTTTTTCACTCTATTTTACTTTTCCTGGCTTTATAAAAAATAATTCTCCTGCTCAGATTCCTTTACGTTCCTTAACAGCTTCTGTGTCTTAGTCAGCTTCTGTAACTTAAGTATGTTGGGCTTTTACATAGAAATGACTTGACTGCAGCGTCTTCTGTCTTTCCATTTTCTACTACAGACTTGCACTCAGTTCAGTCATCTTGCAATTCTAAGTCTTCCCAGCTGCACTTCAAACCCATTACAATTACGACAGATGCTCTCAGACTTCAAGTTTGTTTACCATACTTGACATCTATCTGTAGACTATCTTTATCTGCAAAAAAGATTTACTGCAACAGCCAAGGATCACCTTTTCCCTTTCAATCCAAATGGTCACTGCTACAGCAACCTCAAATTTCAACCAATGTATTGGCACCCTTCCCACGCTTTGTTTGGCCAAGCCCTTCTGTATACTCTGTAACCTGGTAATTTGATCTGCTATTCAATGTCTTGCTCTAAGCAAATCAGTTACTCCCTTGACAAAAAAACTCTGAATCCACAATCTTGTGGTTTATTATCTATATAGGGAATATGGTCCACCCCAGAGGAGGCTGCCTCACGCCTACTGGCCAACTAAACAGGAAGTAGCAGCATACTCCAGAAGCCACACCCAGTCCACCTAGCTGGAGGAAAAAGTTTCTCTACTATAATACAGGGTGTTGGAGCAGCTTTTGTACTTCTTCCCTAAGTATTTGCCATCAATGTCCCAGAGGGGCTGAAAGCAAAAATGCCCATTCAGTTGTGTGCAAAGCTGGACATATTTATTGCTTCTCCGTGGAAGGTTTGTGGCAGGTGAATATCTACCCTGAAAACTCTGCAATATGGGAAAACATGGGGGCCCGTTACTCCCCCGCACATTACAATTTGTCTTCATCTCTCTCAGAGAAGTTGTAACAGCAGCAGCATTACATGCATCAGGAAGTCCAAAAACCTTCATGTAGAAAGCATCCTCAATGATTCTCAAAAGTTCTTGTTTTTAAATAATTGAGAGTGGAAGGAGAAGCAGAAGGTTTACACATTACATTAGATAGTCACTTCTGCAGCTATTCCTGTCCTCAAAAGTAAGTCATTTCCTGGAATTCCCCTTTAATTGCTGGGCATTGTGGTTTTCGGATCTAGCTCACATCAGCCCCCACAGCCTTGCGAACCAAGGCTCATTAATTTCATATGTACACAGTCTTGCTGCCTTTGACATTTTGCTATTTACTGTAGGATTTTTTCACTCTATTTTACTTTTCCTGGCTTTATAAAAAATAATTCTCCTGCTCAGATTCCTTTACGTTCCTTAACAGCTTCTGTGTCTTAGTCAGCTTCTGTAACTTAAGTATGTTGGGCTTTTACATAGAAATGACTTGACTGCAGCTTCTTCTGTCTTTCCATTTTCTACTACAGACTTGCACTCAGTTCAGTCATCTTGCAATTCTAAGTCTTCCCAGCTGCACTTCAAACCCATTACAATTACGACAGATGCTCTCAGACTTCAAGTTTGTTTACCATACTTGACATGAATCCACAATCTTGTGGTTTATTATCTATATAGGGAATATGGTCCACTTGGGGGGGAGGGATAGCTCAGGGGTTTGAGCATTGGCCTACTAAACCCAGGGTTGTGAGTTCAATCCCTGAGGGGGCCATTAAGGGAACTGGGGTAAAAATCTGGGGATTGGTCCTGCTTGGAGCAGGGGGTTGGACTAGATGACCTCCTGAGGTCCCTTCCAACCCTAATAGTCTATGATTCTATGATTCTAATTCAGAGCTGAAGTGTGGCTGTGAATTCTGAAAACAGGAAGGTACCTTGCTGACTCAGCACAATTTCAACCAGAACAAGTGGCCCATATGCACAGCTGATAAGAACTTCAGCAGTGCCTTACTGCCTCCCCCCTCACCACTTCCTCTCTGAAGCTGGCCACAGCACTGAAACAAGAAGTGATGTCATGCACAGGAACACTAGGAGAGGTAACGAAATCTGCAATGCTTTTATGAAACAAATCTCCAGCAGTATCAGTGAAGAAATGCAAAGGAAAAGGATGGAGCACAAATCACCGATTTCTAAATATCCAAACATCTCCCAAAGGCAGCCAACCCCATTAGGCTTTTTAATTTGGGGTAGTTACCTGATGTTATATGAAAAATGACCTGCCTCAGTTAACTGACAGAAGCCAAAGGAGAAGTCAGTTGTGAATGACTAACCAAATGAAGGAGGAGGGGAGATATGATTGTCCTCTATAAATATATCAGAAGGATAAATACCAGGAAGCGAGAGGAGTTATTTAAGTTAAGTGCCAGTATTGATGCAAGAACAAATGGATACAAACTGGACATCAACAAGTTTAGGCTTGAAATGAGACAAAGGTTTCTACACACCCAGGAGTGAAGTTCTGAAACAGGCTTCCACAGGAAGCAGTGGAGGCAAGAAAATCTAACCAGCTTCAAGACTGAGCTTGGTAAGTTTTGTGGAGGGGACAGTATGATATGACTACATACAATGGCATGTGGCTCATCTGTAACTGCTAATAGCAAATATCTTCGACTGCCAGAGATGGGACACTAGATGGGGAGGGTTCTGAGTTACTACAGAGAAGTCTTTCCCAGATGTCTGGCTGGTGGGTCTCGCCCATATGCTCAGGGTCCAACTGATCACTATATTTGGGGTCAAGAAGGAATTTTCCCTCAGGTTAGATTGGCAGAGACCCTGGGGGTTTTTCACCATCCTCTGCAGAATGGGTCACTTGCAGGTTTAAATGAGAGTAAATGGTGGCTTCTCGGTAACTGGAAGTCTTTAAATCATGATTTGAGGACTTCAGTAACTCAGCCAGTGATTATGGGTCTATAACAGAAATGGGTGGGCAAGGTTTTGTGGCCTGCAACATGCAGGAGGACAGAATTAGATTATCACAATCTAGGCCTTTCTAGCCTTAAAGTGTATGAGAAAACAGGCACTTCGATCCTTTGTTTCCTTTCTGTATAAAATAAATTTGTACTGGGAGGACCCATTTCCAAATGTCTTCCTTCCTCTTCCCCAACACCACTCTGAGCAGCCCCAAATCCACTGTAACCAGTTATAGCAAAAACATGCCATTCTCCTGAGCTTTTAATGCTGCAGCTGCAGCACAGGGTGTGGTTTCTTCAGGAACAGGAAAAGCACTGCAGTTGTTCAAAGGACAATGAGCTTGAACTGACCTCAGACCAAGAAGGTTAACCTTCTGTTGGTGTCTGTTTCAACAGAACGCTATGTACTTTAATCTAATCATCAGAATGTCCCTTCACCATTAGCAATTCCAAAAAGAATCCATATATTTGACATTGAATTCTTAAACCTCAAACGCCTCATTAAAACTACAAAACTGATAGAGAGGATTAATACTGTGGATTTCTGTAGTACATTTTGCAGAAGGTTGAGAGGCTAGATTTACTGATGTATAAAAAAAATAGAGAAACATTCCCAGTTTTACAGCTGGGAAACCAGAGGTACAGGAATTAAGAGACTTGCCCAAGATCATACAGAAAATCTGTTGCATAGCCAAGAATCCAGGAGTCCTGTCTCCCAGTCCTGTGCCTTAACCATAAATCCTTTATCCCTAATTGTCATGGGAAAGCTTGGAAAATAATCCCACAAACACAGATAGACCACATATTTGAGAAACTCCTGCGCTATAATAGCCAAGCTACATTCCAAGAAGCCCATCATATCTAAGCTTGGAGCCACAGTCAAAGGAGCCCAACTATACTCACGTCGATGTGATAGTCCGGAAACGCTCTTGTCCAGCTGTGTCCCATATCTGTAGCTTCACCTTCTCTCCATTAATCTCAACTGTCCGGATTTTAAAATCCACTCCAATTGTGGTAATGTAGCTGCCTACAGAGAGGAAGTGTGTATGCAAGTGAGAACACCAAACCTTGTTCCGTTTAAACTTATCAACATTCACTAGGACACATGTCTATGCTGCAGCTGGCGGTAGCCTCAGGAGGACTCTGTCACTTTGCCCAATCTATCTGGACTCCTTTTAGACAGGTATCTCAAGCCCCATTTTTATTTGTATAATAATTATTCATGAGTCCAGGCTATTTTCCACTACTGATGCCAAAAATCGAATCCAGTGGCAAAAAATCTATTTCAAGAAAGCTATTCCAACACCATACCAGTGGTTGAGAATAAGCACCAAATTCATCAAAAGAGGGGTAACAAATACACAAATATTTTACTCTTGAGAGTTTGCAATGCAAAATTTATCATAACTGCTAATGGAATCTCTCTTCCCTTCGACTACAATCTATTCTATTAATCGCCTCCTGATAACTCTTAATCATGTTACAAAGAATTAAATTATCATGATTTAACTGTAGTACTCCATCAATCCTAATCCCACAGGATGAATGGGAGGTTTTAAAATGGGCAGAAGTTTGCATGGTGCAACGGACATTTAACAAACTGAACTCTTTCAGAGGATTCACACTGATCTAGACACCATGGGATTTTCACAATCAAAATGCAAGGATTTTGTGTGGGTGTGCCAAGAGAAATGGAGCTGGGAAGACAACAGATTTCTAATATGGCTAGCAGAGCCAGGTTAAGTGAACTCCCAGGATGAGAGTTCTCTAGCAATAGGGCAGTGCTAGGACAGCCCTTGGCCAATTCACCACTGGAGGAAAGGAACACTCACCTGAGAAAGTATTGTCTGCGAAGCGTAACAGCAAACTGCTTTTGCCAACACCTGAGAGAGAGAAAAAATGCTTAGTTCTGTTGGAAAAGAAGTAACAGATGGTGGTATTTTGTCTTTCATTCACTGTATTTTCTGAATCCCATTTAATTCCTTCTTCTGGAAGATAATCTAGTTCTACCAGTTCCTGACCAAAGCCTCAGAGGAGAAAACTGGCATGAACAGAACTGCAGAGCAGATCTCAAGGAAGCAGGAGGGATAACTCAGTGGTTTGAGCATTGGCCTGCTAAACCCAGGGTTGAGAGTTCAATCCTTGAGGGGGCCAGCTGGGGATTGGTCCTGCTTTGAGCAGGGGGTTGGACTAGATGATCTCCTGAGATCCCTTCCAACCCTAATAATCTATGATTCTATGATCTATTGCAATTCCCCCAACTTTCAGTTCTTGGACCAATAATGACACAGCAGACATCCCCAGCAGATATTCTAAAAAAATCCCATCTCTGATCTTTTGCGCCATGCCTGAGCACCACTGCCTATCTCCTATTCAATCATGTACACTTGAACCCACAGTGAAATTTGGGCTACTTGGGCCTTGAGATCAGGGTTTGGTGCTGCCAAGCTGGGGTTAGAATGGGCATTATTTAATGGAAGACAGCAGGCACTGACTAATACAGCCAAGGTAAACTAGTGCAATTGCTCAAGAAGACTGGAAACCATTGTTCTATATTGTCATCTAACAGGAAGCAGCAAGTATTCCATACTGCAGGATCACTCTGAAATTGCACCCTTTGCACAAGATGTTTCATGTAACAATTCTGAATGCTTTGAACAGTACTTCATTCAGGTTTTCCTTAAACAACCTGAAGTCACATTCCAGCATTTCCAGGTTCATGGGAACATCTTGCGCACACCTGCTTCCAATAAAATCCATCACAAAGAACTGACTCCTTCACAACAGACCCACTGGGTTTTGGCATGAGGAAACCCCAGGTTGCTTCTTAGAAGAGACCCTTAGCTCCAGTTTGCTCACCTGATCACAGTAACTGACCAACGTTATTTCCTCTCATTTAAAACTAGGGTCTATCAGGTCAGCGCTTACTCGTGTTAAGTTGCAGTTATATTAACAAATCTGCAAGGATTTCTGTATGATGACTGCACAGAGTTCCTATAGTTCTTCAGTCTTTTCAGATTCCTCCAACCTTCCATAACACTAAACAAAGTATCAATTTTCCCTGCCATCCCAAAAATCCATGTCTCATAGGCCAAAAGCATTAGCCTAGCCAGCACTTGCCTAAACATCAAGAGCAGAAAAGGTAGCCTCTCACAGAGGATGAGTGTTATACAGAAGGCAATATTGACAACCAAGTTACAGTGGCCAGATGCTGAACAACCCTAAGCTCCAAGAAAGGGGTTGGTAACAGTTGCCCAAACTTTAGAGAGGGCTGCACTAGCAACATGCCAAGAGCCTAAACGCTTCATATAATTTATATAACAAATGCTCTTGCAACCACTGTCAACTTTCAGAAAAGATGCAGCTTGCTGAGTCTACAGATCCCAGTGAGCAGCATGTCCTCTTGATTCAAGCTGCCTCAACACCATGTTGGGTCTTCTAGTCTTATCAGACTGCATCTCTAGTTTAAGACAAAACCAGCTGCAAACAGCACTGTAGAACTCCACGGAGACCAAATGACTTGCATGTTGTCAGGAAGATCTACTTCAGTGGTGGACAATTTCTTGACCACAAGCAATCACAAAAAGGCTTGTAAAGAGAAGCCAAGCTTCCGGAATTCAGGAAATTCTAGCTGTTCCAGATGACAGATCTCACGGAATGAACACAGTCTATAAAGCACACTGCTCATATACAGAGAAACCACACTCATCATGGCCCCCACCTCCTATGCACGTACATTTTAAGATGGCAGGGGAGGGGGAGAGGAGTCAGTAGAGCTTCTTCCACTCATGTAAAAGTAAGAATTGAAAAGCACTGCCTTGCCTACTAATTTTGTGAAATCTAGTAGTGCGTAAATTTCCCTATCACAGCTTTCAAAACAAACCCAGCTCCAGCTGAATGGAAGAACATACATAGGCATGCAAGTAGGAAGTAATAGACTATCTGTATATTTCATTTTTTAAATTTCTGGCAAAACTTGAACAGCTAAGACCACAATAATCTTTTCAAAATTACCTGTTTTAAACACGAAAACCTACTGTCCTCTAAACTCTGTCACAACTCCATATTGGGAAAAACAGATGAAATGTAACAATCCATCCAAAAACATTGCATTTCCTAACACTGGGCTTTTCTGTAAGGATCAAAAAACGATGCAAATGAAATGTTTCTGGAAATGGGGACAAAGCCTTCCTCTTGGGATTAAAGAGAAAACATTAACAATCAATACTTGTAGCTCTACAGTGGATTCAACTGTTCGAACCCCAAGCTGCAGACATCCAGTCCTCTCACAATCAGATCATGCAGTTTCTCGCACTGGACACTCTTCAGTGATTAGAGGCTTTGGCCAAGTTAAGAAATGCCAGCAAAGGGATTTAATTGGTCAAAAGAAAAGTCTTCTTCTCCAATATAGGGCTCTCTCCAAATTACCAATCTTGCCTAAATTGTTTTGAAACCTCCTGGCAGGCAAGGAAGACAGTATTTAAACTCTACTCTAGTAAAGTGATCAGTAAGCTACCACATGTGCCCTCCTCTCCTTGGGTTTTAGAATAATTCCCCTACCCCTTTTTTTTTTATTTTAAGAAAATGGACCTTAATTAAAATACGGCCTCTGTAAACACAAGCCTTATCTTTCCTGCATCCACAGGAGCAACAAGGAGGAGGACACAGTGTAGTATACATTCAACCACTTTTGACAGGGACCTGAAAGCCTTTTGAGATGACAGTTCCTAGGATCATGCAGCATTCAGTTTTTACACAAATGGCCACGCCACATTGCATACTGAGACCTACTGTCTTTACAGGTCACACCTCTGTTAAAAGATAAGGGTGGATAACATATACTCCATTTTATTTAAATTAAGTTTCAGGATCCTGAAGGTTGCGAGTATGGAACTTGACTGGGTGAAGTGTGGGGACCCCTATATAAAAGTAGACATACCCCACCCGCATTTCTGGTGCACTTCAAAATAGATCAACCGACATGACAGATGGTAAATTCAATTATTTGCCCTTCAAAAGTGTTTCAAACTCTGCAAAGCCTTTTAAATTCAAAGAGCAGACATTTTCTCTATCTTCAACCAACAGGTTAAGTGTTTTGGGCATCCATGATTAGTAGATGGAACATATACATCCAACACATATTCCTCCTCCATTTTAAAGATCTAAACAAGACCCAAAGTTATTTCTAAGTTGATGAACACATACGCAAAGCTTCAATAGGGCATATCTTGACAAAAACTAAAGAAAAACTTTATTTTAAATGTTAAAAACATAAGAATTGACACAACAGTCCTTAGGGCATTCTGAGCACAGACCAAACCCTCTAGACTGTACTTAACTGTATGTTATTATGAGGGAATTCCTTCCTGATCCCAGCTAGATAACAGCCTATGCCCTGAAAACATGAGGTTTGATTGCCCTTGTAAAGTGTATCCTAGCAAGTGTAAATGCTGATGTTATCCTTACTCATATGTGTTTAATCCTTTTTTTGAATCTTGTGAAATTATTTGCCTCAACACTCTGTGACTGCAAGTTCCACAGGTCAAACAGATACTCTAAAAACAAAGGAGACAACCGTTTCACTCTAGCTGCAGGAGGCCTCGTCGTGGGCCGGGCTGAGATGCGATTAGCCCCACTTAGCGAGGGCAAGCCAGCAGAAGTCCACCAAGAAAGCTGGCTGACGGGGGCGGGTGTTTTAACTCTCACTGGCGGTAAGCAGCACCACCACCGTTCTGACAGGATTAGGAGGTGGCAGCCGCTCCGTCTATAGAAGTGTCTGCATCAAGCTTTGCTTACTGAGTATCCCCCCCCGTCACTCTCTGACCTCGCATCCAGCCTGGGCAGCCAGCTACAAACCAGAACAGCCCCTCCACCCCCGCCTCCAATCCAGCCCCCCCGGCGGTATCGCCCCCTGCACAGCCCAGCCCAGCCCCCCCGGCCCGGCGCTACCCCCCGAGTCCCCCCACCGCGAGGCACCACAGGCCTCTCGCCCAGTCAGACACCGCCAAGCTCCCCCCCACGGCCAGGGGCGCGGGGGCTCCTGCCCCGGGGAGAGGCCTAGCCCCGCCGCCCCCAGGCCCTGTCTCGCTCCCCGCCTCACCGCTGTCGCCGATGATGAGCAGCTTGAAGAGGTGATCGTAATCTCTAGCCATGGCCGGTGGGGAGCGGAAGCTCCGGGCGGCGGGAGAGGTGGGGTCTCCTCAGGCGGCGGCGGCGGCTCCGGGCCGGATCCACTTCCCGAACAAACAGCCGGAACTGACAGCGGCGGCAGCAACACCCCGAACACTCACACTGCGCACGCGCACCACCTCAGCCGCGCTCCGCAGCTGGAGACCGCCAGCCGCTCGGCTGCCCCACTGCACATGCGCAATACCGCCCCGTCCTATCAGCCCCCGAGACCAAGGCTCACTTCCTCCCTCTACCTGTGCGCCTACGCCCGTGTCACTCCGAGGCTAGCGAGGGGCTCAGGGACGCATGCGCGTTCTGACGTCAGACGCCGCTGTGGTCCGGCGCATGTGTAGTGAGGGGTTCAAGTCTCCTCAGTAGTTTTGGCGCCCATTTCACAGTCGGGACACTGCCCCTCCTCCTAGGCATCCCGCTGCCTTCCTCAGACAGGCTCCTAGCCTTTGGACCTGCTGTGCCAGGGCCCCCACCCATCTTTGCCTCAGAGCAGGGAGCCACTATAAAGGACCCCTCCGCTGTGATGTGTGGGCTGCACAATTACAGGCTGCAGAGGGCAAGGCCTATGGCTCCCACCTGCCTCACCCAGCTTTGAGACAGGGACCCAGTCAAACATGAGAGAGGCTAAAAAATGGTGGGATTTTTAACAACACTGAATGTTGGGCTCTATTTGCTGTCTGGCTTCTGAGCCTTGTGGGGTCCTGTTTTCAAGCAGCCAGGAGGGCTGAGAATACCAGTCACATGACTCCAGGAGCTGAGGATTTAAGAACAAAACAAACCACCAACTATTTAAAGAGTTGGTAGCCCTGCAGCTGCCATTGTGTTCCATATGCTGGAGTAGCCTCCCTTCCAGGCAGGCCACACTAAAGCCTGCTCCTACCCTTCTCTCTCAGGCAGCATAGCCCCCGACTGCTTCTGGAATGCCCTCCTGTGTCATATGGTGAAAGGGTCCCTGGCAGCTCTGGAATTACGTTCTCATTCTTAATAGAAAGATGCATCCCTGTGCAGCTGACACAACGCCTGGCTCCTGCATAGCTCTGCAACTATGCCTGTGGCTACCTCATGTTCCATAAACTGAAATCTACAGCTGAAATCCACTGAGCATGAAGAAGACCCACCTCTGCAATAATCCAATATGTAGGATGCTGCCCTTTTTGCTAAACAGGTGTGGCCTATGGTCAAGAGCAAGGCTATGCCTACTCTTGTATGGAGATATGGTCCAATAAGGTTGACAGCTGTCATTTTTTTGTATGCAGCTGCACCCTATGAAGCTGTACAATGAGTCATCCATCTTCCATGGAGAGGTATACAAGATGGAGTTCCATTTGTCCTGCAGCCACCTTGCAGGTCACTGGGGTGTTCTGTCTTTTCTGCTAGTGTAATTCACAATGAGGCTTCTGTATGAGCACACTTGCAGTGACTATTGCAATTGCAAAGTAAGGTTCACACATACCCTAAAACTTTCAGGTAGAGCTGGGACAGAGAACTGACAAAGCCTAACAACATTTTAAAAATTATTCACAGAAGCTGTAGCTTTAACAGTATTTTCCCAAATTACCTGTCTATAGGAATATTGTTCTTGTTATAGCCAAAACTAGTGTTAATAGTGGATTCCTTGTAACCTGAAGTCTTCAAATCATGATTTGAGAACTTCAGTAGCTCAGCCAGAGGTTAGGGGTCTAGTATAAGAGTGAATGGGTGAGATTATGGGGCCTGCAATGAGCAAGAGGGCAGACTAGATGATCATGATGGTCCCGTCAGACCTTAAAGTCTATGAGTGTGTCTCGGCTTAGCGTTTATTCAGGATTTTTTTCACTTATAGATTTTTAGGCATACGCTGCAAAGATGCACTAGCAGGAGATGAAGAAACAGCTACAACCAACGTCCAAGGTACTGCATATGTCTTCAACGCAATTACAGGAATGTCAAATTTTGTTGAGCACAGATTCAAGCCAAAATATTGACAAATTAGTATTTCAATAAACTGAGTTGATTTTACTGGATTTAACCATATGTTTACAATTTATTAACCCTCACAAGTACATTACTTATGTATACTATTTAAAATTGGAATTAGTATAATTAGCACTGAAAAAAAATCTCAGTGACACATGGGTTGTAAATGTCTACAGCTTGGCAAGAGATAGAGCCTGGCAGACCAGGAGGATTAAACTGAAAAATGCTATGACTCATAACATTTGTGAGAAACAGAATATAGTTAAATCAGTCTTCTACTTATGTCACTTAGGGAACAGGATTGTATTACCTTTGAGGATTTTTTTGCAGTAGGATCATACCACACTTAAGGGCCTAAAAGAAACATGATCTGATTTGTAGAGGTGCTGAGCAGCTGCAGTTCCCACTGATTTCAGTATCTCTGAAATCAGATTGATAAGATGTTTCTACAAATGACATATTTACTGAAAATATAGCTGTTTCTATGCTTCCTTCTCAAAATACTCACTTGAAGGGTTTAAATTTCTTCTATTACACTAGTATGAGGCGGCTTAGATCATGAAGGATCAAAATCTTGTTGCCTTTATTATACATTGCACCTTTAGGATTCTTTTCCTATCACCTATATGAGACGCATATTATAATGGTATGGCCAGTATTTTCCTATTTGCATGCAGTTAATTACTCTGGAAAGGACTACTGGATTAACCATGCCCATCAAGAACCAGAAAGGCAGTTCCAATAGTGAAGGTTTTTGGCACCTCCCACTGTATATTTCTCTTTAGCAGTGTCATCAATGTTTGTGATTATAATTACAAATCTTGCACTATTTGGAGTTTTTTGTAAAGCCCCAGTTCCTGGAGTCTTGAGAATCTTAGCTTTAATTTTTTTTAAATTAAATTTCAAGATCTCATAGTTGTGGAGAAAAGCTTGAAAACATGACCAATATACATCCCAAATGCTCAGACTCCAAGAGGCAAATAAAGCCTCCCAAATGTATTTATTTTTAATCTCATAGAGCCTGCCTCATGATTTTGAATGCTTGGGGCTTGTTAATACCATTACTACTGCAACACAGACATTTCACAACAGTATCAGTTTTACAGAACATCTCTTCCATAAATGAGAGTGAATTATTTAGAAATCCAAACATTTGAAGGTTTCATACTATCACTTTTTTTTCTTTTTTCCATTGAAAGATTAAGTATCTTGCAAATTTAAACATCTCTCCCATACATTCCTGTGTGCTTGTCTTGATTTGCATATAGTTTCAGCTGCCAGTAAGTGACACTAACTTGGCAGTTCAAGGCTTAGTTTAATCAGTGGTAGAAATATCTTCTTTTCCATTGAAGACTGATTTTTGCAAGACATCTAAGTCTGATGTGAAATAAATGGTTCTCTCATCTCCAGTTCGCATCAGGTTTACCCACTGATCAGGTTTAATTTTTGTGTTATGGTAAAATTTGAGAATGTATTTTTATTTCTGGTTGACTATACATTATCTGTTTATTCATCAGAATATATTATACACTGTCAGACACAAATCAAGATCACTAAAGCCAACTTTAAACTTTTTTTTTAAATAACTTTCAATATTCTATTAAACTATCTTAATCTTCTTAAAAACACAGATTAATTAATATATTCTTTCCTGAAATGAGACTGTAGTCATTCACCATATTTTTTCACTTGACACCATACAAGGTGAAAAGTGTGTGTAGTGGCTTTAAAATTTAATATTTAATTCAGCCAATAAAAATTGTATCCCCTAATTTACAAGCTACAACTTAATGAGAATATTCATAGCTTCATTGGCCATGTCCAACTTTTACTCACATGGCAAAAGTAATTTTTAAATTGTAAGTATAATTTTCTTTTAGTTGTTTTTGCAAGTGGAGACTAACTTATAAATCATGGAGAGGACATGGTTTGTGTGTAGGACCAATGCCCTCAATTACTAACGATCTAACAACCCTTCTTAAGGGAATCTGCTACATTCTCCTCTCTTTTCTGCCTCTCTGCTATGACGACATAGGTGCACTTTCAGAACATCCACTGTTTGTCCGCTGTTTTGTACCTTTTGGATGACATTAACTTTTTTAAGTCTGTTTCAGTGCATGACATCTTCTAACAAAATACAACTCTGCATAACAGGGTGAAATTCACTCTAAAGCAGTGAGCCTGCAAAAGACCTTATCACTTAGGCCCTTCACAGCACTAGGGTGAATTTCACCCTTTTACGACTATGTTAATGTTTAGTCATGTCCATTAATTTCTGTTCATTCGAGAAACACACTATTCACCAACTTTTACCAAAACAAAGTAGAAACATGATATAGAACAAAGTCACCGTAGCTGAGTCAGATAATTAAATTACATAGCACACATCTCATATTATGGACACTTGAGGGGAAGGTAAGATCATTTTGTCAGATTTTGAAGCAATACAATCTTTAACAGAAAAACCCAACCCTCCAAAAAGGCCACCCTAGAGGATATTTCTTTCTATTTGAGTATCTGGTTTTAATTCCTGATTTTCAGTATTGGTATGGTCCAGATCATCCAGCCCTTTCCTACTTACTCCCATCATCATGGCAGCTACAGGAGATCAGTATTAATAACCCCATGGGATTACTCCAGATTGTATGCTCAGATAAATAACTTCAATGTATGGGACTAAACACACTTCTCCCTTCATCCTGACTGGAGCCCATAAATTTCATTGCTTCTCGAGGAGTCAAAGCAGTCTCTTTTCATATTTCAAAAAAAATTCTTAGTGCTCTGCCTTTCTTAGGCTTCACCATTTTTTTAATCTGATAAAATAGATATGGTTTAACTATCTTAGAGAACACAAAAATCTCACTTTATCTTCAAAAAAATACCTCAGCTTCCTGCTACCACATCTTTCTGATGTCTGTCTGTATATAGGGCCAACAGTATTGGTGAACTATAAAACCTTGAAGTGGTCTTGCCAGATAAATAACTCTGAGATCAACAGAGCTCAATGACCAGAAAAATTACCCAAAAAACCCCAATCTTGTTAAGACTAGTATTGATCTTAATTCAGTACCAAGTGTTAGAGGTCACAAAAGTGGAGGCCTGTTATGTTCAACAGTTGGGCAACTGAAGATGGTATGTTCAAGATGCCATTGACCAACAGAATTGTGGGAGTTGGGGAATGTAGTTATTGAGTTGGAATCAATACTTGTCAGGTTTTTTTTTTTTATTGTGTTAGTCTTGCCTTGGTTGAAAGCCCCTCAGCTTGTTTCAACATTGGAAAGGTCTTTCATTCATTGCTAAGTTATGTACACACAAAAATGAGTACTCCAAATATCTCTTGAAAAAATGGATCAAAAAGTAAACATCATAGGAAAGCTTTCCCCATATACCTGGCATAAGATAGCTCTACAGTCAGACAATATACTTTTGTAGAAACAAAAGCTTTCATCATCAGGATTAAATTCAAAGCCTTTATTAAACGTTCCATCTTCAAACAATCTGCATTTAATCCCCCTTTTGCATTTGAAATTTCTAAGGCTATTTTAAATAATAGTTTTACAGGGATTTTCAGTCTTCAGAACCATCACAAGCCGCAAGTTACTACACAAAAACATTACGTTTTAACTTCCACAGATTTCTATTTCCTCTGCACAAGATCTGTGGAAAAGACCAGTGTTAGCTCCTTTCCTAGAGTTTTTACACATTTCTGAGAAGGAAACGGGTTTCACGCACAGGCTTGATGCTCAAGACACACCTCACAATCAGCTACAATTAACTGATACTGACTGGTATGCCTGTCTCTTGCGCATTCAGTTTCAAAAAGGGGACCAAATTTTCAATTTTTAGTGAATGTAGGTCTAATTAAGGCTATTCTGGTATATTTTTGATATTAAAATACTCTCTAGGAGCCCTTTTCATAAGCCCCCATCAGAATTAATATATTTTCAAAAATGAAAACATTTAACATTGTTTTTTGAGTTGAAATGCTGATGCAGCCGTTGGTTCAGTGTTTTCTTTTCTTCGGGATCTTAAATATCACGTCAATATAGTGTCATCGATCTGTTCAACAGAATCAGCCTGGCTGGCCAGCTTCTTCAGAGATCTCCTGCAGCTCTCATTCAGCAGCTCCAGACTGGCAGTATCTAGGATCTTGGAGACAGACTGTGGAAAGAGGAAGAAGATAATACCAATAAAAACATTCACTCCTAATGCTAAATTAGCTCTTATCTATTTTACTCCATGCCAAAAAAAGCATTAAAAAAATTCAGTATCTTACAGGGTATGTGTCAGAACATAAAGAGAAACACTGGCTAAATTTATACCCAGATTTACAGCTGTATTGAAGAAAACTCTTGAAATTCTTCTCCCAAACAGATCTAATGAATAAAATTCAGTTATGAGTAAAACATAAAAATCTTGCTTTTCATACATAACTGATCTGTCTAGCTTCTTGCATTCAAGGTTCTACCTCTTTATAATTAAACAGGTGTGCATTTTAAATTTTTTTATTTTTAGGACTAGAGTTCAGAATTTAACAATATCCTTGGTATGGAGAGCAAGATTCAGGGTTACAGAGTAAATAAAACCTGTTCTGGAAATACTCAGCATTGCCACAAATTCTTTTGATTACGTCTAATAGGAACAGATGAGAATACCACTGGACACAAAGTCCTTTGGAATTGTATGTTGTGTAATTTAAAGAAAGAACAAAAACGTGCTCTGAGAAACTACAGGCCCATTAATTTGACCTCAATGGTATGCAAGGTCTTAGAACAAATCTTGAAAGAGAAACTAGTTAAGGGCATACAGGTACATGGAAATTGGGATAAAATACAACATGGTTTTACAAAAGGTAGATCGTGCCAGACTACCCTGATCTCTTTCTTTGATAAGATAACCATTTTTCTAGACAAAGGAAATACAGATCTAATCTATCTGGATTTCAGTAAGACATCTGATACAGTTCCACGTGAAAAATTATTAGTTAAATTGGAGAAGATGGGGTTTAAAAAATAATTAAGATAGGTAAGGAACTGATTAAAGAGAAGACTACAGTGGGTCATACTGAAAGGTGAATTGTCAGACTGGAGGGAGGTTACTGATGGAGATTCTCAGGGATCAGTCTTGGGACCAATCTTATTTCCCATTTTCATTAATGACATTGGCACAAAAAGTGGGAGTCTACTAATAAATTTGCAGATGACAAAACGTTGGGCTGTATTGTCAATACAGAGGATGACTGGAATATTATATACAAAGATTTGGATGACTTTGAAAACTGGAGTACGAGAAATGGGATTAAATTTAATAGTGCAAAGTTATGCATTTAGGGGCCAACAACAAGAATTTTTGCTATAAACTGGAATGCATTGGAAGTGACAGAGGAGGAGGAAGACCTGAGTGTACTGGTTGATCAAAGGATGACTATGTGCTGCCAATGTGATGCAGCCATGAGAAAGGCTAATGCAGTCCTAGGATGCATCAGACGTATTTCCAGGAAGTATCATAATTGGACAAAGGTACTGGTGAGACCTCATCTGGAATACTATGTGCAATTCTGGTCTCCCATGTTTAAGAAAGATGAATTCAAACTAGAACAGGTGCAGAGAAGGGCTATTAGTATGATCAGAGGAAAGGAGAACTTAGCTAACAAGAGGAGACTTAAGGAGCTGGGCCTGTTTAGCTTAACCAAAGGAAGGCTGAGGGGAGGCTCTCTATATCTACAGCAGAGGGATAAACACCAGGGAGGTAGAGGAGTTATTTAAGTTAAGTGCCAATGTTGATGCAAGAACAAATGGATATAAACTGGCTACCAACAATTTAGGCTAGAAATCAGACCAAGTTTCTAACCATCAGAGGAGTGAAGTTTTGGAACAGCCTTCCAAGGCGAGAAGGGATAGCTCAGTGGTTTGAGCATTAGCCTGCTAAACCCAGGGTTGTGAGTTCAATCCCTGAGGGGGCCATTTGGGGATTGGCCCTGCTTTGAGCAGGGGGTTGGACTAGATGATCTCCTGAGGTTCCTTCCAACACTAATAATCTATGATCAAAGGGACCAAAAAAACTCTTAACTTGTTTCAAGACTGAGCTTGGTAAGTTTATGGAGGGGATGGTATGATGAAACTGTCTACAATGGTACATGGTCCATCTGTGACTGCTAGAAGCAAATTCTTCAATTGCCAGAGATGGGATGCTAGATGGGGAGGGCTCTGAGTAACTACAGACAATTGTTTCCCAGGTGTCTTTCGCCCATATGCTCCGATCATCATATTTGGGGTCAGGAAGGAATTTTCTCCCAGGTCATACTGGCAGAGACTCTAGGTGTTTTTCGCCTTCCTCTGCAGCATTGGACACAGGTCACTGGCTGGTTTGAATTAGAGTAAATGGTGGATTCTCTGTAACTTGAAATCTTTAAATCAACATTTGAGAACTTCAGTAACTCAGCCAGAGATTATGGGGGTCTATTACAGGAGTGGGTGGGTGAGGTTCTGTGGCCTGTGATGTGCAGGAGTTCAGACTAGATCAGAGGTCCTCAAAGTGTGGGGCATGCCTCCCCTAGCGGGGCATGGACGACCATCCAGGGGTCCTGACAGGGCCTGGGGCGGGGAGGGAGCACCACCTAGCCACTCCTCACCCTCAGCTCTGCTCTGGTCCCACCCTCAGCTATGGCTCCATTCCTGGCCCCACACCAGCCCCCAGCCTCGGCCACAGCTCCGCTCCGGCCCCAGCCTCAGTCCCCTTACCTGTCTGCATCCCCCCACTCCCTGCCCCCAGCTGTGGCCCAGCTCCTGGCCTCTCGATGTGTGTGTGTGTGTGGGAGGGTGACCCTCAAAAGTTTGGGGACCACTGGACTAAATTATGATGATGATCTCTTCTGGCCTTAAAGTCTATGAATTTTAAACAAGAAAAACACACAAAGGAAAATTCTTACACTCTTACAAGCACATCAAAGCATTTCAGCTGGTTCCACAAATTCAGACATAAGCACAAAATAAAAATAGCTTAGAGGTGGAAAAGAATTCTGGACATCGACATGCAAAGGAGTATTTCATCCACCCTACAACAGCCCATAGTGCAACTACTACAGAAATATGTTCATACACTGAGGACCCTTATTATAAGTAACAGCATGGCACAGGCTCATAGCGTTCCGCAGATATGGCTATTAATTGTTGGCTACAGAGGGGGAGTTAGCTTGATGCATTTTAGTAATACATATTACTGCATTGTAACCATGTATACCCAAGATAGCCAAGTGGAGAAATACGGACGTTTGTTCGTAGAATATTGATCTAGGATGAAGAATTAGATGCTAACCCATAAAACAGCCCCCATTCCGCCCCCCCGACCCCATCATTTGTAATATTTTATACTGCAAGATACTCACTTATATATTCAAAGATAAAAGGCTCCACCCACAACAATATTTAAGGTTACTCGTATGCAAGACAACATGATATGGCCTTCCACTAGGTAGCAAAGGATTTCTTGTTCATACCTGAAGCACTTCTTCGCCCTCTCTCATCTTCAGGAGGTTAACTATGGCTTGGTCACTGCAGGCCCTCACACTGGTATTTTTGTCTTTTGTATTGTCCAGAAGTGCTTTGAGAATTGGTTTAATTGTCTGCGGATCCATAGAGGGGAGGTGGTTTTTATTTGCCCACCAGATCATCTTTTCTGCAATTAACTTGATGTCACTGGATGGATTCTGGAGACACTGAATGAGACACAAAGACATCCTTAATTTCAGATACAGCACAGGCAAATTTTCAGAGTGCCAATTTACCTTTTTGATAGGGACACTACACCAAAGAATACAAGCACTGATAGAACTGCAGATGCTCCTCATTCTCACCACAGTATATTTCTCTTTTTCATTATCTATCAACTAGTTTAAGCAAACTGTTAAATGAGAATAAGTCAGGATTGTAACTTGACAATAATATACCTTTTTAAAAGAAAAGCTTTGCAGCTTGCCGTTGTCTGCAGGTCACGTGGTTTCCCTGCAGCTATTTCAGGAAACAACAATGACCACTAGCACAGCAACAGTTGAGAGTTTTACTGTTTCCATTAAATGTCCTCTTTTTGGTCATTTTCATTTTCCAATAAAAGTCTGGGACAGGCTGAAACCTGACATGTCAGAACAGTGGCTATGGGACACCTTTGCCTTTTTAAAATGAGTTTTACAACCTTTAATATGAACTTGGCCCTTCTGTTCTTTTTAACCTTAACCCATTTATGATTTACTGTGCACCACACTGCTTTTATCACAATATTAATGTGTATTAACAGCACATTTATACCATGGTACACTGTAATATGTCATACAAATTAAATGTAAGGGTTACAAATGTTGGATGTCTAGTACTTTCTGATATGCTTTCACATAACAGGAGGTGCTTTGAAGCCACTTTGCTCTGTACCATGTGTAGGGTCCTACCAAATTCACGGCCATGAAAAACGTGTCATGGACCGTGAAATCTGGTCTTCCCCTGAGAAATCTGGTCTTGTGTGCTTTTACCCTATACTATACAGATTTCACAGGAGAGACCAGGATTGCTCAAATTGGCGGTCCCGACCCAAAAGAGTTGCAGGGGGGAGTGTCACAAGGTTATTTTAGGTGGGTTGTGGTATTACCATCCTTACTTCATGCGCTGCCGTCAGGGCTGGGTGGCCGGAGAGCGGTGGCTGTTGGCCGGGCGTCCAGCTCTGAAGGTGGTGCCCTGCCAGCAGCAGTGCAGAAGTAAGGGTAATAGCACAGCAACCCTACTACAATAACCTTGCAACCCCCTGACAACTCTTTCTTGGATCAGGACCCCTACAATTACAACACCATGAAATTTCACATTTAAATAGGGGGATGGGATAGCTCAGTGGTTTGAGCATTGGCCTGCTAAACCCAGGGTTGTGAGTTCAATCCTTGAGGCGGTCATTTAGGGATCTGGGGCAAAAATCTGTCCGGGGATTGGTCCTGCTTTCAGCAAGGGATTGGACTAGATGATCTCCTGAGGTCCCCTCCAGACCTGATAGTCTATGATTTTATGAAATCATGAAACTTATGATTTTTAATATTCTATGACCATGAAATTGACCAAAATAGACCGGGAAATTGGTAGGGCCCTAATCATGTGCTTCAACGTTTTTAAATTAAAAGAAAAAAATAAACCCTGAAAACAAAAGTAAATGCTTTTATTGCCAATTAAAGGTGACTGGCAAAGAAAACAATTGGCCTTGTGTCTTTTCTTCATTTTTTGCTTCTTTATGTTGTATGAAGAAGTCCTGAGAGGTTTTTTTTCCCAATGAAAAAGGGGCAAGAGGGCTTCTACTTGGTTTTCACATTAGAAAGTCAGCTCCTGTTTATCCTGGTAAAAAGGTGACACGTTAAGAAACTGAAACCAGAGTAACAGAGTGAAAGGGATTTTTAGACTTTTTAAAACTCTGGTTTGCTTGAGTTTTTTGTTAGTATTTATTTAACTTCAGTGACTAACATTGCGGAGAAAATATATCTTCGTTAGCATCCCAGCCTCTCTAATAAGAATTAGGCGAGAGATGCAAAACATGGGAAGTGCTGCAGCAAAACCAGGGAAGGAGAGAATTGACATTCTGAATATTTTCAAGGTTAAAAAAAAAAAAAGGCAGAAATATTTAAAGGGGGGGAGCACTTTCAAGTCTTCCTCATACAGCAAGAAGCAGCAAAAAATTATAAAAGCTCAATTTTTCTTTTACTTACTCCTTTATAAGCCACTGTTATTGCAACATGTATATTATGTACCTGCTATCTATCTGCAGTAGTAAAAGCCTAACCAGGTAGGCTAAGGTTTGAATGTAAAGTCTCTTTCTTTTTTGTGATGTTAACTGTACCTGAACATACAAAGGCTTCTAAAACCTAAAAATATCAAAAAAAATTTTGTTTGTACTTTGTTGCAGACAAATCTAGATGCTCAAGCACCCCAGGGTTCATAGATTCAAAATACAAGATATCCAAGTTTACTGCTTTCACTTTCTGTTACAACTAGTACTAAGATTTTATTGACCAAGCCATCAACTGGCCAATGACGCTTTGCAACTTACCCAAATACAGGCCACATTCCATTGGTAAAGGTCATTGTAGAGTAGTTCAGGTAGCACAAAACTTAAATGGCACATTCCTGGGCTCACCTTAATAAAGAGGCTGGCGAGTTTGGGAGGCAGATTTCCTCCTCCTGTTTCTATGTGGTATTTCATAAGAAAGCCCATTCCTCTGATACCACTAGCCGCAATGGGGATCTGCAGCGCAAAGAGAACCAGGGCACTTTTGTTGTTGTTATAATTATTACAGTAGTATGTAGAGGCCTCAGTGTGCCAGGTACTGTACATGCACAGAGTAAGAGAGGGTCCCTGCCTTGACAAGGTTACTATCTAACAGACAATACAGATAAACGAAAGAAGGGGAAACAGAGGCACAGAGATGTCAAATGACTTGCCCAAGGTCACACAGTAGGTCAGTACAAAAGCAGTAACGCTAGCCCTAACTTGAGCACTTTTATCATAGGAGAATCAGACAGTTGTGTGTTCATGCTGAAAACTGTTTCAGCGATGTAAAAAGCTTTCACTAAAGTTCGTTCAGTGGAAAGAGGAATGAGCTTGTATTCGAAGTACTTTCCAAACATGCTCTGAGCTCAGCACATAAACAAACTGCAGTAGTGTGGAATTTAAAATTTAGACAATCAGGAATGCTTACACACACACACACACACACACACACACACACAGATGAGAGTCAGAATAATCACAGAGCTCAAGTGCAGAACTGTCTCTCTGTTCATGGTACATTCTTCAGGAGTGTGCTACAGGGTTGTCCCAGTTTTACTGGGTAGCACTGTGAGTCTGCAAAGCTTTAAACTGTTTACAGTGCAACAGACAGAGCTCTTGGGAAATGCTCTGGATGGCCTTCAGATAGTGCTTACCCTGTCTGCTGTGGCGTTGCTCAGGATCCTCTCCTGAACGCTGTTATAGTATTTGGGGGCACACAGTCTGCTGGGAGCTACCTTTATAGCCACAGATAGTGCAAGGCTCTGTCCATGCCTCACCATCCAATCAATCCCAGAGACATCCGCTGCAAGAGGGAGAGAGCAATATTGAGCCTTGCTACCGAGTATACCTGATATAATGAGTTTTGTCGGGGTGATGTTCATCTCTGTCTGTCTTCATAAAAACAAACAAACACTTCAGTATTGCCTTGCTCTGAGAGCTGGATGCAAACTAACATTAAACCCAACACCTCTATCATGTGACACCCATTTTGCAGCTAGGGGAACGAACAAAGAAATTACTTATTTTAAGGCTACAAAATGAGTCTGTGGCATAGCTGGGATTAAATTTAGCAGTTCCTGGTTCCCAGCCCCATGCTCACCCCATTGCCTCTGACAATCTCAATCAAGTATTATTCTCTGACACGTAACAATTTAAAAATGTGAAGGATCTTGTCATTATGAGTGAAGCTACGTCTCTTCAATGAAATAAACACATTTGCTGGCAACTCATAGATTCATAGCAACCAATCACTAGATTCCCATTTTAACTCCACAGAGTGGAATGCTATAGTAACGCCCCCAAACCACTAACCGTTCCTGGAGAATTAACATTTTTTTCCAGAAACCAGGACAATGGAGTTAATTTGCCAAGAGCAGTTAGAAGTCTTATGGCATTAGTAGTCCATGATCTTTTAGCGTTACAGCCAACGACACAAAAAATGGCGGCTGTTTCAAAACTTTCCATAAAAACCTATGTTTACAATACACAGGTTTCTAACCTTTTTGGTCTGCTGCATCAGAAGAATGTGCAATAGAGGCCCTAGAATAGAGGCTCAACATTAAGAATCTAGAACACAAGTCAGGAAAGCCTCTGGGACCAGTGGCTGAAAGTGCTATTCTATAGTTCTCAGGGTCTTCTCCACAGTTGAAGATTTCATAATTAATAAAATGTCCTGTTTATTTCAGAACACATTTATAACTCTCTGCTAGACAAACCCAGTAAGTGTTGCTGCAGAACGGTGCTGAGCTCCTCTTCTGACAGAAATGCACACAGCTCTGCTAGACAGCCAGCTGATGCCATGCGGGTAGCATCCTAAAAAGGAAAGGAGGGGGAGAGAGTCAAAAATTAGAAGAGTTTGATACACAGAGACAATTTCCATTGAGAAGGCCAAGTGACAAAAGAAGCTCTGAAACAAAAACACAAAGGAAAATGAAGATTTCACAACCAGCTCCCCACTCCCACCATTTGTTGATTTCAGTCAACTCTAAGTTTTCTTGTATACTGCAGTAGAATTCAAAATCAAGCTCACAGCCAAAATGGCCAGCTCAGGGCAGACTATAGCACTACAGTACTGACTTGACGTAAGCATTGAGTTATACACATGGAAAACACATTTGCTTTCACCTTTGTGATTTAAGAGGGCCTTTTGTGGACATGGAAAGGTCAAATTCTTGATTTACAGGCTGGGAAATGAAGCAGTGGTGCCTGCTGTCCGCCTGCAAAATACCCTCTTGCTAGTTAAGATGGCCTGCTTCAAAACTTTTAGCACCAGTTGTTACTTTAGCTTGCCAAAATGATGATCTCGCCATTGCAGTTCTCCACACATTGAATGGATTGGTCCTGCTTTGAGCAGGGGATTGGACTAGATGACCTCCTGAGGTCCCTTCCAACCCTGATAGTCTATGATATTTACATTGCAGTGAGAATTTTTCCATCTCTGACATGCCAGCAACCTGTGTTTTACAGATGTAGAATAAGGGGGCAGTCACGACAGAATGTGAATTTTGATCTTGGGTGCAACACTATGTTGGTTCCAGAGTCAGTGTGGCAAACTGACATATGCAGAACATGCCTCTTTAAAACTGGATAATTTCTTTGTCAGGGAGAATGTAACCTCTCCAAAAAAAAAAAAAAGAAAAGAAAAAGGGAAATGTATTACCACATTGAGGTTATCTATACTGACTGAGATGTTAGGACTTCACATATGCTTTTACAGTGCAGCTGGTATACTTCCTACTTTCGGCTGATGGTAAGCGAATAGTTTTTAGCTGCCTCAACAAATATGTTGAGGAGGAATGGAAGGTCAAACACACAAAGAAGCCAAGGAAACACTAATTTCACAAAATTTAAGAGTTACAATAGATTGACCAGGGAAGTATTTTATTCTTGGATAAAATTTGCTTCTCAATCAACACACTGTAAGGTGTTGAAGTGATTTCAGTTTTACAGATTAAATTCAGTTTAGTGATCAATGCATAGCTTCAGCCTGCTTTTATACTAGCTCTCTTTCCAGTGTATTATTAGTAACCCCTCCAGGAAGTTAATTTTAGGAAACAATTCTGTTAGAAAGCTCAGAGTTTAAATTAAAAAACAAACAGTGTGCATAAGATATCCCCCACAGGCCCTTTGCAGCAATACCTCATCATGTCCCAGCATTCCTAGAAGCACTGTGGTGATGGTCTTCCTAATGGTTGCGTCCACTTTAGCACCAGCTCCTTGTGTTACAAATCGCAGAGCTTGCAGCATGGTGTCTCTGGAGTGAACAACCACAAGTTACAATTAAAGACTGCAGTTTTCCCCAAACAGAATGTCAACGAATTACGAAGAGCTGGCTGCCAACAACAGATTCACATACACAATGATTAGCACAAAGGTGGGTGTGCCTATATTTGAAGGCTATGGAGCTTCTCTAATGGCAGGAAACCATCAGCACCAACAAATGCCTGCATTGGTTCACATCTGATTGTAATTCTTACTGCTGGGAAGGGTCTTTGACCATTCACAAAGAGGGAAAATCTTCTCCAGTAGGAGGCTCATTTCTTAGGGAGCTGGATATTTTACTGGTAGGTGAACTTATTCTTGGAACTAGGAAAAAATACCAAGTCCATATGGACTGAAACAAATGCTAACTAGGAAACAAACTATTGGAGTCTTTCATAGCATTTATATAACCTTGGCTTCTGCTCTTCAGTCAACTAATCTCTGATGTTAATTGTTTTAAAAAAGTTAAACTTGCCTTTCTTCCCACTACTGCCAAGTAGTTCATGCCCTGCTCATTTTCCACAGCTTACCTGATGCTAGAATCCCCAGTGGAACGGATTCCATTCAACAGCTCAGTAAAAAGAGGATCCACTTTACTATGGATGGCAATCAATTTACCGAGCGCATCAGCAGCCTTAAGGCGGACAGCACGGTTTGAATCTTGCAGCGCTTTGGTGAAGGTGGTCTGTAGCTGAGGCAGGAATGGTTTCAGGGCAATCCCAACCTGTACAGGCAGAGATTTAGGTGGTGGGTGGGAATCACATATACTCAAATGTGAAACAAAAACTAGAAAGGAAAGATATGAAAAAGTGTGGTGTCTTCTAACAGTACTTAGATATAATGATAAAATCAGCACTTGCCCATCCAGATAAAGAATCTCCCCAACACACAGCTGAAAAATGGGAAAACCACGCAAGGACTGAATTCAGTTGTCAGAAAGCAGAGAAGTAAGCACTGAAGGTTTCACACCCATGACATGAGTATTCTTTGTAACTAAACACGGTACACAAAAGCCCAGTGCAACTTGGTTACGCAGAGAAGGTTAACAGATCTGGGGAGTTCAGACTTGACAAAAAGAGAAAACTAAGAAGTTTACCAGTGATTTGGAATCTTACCTTGGCCAACAGAAGGCTTAATGTTTCAAGCAAAGCCACCTTGACATTCCAACTGAAACGATCTCCCAAGATCCGAATAAGTGGTCCAGTAATGCTCACGACAGAGGGTTTCAGGGCTTCAGCAGAGGTCAGTTTAATAACTAGTCCTAAGGCCTTTGCAGCTTCCTCTTTCTGCTCTGGGTTACCAGTTAGAACTCCCTCCCGCAGCACCGGAAGAATAGAAGTCACTCCCTGTCACAGGAATCAAACAAGAAAACTAGAACCAACAATGCAGACCACACCTAACCTACTTTCCCCCCACTTCCCATTGGAAGTGCACGCTTGGAAATATCTTATCAACTTCCTACTGATCTTCATTTCCCTTAGAAGTACTTTTGCGCAGTTATGCCTCACTAAACTGCTTGCTGCTTAGTAAGTTTTAATTCTGAAAGATTTGGCAGAGAAGTCCAGTTTCACACTTTCACCAAAAAGACAACTAATATGTCTCATGTGCATTATAGAGTTGTCAAATATTTATTTACAACAGAAACCCAAACTGGGGTATAAAGTAACAGCAGTAACCTAAAGAAAAAGTCTCTACACCTAAAAGTTTGAAATACCCCAGTAATACAATATTCTGATAGCTACAAAAATCACATTAACCAGGTTACTGGAAAGACACAACAGTGTTATTGTGGTAAATCCCAGCCCCACACTACACACTTATTTACCTTCTTTGGAATACAGAATCCTGGCACGTTTTCTCCTTTGGCCTCATTCCCTACCATACGAATATCCCTGTGCAGATCCTCAATGAGGGCAAGCTGGTTCCCAGCATCTAATTTCTGCAGGAGTGACAGAAAGGGCAAAGACTGTGTAACAGCATTAATCACCACAATTATTGGATTCCTCTCATGTTTACCAAGAGATAAGCCACTGCTATCTATTCCCAATCTCTCTGAATGTCTGGCCTTTCACCCATACTACTACTAGTCTAGTGCAGTCCTTAAAATACTACAATCTTTGCAAAGACCTCATTTCCAGTGAAAATCAAGTGTTTTCTTGTAGCAGTATTTGACCAAGTCCATTCCCTCCCAGTCTGTATTGCTGCAACAACCCTGTCCCATATCTCACCTTGGTGATGGAATTGAGAGCATCCCAGCTTTCATTCAGAACCACAGGATTGGTATCATTAAAAAGTCTGATCAAGCCTGAGACCAAGTTCCTGAGATATGCAGTGCAGTCTGCTTTTGATCTGGAGCAGTAAATGTTTAGAATGACAGCTGCTGCCTGCCTCATTCCCACCTCAGGGCTGCGAGTGGCTTCTAATAGATCTTCAATGATAATTCTCTGCCCAACATCATCTTCCACAGACAGGATTACAGCCTGGCAGTTAGCCATTTCCTAAAAAGTCAGAATGAACTTTATGTTAACTTTCAACCAGAATAAAAGTCACAGGTCTCAAGGCCTTACTTAATGGTATTGCCTGACAGACCATTATCCTCCAGGATAAACTGTACAATTATTAATTACTGTTCATGGAAATCAGTCATCACCTACAGGTCTTCTGTTCTTGTCATTCATCTAGAGCCCAAATCAATTTCTTATTGGTTGGTAATTAATTTTAACAGCAGTTCCATGGTCTGTGTCACCATAGGGACTGTCAGCTATGGACCACTTCAGATAGTTCCATGGAATCTCTAGGCTAGGAGGCAAAGATCATCTAACAGACATCTAAGGGTATGTCTACTACTACAATCTAGTCTAGATGTGATAAATCAATCCCCGAGCGCTCTCCCATCGACTCCTGTACTCCACCACTGAGAGAGGCGCAGGCAGAGTCAACGGGGGAGCGGCAGCAGTCGACTCACTGCAGTGAAGACACCATGCTGAGTAGGTCTAAGTATGTTGACTTCAGCTACATTATTCATGTAGCTGAAGTTGCATAACTTAGATCATTTCCCCCCTCCCCAGTGTAGACAAGGCCTAAGAATTGACAATGAATCCACCACTTTAATTTCTAGTTACACGGGGCTAAACAGACAGACAAAAACAATCAACGCTTGGGGACTTTGCATATTATATATTTTTGAAATCACAAGAAGCAGTGTAGAAACAGAACCACACTCACAGTAAGAACTGTAAGAAAATATATGTATTTTTAGTCTCTCATCTAATGTCCCAGTTTTCAAATGCAACAAACAGATCTCGTTAATTGGGAACATTTAGATTCAGGTAGTCTAAATTTCCCAACTCCTGATATACCACCAGCAAAAAGATCCTTGCATCCAGGGGCTAATGGATTGAACTAAAACATACCATCAATATATCTAAAACCCCTGAAACATTGTTTATAACTGAACTTAAAATACTAGTCTTCCTTGCTTACCAAAAAATGAACTGCGCCACTTACCAGGTGCTCATCAGCCGTGCCCAGCTTCTCTTTCAGTGCAGACATCATAGCAGGTAGTATTACACCCAGATGCCGTGTCAGAGCATCGCCTGCCACAGATGAGAGGAATGCTAGCACTCTGGTGTTTACAGGAGGAGAAATTAGCTAAAGGAAATAGGAGAAGCAATAGTATTTTACTCCAGAAAGATTTTTCAGAAGGCATCTCACATAATACAATTCTTAAACATAGGTATATCATAATCCAAATTACAATGAGTGCTTCTGGCAAGTAATCTGTGCAGAGTTTGAAATTTTGCTCCCAATTTTTGAATATCAGTGCAGACAATATTTGAAGCAAGAGGAAATAAAACACTCTACAAATAGTTGTTCCAAAACATACCTTTGGCACCAAGTAAGGCAGCACCACACGGCTCTTAACAGCCATAACTTGCTTAAGACCGTCCAGAGCAAAGTCAGATGTCTCTTCAGTGTCCTACAAAGGGAGTACAGGGAGTTAGCCAGCTTACCTACAAGATTGTCTCTGCCACAGCAACCCAGACCTTGTTTCAAGTGTGAATTTTGGGATAATCATACAACCAGCACCTATATAAGTCCTTCTACCTGGGGCTCTCAAAGCCTTTTTCACACACTGAATCAAGCCTCCCTACCAGGTTGGGAAGAATCTCCATAGTGAGGCACACAGATTAAGCGACTTCCCAAAGGACAGTGGAGACATGTAGCAGAGCCAGATTACCCAGATGTTCCAACTCTTAGTCCTGTACTTTAGCTACAAGACCATTCCCTTCACCTCTTGCAGAGGAGATGAATCCAGGGAAGAAATGAAATCATTAGACTTGTGACCCTCCCCTAAAGACTAGCATTACAGACCAACTCCTCCTTCAGCCTGTATCGAGAATCTCAAAACTTGTCCTACAGTGAGATTTTTTAAAAGGGTGTTGGGTCACGTCTGAAACACTTACCAGCTGCTTCAACAAAAATGGCAGGATGTCTTCGAGAGCCTGGTATCCGATTGTTGAGTGCAGCTGTTCAAATGTTTTGGCTGCAGCCTCTCGGACTTCTTCCAGAGGATCGCACAGAGCTTTTCTCACTGTAGGAACTAGGGACTCTGAGAAGAACAGCACCTATGAGATATACAGATACAATTACAGGACATCAGTCCATGGCAGCTGGAACATAGCCACACCTGAACACAGCAGCTGGGAAGTCAGGACTTACACAACAGAAAAAAAATTTCTCTTTACTTGAAATTAATTAATGGAAAATTTAGACGGATTAATTTGTGTGAAAATCTATAACATCCACAATAAGATAGATTAATTTAAAAAGTTTTCAACTCTTATGCCTCATAACCTGAAGACATTGCGCTGTTTTAAGACTGCCAGTTGCAGACAAATACACACACACAGACAAAAATTTATCTGGACAGCAGTTCCAGCTAGTTACAAGTCCTGAAATTCAGTTTCTTTTATGGCAGTTCATAAAGCAAGTTTTCTGCATTTTCATCTTTTAACTGCAAGGCACGTATTTTATAATATCACATGGGCTAAGAAGTTTTAAATTTCCCCTCTGGAATTTAACTTACTGCATCCCTGCTAGTAGACTTCATGATCTCACTCAAACCAATGCAGACACCTTGCCTTTCATCACTCTTCTCTGACTTCAAACCCTCTTCCAGGATAGGGATGATTTCTGGAAGGATCTTCTCTCCCAACTTTCGAACAAGATCCCCCAGCGTCCGTGCTGCAACCTGTCCCCAACAATCATACAACAGGGTCACTCCGAACAGTTATCACAAGCAACTAGTTAGAACGTGTCAACCCCAACTGAACTGGAACATTCCATTCTAACTAGTAAGAGATCTAAGGAATTAGCATTATGTACCTCAGTCCATCAGAGTGTTTCAGATGAATACAGACGGCATCTAGATACGGCATACATGCTACGTATACATTCATTAAATACAGTCCATACTGCCACTCTAGACAGTATAACCATGTGCATATTTTCACTTCCTTTTAAACTTTTAACAGTACAAACATCTAAAACCCAACACTTACATTTCTTAGTCGCATGAAACTTAATGGCTGAGGTGATTTTTTTTTTTTTAAATCTGTTTGTTGTACTCTTATATGCCATATTTTATCCATAAGCAAGTGTTCAAAGCAGAGTTAATGATCAGTGGAGATGGGAACACAGCTATGAAAAGGGAGGTTTAAAAAAATGTTTATTTCACTGTAGCTGCTCTGAATAAACAGGGATTGTGTAGAGAAGACACACGTGTGTTTAATAAGATTAGGTTAGTGGCAGCTTTGGGGCGGCTTATGTAAAGAGTAACCACATTCATCAAACACCAGTTATGAACAGAGTAACCTTTGTTAACAAAGTACAACCCGTGCAGAACCCTTACCGTTCTCTTGTCTGCACAAGTACTGGCCAAGAACCCCAACAGAAGACTAAAGAGGGTTGGCAAAATTTCACGCAGTGTGCGAGGTGTGTTTGAGACCACAATTTTCCAGACGTGCAAGGATGCCTGACGAACTACGAGCTGGGTGTCTGATCGGCCCATGTACAGACCTGCCAGAACTCTGTTCCGCCGTTCCACACCAAGAGCACTAATAATGGCCTGAAATAAATAAAAGGAAACTAGTGAAGCCAATGCTGCACTTTTCACCACATGAAACTTAGAAGAGATACTGCCATCATAAAGGTCACCCCATAGGTTCTCCTCACAAATGGGAACACAGCAACAGACAACAGCATTTACCTTGTTTGACTGGGCTGTTCCGAAGTTGTCATCCTCTGAGGCAGTTTCTGTTGTCATTTTTCCAGTGACTCCTGAGATATGGAACAGAAGATCCCCAAGGAGCTGAACTGAGCTAAACCTGACAAAGGGAGTAAGATCGGTGTTACATGCAGAGAAAAAGAAAACAAGGGGTACCTGTCCGAACTGACTGTTATCCTAGACTTTACCGTGGGAGCAAATGGTGAGGCAGAGAACCAGGTCAATGTGAACTGTCAATCTGAGTGAGAAAGAGCACTATAAAGATGATGGGATGGAGAGAATCCAAACTAAAACAGAGATTAGAGAGCCTCCGTATTAGGGCAGCAAAATGGCAAATAAGCCGTGATCTGAACTATGAAGAGGACCAAAAGAGCCTGTGGGTAAAATCATCTGCACACTGTCTATGTCCACTGGCTTCTGTGTTGATATGAATACACACTTGGGATGCCACATGACTGCACTTATCAGTAGCCATTTTACAGAACTAATTTTTAGACATCATTATTGGCTATGACCAGGGTTCTTTCCACTTCATGTTTCCACATGAGGGGGAATGCTTGTTGAGACAGCACTTTGAAAAAAGAAATGCAGTATGCGTATGTGAGTGCTAAATATTACCAGAGAAACTGCTGTGGAAAAGCATTTTAAAATTGCAACTTGGCTAAGTGATCCAGTAGGAGTGCTTTGCACTATCACCTGGAAGAAACTGCATGTTCCATATTCCACTCCATATTCTGAGTCAGAGAGTACTACTACAAAGACACCACACTTAGTCCACATGGAGAAGGGAGAGCCTCTTGTTTCAAATCAGCTCCTACACTTCCTTGAAGAGCAACACTGAGAGGCTCTAAACCCACTCAATCTTCCACTGATGGAAGGATGGTTACTGCAGGGTTAAAAACTTATTCCCTACCTTATTCTCCAAAGGTCATCAAAGAGGCCTTGCTCAAGCTGAGGCAGGAGAAGAGCAATTGCAGTTTCTGCATACATGCTGATGATTCTCTGTCCAGCACGAAGGGCAGTGTCTCGCACAAATTCATTCTCATCTGCCAGAGCCTTGACCAAGAAACAAATCACAATAAAGTGTGGTTTTCAAAGTGGAGGAAAACACCAAACAGATGGCACTTGATTTCCACACAGTGAGACGGTGCATTCCTCCCCTTCATCCATTAAAAGAATGCGTTACAGAGCAGTGAATGCCCAGTGGAGACCTCTTCCCGTTTCCCACAATCTCCAAAGTCAAGGATTTACTAAGAGCCACATGTAAAACCCAGCAAACAATGCTACCAAGGACCTTGAAAGAGCAAGGAATAGAATCCGCTATGGAAAATGCCATGCAAATATCAATTACTTTATTAGGCATTTAGAAATACCTGAGAACTTTCCTTTCCTATGACATGAATTTCCTGCCATCTGTTTCCTACCTTAAGGATGCATGGTATGATTGGCCCAACATAGGGGGTGAACTTGTCTCCAAAGGTGATGGGCAGGTAGTTGAACATCATGATATAACCATCCCGGACATGGGGTGCGATGTCCACTTTGCTGGCTGTCGCTACAATTTCTGGCATAAGTTTCTCCAGCTTTTCTACCCCCAACCCTGCCATGACTTCAGCCAGACCTGAAAAACAACACTTGATTTCAGAACTGGTATACACACAATGACGACACACGCAAACTACTATTTTGTCCAAGCTAAGGAACTCCCAACACCATTGTTCAGCTCCTGTTATACTTACCTTGCGCTGCACCAGATCGATCCACTGAACTCTGCTCATATGTCAGCGTCTCCATCAGCCATGGCAGCAAATCCTCAAAGCACGACTCCCCCATGCCCTTCACCATGGCTCCTAATGCCTTCGCAGATACTGTACGCACCTAACCGGCAAGAGAGAAAAGTGCAGAGTTGCAAAATATCCAGTAATAATGAAAGTCATCAAGACAGAGCGATATGGAGGTCTTAATTCCCCTCCCTGATCACTTTTCACAGCTTCTCTCACTATTCTAACCACAAACTAGTTCATGGAAAGATTAGGATTAATCCTAATTTATCAGGCAGAAAGACTCTTCACACTTGAGTAGAACTGTAGTTCTACCAAGACTTACCTCAGGCACGGGGTCCAATAGAGAGGTTTTTAGTCCAGGGGTCACACTGGGTAGGTAAGGAGACAGATCCTGAAACAAAAAGCCCAGTGTTTAAGTGCTGGGTTCAAAAAGAAAATTGAGCCATCAAAATCTCATCTTTGTCTGGTAACAGTTAGATACAGTTGTACCCTGTGAGCTTAACACACTGCCTCCACAGCACTGATGATACACAAATTGACTCAGTTTTCTCATGTGGTCCCTTCAGAGCACTATCACAGTAGGCAGGTCATTCAAAACCCTTTCATGCTGATTCATAAATTAAATTTTTGTTTCCTAAATTAAATCCAGCCCTCTTCCCCTCAACGCAAGGTTTAATTTTAGAGAGTAACTAGCAATCAAGGAATCAAACATCGATCTTCACTCTACATTATTTTAACTTTTCCTTCTGTGAAACAACACTGAAAATCTCTGTTCATTCAGAAGTAGTGGATTTATGGAGGCATCTCTCTTAGAGCACTGATATTTACCTATTCTTCTACAAGACTTGTTTGGGGAATGTATATGTCACCAGAGTTATACAGTAAATCAAAGGAGAAAGTTTTTAAGCTGATGGTCTCAACTATGCTAGGATTTTCATTATCTTTGCAGAAGTCACTTGCTCACATAACATCCATGTTTAGTTAGTGGAACTGCTCAGAGTTCTCTTATTACCCTTACCAAGAACAAAAACCCAGATATCCATAAAATATTCCATGTCTCTTGTTCTGTTACTCTATTTCGCCTCTCCACAGTAAGCGAAGATCTCCCCAGCACTATACCTTCTGATCAGTCAGGGAGTACATGTTTCCAATGATCTGGGCAGCCATTTTCCTGGTGTCTGTGGAACGATCTTGAAAGGCTCTCTGAACAATGGGCATAATGAGGGCCAGAGACGGCGCATCAATGAAATGGACAAACTTGGTATCCAGCAGGGTCTGCAGGCACTCCTGGGTCTTCCTGGATGGGTCAGTGAGTGCATCCAACAGTACTGGAGCAATTGCTACATATTTCAAAATGGGAGAGAAAAATGCTATATTTGTACATGGAACAGACAAGTGAGACAGCTTCAGCCACAGCTGGTGTCCTCGCGCCTACCCAAAGAAGTGCTAATCCTTCTAAAGAATGATAAAGTGAGAAATGGCAAAGGAAGCCCTATTGACATTAGCTGAGAAGGTTCAGAGAACATTTAGAAAGCATAAAAACAGACATTTGTGTTGCAGTTTTCAGGTTATACCCTTCTAAAAGTGGATTTTGTTTCAAGTTTATATGATTCAATGTGAACATAAACTAAAAGGGTCCTGCTCTAGGACATGGTTATGAACCAGGGTCTCATATCAGGATGCATCGAGCAGTCAAACAACAGATACACACACACACAAACAGGCACAGGGTTCTTACCCAGGATCTCCGGATTCCTGATAACAGAGCCAATTTGCCTAAGAGCCTGCTGTCCTGCCTTTTGCACTTTTACATGGGAGTCTGTGAGCACTTCAGTGAGCTTTGGCACAATATTTGGCAGGCAGGAAGAGAGCTGTTTTGGGGCACAGTATGCCATAGCCCCCAGCAACTCCACGGACCCTAAACACAGAGTAAGAGAAAATTAATGCAACGGAAGAGACTGGCAATGGCAGTGTTCAACTCAAACTCAGCCTTGCACAGAGCAATAGTCCAGAAAACGCACACATTGCTGATTTCAGAGTAGCAGCCGTGTTGGTCTGTATCCGCAAAAGAACAGGAGTACTTGTGGCACCTTAGAGACTAACAAATTTATTTCAGCATGAGCTTTCGTGAGCTACAGCTCACTTCTTCGGATGCATATGCTGAAATAAATTTGTTAGTCTCTAAGGTGCCACAAGTACTCCTGTTCTTCTTACACATTGCTGAGGTTTTTAAATAATGGGAAGTTTTAAAAAGGGTCGGCGGGGCAAGATTCCTGCTCTTCAGCTACCTCTATAGCTGCAAAGAGAATGTTTCTTAGAATCCAGTCACAAGAAAATGCTGCTTAAATATGTTCTGAGACAGATGATAAATGAAGCATTCATTTCAAAAGCTACGTGCTCCACTGTAGCAGAACCAAGAGAACAAGATCTCACAGCGTTCACTGGGATGAAAGAATAAACCAGACAAGTGGCGTTTCAGTGAACTCCAAGCTCCTCTGAACTATAGGAGAGTCAAACCCAATCCGTACCAGCTTTGGTTCTCCAAGACTCCTCCTCAAGTGCCGCCAGAAGTGATGGTAGCACCAGCTTCACGCCATGAGCGCTGAGGTTGCTCATCACTGCCTTGGCACAGTCGTCCGCAGCCTCGGAGGAGGAAAGAGGACATTTATAATCTGCCTCACTGCTGGTTTCTCCCGCTTCTTTAAAGAGCCAGTGGGAATATGGCCCTGGGGTAAAACAGTGTGGATGTCCAACAGTATAGCTAGTTAAAAGACAGCCCCAACCTAGAGTTAATGCCCAGTGGAATACGATGCTATTGGTTATCAATGAAATCAAGTTCTACTAGCCTGTGGTTTGTACAAGGGTTCGGTTTTTTTTTTAATTTAAATAGTTATTCAGAATAAGAATAGTTTTTGCTACCACCTCTCACATTCCTCGTTCTCAGAAACCTTTTACTCACCTCTCGCACATACTGGTTTCCATCTCCAAAACAAAGCAGCAAATGGGGTAACACATGAACCACATAGGGCTCAAAGAGCTTCCCAAGCATGGTGCAGAGCATCTCAAAGGCAAACAGAGCCCCTAGAAAAAGACAGGATAATCAGGAAATAATACACCACTCTAGATGGGGTCAGAAGTGAAGAACAGATTTGCCTGAGGAGCTAAGAGGTAATTTTTTGTGGGAAACTCAGATCCAGAAACCTCCTGGGCATCTCATTCTCCCTCCTTAAACCAGAGGGAAGTATTGTGTCAGGGACTTTTGGCTCCCCAAAGACGGTGCAGAGGCTGATAGCATTAAAAATGAAGCTTGGTAGCCTTCTGAGTCCCAGTGAAAGTTAGGATCAGAGTGAAGGAAACAGAAATAAGGATGGAAAACATACAGCAGCAAATGCAACGAAGAGGTTTTAAAAACCCATTGCCACCTCTGAACCAGCTTACACTCCTATCCTTACTGCCCTGAGTGAAGAAAGAGCCTCCCTAGCAGCACCCTTATCTGAGATGAAAGCGAGGACACATTCCAGAGACTAACACCCCTTCCTCTACTCCATTGTGAGGTGGATTTTTTTGTTTGTTTTAAAATATACTGTACAAGAGAAATCAAGCTTTCAGGAGACCCACATTCTCCACTTTAACAGTATCAATTGACAGGAAAAGAGTAACCAGATACAGGATTTCCTATGCAAGTCAGTCAGTCCCAAGTAAATGGAGGAAGTACAGGTATCAGTATGTCTGGTACAAGTGTCAGCAGATCAAACACAGAAAACTTCAAAAAGATGGAAAGGAGAGGGTCTGCCACTCACCTTCTCGCCGGCGGAAGTTCTTCTTATCCTGAATGGCATCAGTCAGCGTGGTCATCATCTTCTGCTGTTTGAGAGAGAGGATGCCAAGGCCTTTCACCAAGCCTGCCAGTCCATACGCTGCACCTTTGCGCTCAGCATACTTATCGGATTCTAAAAGCAGCTGCATTAGCTTCTGTATCATTCCTCCTGCATCGTCTTTAATAGCAGGCACAAGAGGTGGTAAACAGCTTGCAACAGACTCCTGGACCTATAGAAAAACAAGGTGTATGTCATTAACACTATAACCTGCCCCACCACTCACCTTGCTGATCCACTGGTACGTGTCCCCCACGACAGGTTTCTGCCTTCTCATGTTACTGAATCTGAACCAATGTTTGACTTCAGAGTGTAACTGCTTAGACCCATGGTTTTCAACCTTTTCTCATTTTTGGATCCCTAAAACATCTCAATGGAGGTGTGGGCCTCTTTGGAAATCTCAGACATAGTCTGCAGACCCTCAGGGATCCGTGGAGCGCAGGCTGAAAGCTGCTGGCTTAGAGAATACACATTCCCTTTATAACACTCTAATGCCACTGCTCTGTAACTCACTACTCCTGCTATGCCTGGAACACATATTTCCAAGCACAGGGATGACAGCAAGTGATGAAATCTCTGAAAGTATTAGAGAATTAACCTGCTTCTGCTTGGCTCCTCAGAACTTCTGAAAGGAGGTACCTGTTGGGATGGAGTAGAAAGGGCTGCTATCAGTTTGGCAACAATTGGTTTCACTTTAGGGTCACTCTTGTCTAGATGTTTTGCCAGGGAGCCCATCAGAATGACCACGCTCTGTCTGACGGCATCGTAGTTGGCATCATTTGGAGCATTTTTCAGGAATTCTTCAAACACCGGCAAGAGCGAGTTAACATTGTCCTGAAAAACAAAATGTAGAAAATGTCACCTGCTACTAAAGTCCACTCTCAGAGCAAGGTTTTCTCTGCTCAGTGAGACCTTGTTATCCTTATCAGAGGCTAAAACTATGCAATTATGAGAGTCTCAATTTACAGTTCATTTTCCATACAGAGATAGTCTCATACACTGCAGCATTTAGGACCATGTGGTATCCTACAGGCTATGGCTATTTCCTGTGAAAGTGATGAAATCTCTGAAAGTATTAGAGAATTAACCTGCTTCTGCTTGGCTCCTCAGAACTTCTGAAAGGAGGTACCTGTTGGTTAGTTCTTAAATATTAGTTCTTAAATATTAACAGTTAGTTCTTAAATATTAACAAAAAAAATAACAGATACACAAAGCTGCCAGCCCAGTGATCTGATGCAAATGGTGGGCATTACCATGTGGGAGAGCTGCTTTGGATTTCAGCACCCATTCTCTTGTTCCCTGAATTAATAGGAGCTGGGAGCGAAAGAGGAAAGTGCACCTCATATTGCTCATCTGGCGACTAGGAGCACTAGCTAGTGGTGACAATACTCAAGTTCTTCTTGACTACAGGAACGGAGTGATTACAAAGAGACTGCATGAAGCCTGGATGACAGAGTTCCAACTCTCCCCTCCAAAATCCATCCAGGGCGCAGTGCTTTGGGTTTGACAACTCATCTTTTCTTGATAGAGCCATACACCAGCTACATGTGAAATACCGTATATTTTTACTATACTAAACATGCATTTTCTTTAATTTTCGCGTTTTTATATTGATTCACTTTTAAAATGCCAAAGGGTCTAAGGTTTGTATGCAAGGCCTCCTACATTACATATATAGGCTGTTATATATACAGTTCTCAGATGATGGCATCATGAGATTAAAGTTATACACGTGACATCTTGTCAGACACAGGCAGCCTCTGATGGTGCTCACTGCTACATCTTCACAGCAGTTACTATTACTTACCTTTGTTTAACAGTATAGTCCAATTCTGCTTTTATTGCACCAGTTTTACACCATTTCAATTCCAGTCACTTCAACTAAATTACTCCTGATTTACCATAGTGTAAGTGAGAGGAGAATCTTAAGCTGTTAGTCTGTATTGGTCACTACTGTAATGTATTTTAAAGTGTTTGAGAAAGGAATTCTTATTAGATGAAGGTTTTCAACAGTTTTGTACCAATGGCTTTACCTAATCTAGAGGCTTCAACACAGTATCCAAGTCCCACTCATGTTTATTCCCATCTTTAAGGAAAGGAGAATTTGAGCTTACCTTGCCATGGGTATTGAGTGTAGAAAGTGCTGCATCTAGCATGCACTTCCGGACCTCAGTATTCCGGTCATTAAGGGCATCAGGTACAAAGAACTGAAAAAGGGGCTTCACCTGAGAACTATCCAGGTACTGAGAGAGTTTGTTCAAGGCCAAGGCTATGCCACATCTGTATAAAAAAAGAAGTATTATGTATGAACTGGGCTTCCATGATTCAGACTGGTGACTTTCCTAAGCACTTGTTTTTTGCAGCTATCACGCCTCCAATTCCAACGGTTAACAGAGAGAACATCATGGAACCGTAACATTTCAGACAGTTCAGCAGCTGTGCCAATTTTCCCAAAGTGATGATCCCAGAGCAGCAACCACCATTTCACTTTCAGCTCTCTGCTGCAAGTTCCCAAAGGAATAATAATCTGGCATTCATACAGCAACTTTCATCTGAAGGATCTCAAGCGCTTTACACAAACCCAAACACAAGGATCACTTCATCTACCACTGACACGCAGTAGCCATATAACAGTGCATATAAGCACTGAAGAACAGATTTGTTTAAAGGAAGCAGTGACCAATACGCTGTCCAATTAAAACCACAGAAAGCATTTAAGTAGGCAGAATGCAATTATCCAAGTTGGAATTTGTCCAGTTCACTGAGGCTAGTAGTGCTATTCTTGACACATATGATTGAGTATGGAACAGAGAATCTGTTGACATAAACCACAAACGAGCCATTTTGACTGGAAAAGATTCTGTTCTTATGAGACTGACAGGGATAAGTTTGTGAAGACCAACAGCTTGATGCATGGGCGGCAGGTATCACAGGCTGAGGAAGGCTGTGCCTTCCCAAACAGCCAGGTTTGGCTTTGCCCATGTCCCGCCCCCAGGCCCCCTCCTACTCCCTGATCTTCCCAGTTCCTCTGTGCAGCGGCCCCAGCTCAGGCTGGCGCCCTGGGGCTGGGGCCGCTAGCCTGAGCCAGGGGTCAGTGGCAGGGGTGGGAGGCTCTGGGCTGCGGCTGGACCTCAGCTGGAAGGGGCAGAGCGGGGGGCTAGCCTCCCCCAGCCAGCAATCCACATGCCACCTATGGTCTGATGGATCTGGAAATGTTCCAGAAGAATATGCAAAGCTGTATTGGTCTGCACCAGTGGCCCCCAACGTGATGCCCTCCGGGGCATTTATGTGCGCCCACCTACTGCCCAGCAGGGGACCTGCCGGGGACAGAGAACTCAGGCTATGGGCGCAGTGTTCTCTGTTCCTGGCAGGTGCGGGGCCTGCCTAGTTCCCAGCAGAGGAGAGAAGCTACAGCCCTACACCTGCCAGGGACAGAGAACTCTGGGGCTGCAGGCGCTGGTGTTCTTGGTCCCCGGCAGGTGCAGGGCCCACCTAGCGCCCAGCAGAGAAGAGAATCTGGGGCCCCGCACCTACTGGGGACAGAGTACTCCAGGGCTGTGGGCACCAGTGTTCTCTGTCCTCGCGGCTTTCTCCGGCTTTTCTCTGGATTCATATATTATGTAATATTAAATATTTTTTTTTGTATTATTTAATGTACAAATACAAAATAAGCCTTGAAAAATTGTTGGCGCCCGCCACGCTCTTCTGAATGAATGTGCTACTGGTCATAAAAAGGTTGGGGACCACTGGTCTGCACAATGTGCTCTGAGAGGGACAAGTGTCCCATAATAGGGAAGACCACAAAATTACCAGTTGGTACGAACGCAGTTTACTCTTCAGACACTTCCCTGGACCATACACTGCCCTCTCACCTACAATAACATGAGCAAAATCCTGAAGCATCTCATTTAAGAAGCACTAGAAGTAAAGAGCAGGATTTGAAGAGTGACAGTACCTTGCTTCCCACTGGTCAGGTGGAGACTCAGATATCACCCGTCCCAGAGCATCCAAAACTGGAGGTGGCCTCTGTGAGCGGGGAAATGGATACATTTAATCAACATCCATTTCCAAGGACACACACACACACACACACACACACACACAAAGTATCAAGGGAAAAAAACAAAGCTAATAGCAGAAGTTTATTAGCAGCTTGGTCTCGTTTCCTCTCTTCAGCCTACAGAATTTAGAGCCATGATGCCTCTCACATCTGCAATGCCACATTCAACAAAAAATATGAGAGTGCCAACAGAAGAATGTGCTAAGTGCACAGATTGAGTAAGAAAAGGACATAACACTCAGCATGTGTGGTTTGTGCCTGTAACTCCACACAACAGCAGCTACTTACATAGAGCTTCTCCTGGTAAATCTCCATAAGTTTACTCATGACTTCAGCTGCTTGGTTTCGATACTGCTCTATAGCTTTGGAAAGAGCCTCAGCACCAGCTTGACGCACTGCTTCCTCGTAGTAGATAATATCTTTGATCAGCAGGGAACAGAGATCAGGCTGCAACTCCAGACCCATAGATTCCCACAGCCTGCAAGTAACACAAAGAGGTGATTGATCATTCTTCAGACAACTAGAGATCCTCCTAAACCAGATAGATCTAAAGTTCCATCCTTCTGGGGGGCAAGACCTACACAAATCCTCTGTGTAAGACCCATGTGGGAAGGCAAATAAGCATCACTGTTACAATCCATTAAATAGAGGACAGTTCTCACCTCTCTGCCAGTTTTCTAATCTCATCTTCCACGTCAAACTTTACCACCCAGAGCCGGCGCAGCAGATTCAATCCATTCTTTTCATCACTGTCAGGTGTTGGTAGCACCATCTGCAGCTCCATTAGTCCCTGAATGAAACGACAGGACATTCAGTGCAAATGTCTGGTCTCTATAGCCATCCTTAGCAGAGATGACCTTAAATCATAATACAGGAAATCTTACATGTAAAGGAAAACTATGAATTGATTAAATTAACTTTCTACTGAAGAATGTCTTGACACTTCTTCCGTTTTGCCAAAAGCTGCTGCAAATTGCACAAAATGAGTGCCAGAGATACGGTTATAGATAGGCAAAGGGGCTGGCGGGGGGGAAACTATTTCAATTTTACTGTGTGTGCCATCTCACAGTCATGCAAAGAGACTAATACTTGATTAAAGAACCATTTCAGCACTCACATAAAAGAAGTGTTGCATTCACCTTTCTGAAGAACACATTTTGTAATTTAACAGGGAAGCTATATTGCCATCCAGTTGCTCAATAATCACCAGTAAAATAGTGACTGAGGACTAAGGAGGAGGGGATAGGAGAACATAAAACCAATGTAATTAGGTACAGCAGCCAAGCAACAGTGCTCAGCTGCTTAGAAGTCCAGGCCTAGGTAATTGCCTAGATCAGGAGCCCAATAAAAGACAGAAATCACACCTACATTGAACAGGACAATATACAGTCATTAGCAATTGTTGCCATGGTGAGAATTACCATAAAAGGGGAAAGAATTATCCGAGTAATGCTTTGAACACTCGGAGGAAGTCGCTTGCCTGAAACTTGCTTTTCCACAATAGAGCACCAAGAAGGAGAGTTCTAGTAGGTGTCTAGCACTGGACAAGACTCCAGGGTTGGGGACAACTCTTATACTATGCTAGGAGGAAAATTTATTTTTCAAAGTAAGTCCATGTCAGGATTCAAGGGGAATTAAAGCACCAAGGCAACCAGACTGTTTCTTCCTTCAGAACACCTGTGCTTCTCGAGCTGGATAACGAAACACCAGCATAACATAAACTACACCAAAAAGCTTCATTAAAACAATGTTAGGATTGCAAAGTCAAGCACTCCAAAGTTCAGAAGTGTCAGAATTAAGACTGTGTGTGCAACCAGAGACATGCACTTTGCCAGTGAGTTTCACAGATACTTGTTGACAACAAAGAAATATCAAAAACTCAGGAATACTCAGTTACATTTCAAGTTCTGGAGAGGAGTTCTCTCTCGTGCAGCAGTTCTCAAACGAGGGTCGGGACCCCAAAGTGGGTTGTGACCCCATTTTAATGGGGTTGCCAGGGCTGGCATTAGACTTGCTGGGGCCCGAGGGTTTCAGCCCTGGGTGGTGGGTCTCAGGTTACAGGCCCCCAGCCTGAAGCTGAAGCCTTTGGACTTCGGCTTTGGCCGCCCAGCCGCGTTCAAGCTTCAGTCCTCCCTCCTGGAGTCATGCAGAAATTTTTGTTGCCACAAAGGGATCGCAATGCAACCAAGTTTCAGAACCCTTGCTCTAGTGACTACAGACCCTTTTGCCCTTTTCATCCTCAAGACTGACCCTGACTCTTTCTGCCCCTCCCTCATCCCAGTCCAAGTCTCCTTTTCCCTCCAAATCCCAGTCTTCCCCCCAATCCTGGCTCCTCATTCCAAATTTCCCGCTGTCGTCTAATCTCAGCCGTCTCTTCTCCCAGAGCCTGACTCCTTGACTGACGAATCCCAGTATCCACCCATTCTTTGCACCAGTTCCCAGACCCAGGCCTCTCCCCACTCCTCATGCTCTTCGCCCTAATCTACTCCTTCTGTACCCTTTGCACCCCACACCCAGTCCAGCTCTTGTCCTTTCTGCATTTGAGTCAGGAAGCCTCATCCGTGCTGCCCAGATGCCAGCAGAGAGAACATGAGAGCACAAAAGTCTCTCTGCTCTCAGTTCCTGTGTCTGGTGCACAGTGATGAGCAGCAATAGCAGGGAAAGGCTGCTCAGCTCCTGCAGCCCAGAGATGCAGCATGCCCCGTGCAAACAAACTCTTCAGAAAACTAGCTGCCAAAATGCTAACTAGTCTCTACTGAGCATGTGCAAACAGTTTTTTTCAAGGCTTAGAACTTGGTCAAAATTTGGACAGGTTTTATTGGTTTTTTTTAAATGGGAACAGTAAGAGAGACATCCCTGATACTAGAGGGACCCCCTTACTGTCAAATTTCGAGTCCTTGCTCCAAAGCACGGAGGTGCTTGAGCTTCTCAGCAAGTCAGTAGTAAGAATTTTTAACTTGGACAAAACAAATTCTTGTCCCCTTATCCCATTCTCAGAAATGTCTGACTCATTTTTGCTGAAACTTTCTAAAAACATTCGGTCTCAGGCAGACAAGGGAGATTTCAAAGTTTGGCAAAGTTATAAGCAACCAGAAATAAAGTCTTGCAATGTGAAGCATCAGGCAACCTTTACTATTGGCAGAGCTACCAGCTCCTCCTATAATTATTAAGGGCAATCAGAATGTTCAAGTGTTACACAGCTGTATGGGGAAGGAGACAGAGATACGACAAAACGGCTATTTGAACCACAAACCCAGTGCAGACCCTTTAATGCAGTTAAGAACATTGCGACTGTCCATAGTTGGAACATTTAGTAGTCACTGTCTTCTCCTACAGAGCTTAGCCCAGAGACCTGCTTAACAAATGATGCGAACTATCCCAGTCAGGAGGTTGGTACCCTGCACAAAGGACTTAGAGAGCCCCGAGTTTAAGTGGGAAGTCAGAACAAACGTTTCACACCTACCCTGAGAGCTGCATCTCGAACATTCATGCATGGAGACTGCAGGGCCTGGAGTAACACATCAATCTCCTCCTGTTCTGCATAGGCACAGCCATCCTCTCCACTGCTGCTGGCGCACAGAGCTGTCAGTGTATTGGAAGCCAGAACCTGAAATACGATTACAAAGCATTAGAGATCATATTGCTAGCCTTCTGTTCCATTGCACTTATAAATAAAATATAGGTGGATATGACTACATTGTAACAAAGGAGAAAATCTAACAGCCAGTCCAGTGGCAGTGCAACATGCAGCCAGGAAGAGACTTGGTGATTTGTTTTCTAGCTGGGAAAGGCCTTTCTGCCTCTCCTTCCCATCAGCATCCTGGTCAATACAGAATGAGCAGTGTAGCTGGACTCTGAAGGGAGCCACTTCTACACTTCTTTGCTGGAGGGACAAGGACCACCACACAAGGCCTTAGAGAAGAAATAAAAAGGGACAAACTCAGGGGAAAATGGGGAAAGAACTAGTTGGTCCAACAGAGGAAGAACGAAGGTTTGTTATCCTCAGATACTGGCACCATACAAAAAAACTGGTGGTACATGAACATATGTGAACAACCTGCCTCAGAGATTTAGAATTGATGGATATATTTCTTAGGTTCCGCTGCTGATGCAGCTTAGGCTGGGTCTATAGTGCTAGACCAAGTGGACAGCTCACCTGTAACCGTGGAGAACCTGTTCCAATCACCCTGGTCAGCAACAGCAGCATATCTGTGCGAGGCAGTAACTCAGGGCCATTCTAGGAAGGGGGAGAAAAAAAATAACATCTTGCCACTCTAATTTGTTCAAATGTAACCCCAAAAGCTAACAGACAGAGAAAATCCAGTGCTAGCAAGTTAGCTGGGCAGGAAGGAAATCCACTCCAATGCCAGCTGCACTATTCCTACACCAGTGAGAAAAAGACCTTGAATCATTACATCTGACACACAGTAGGAATTTGCTTTATCCATTCCAGAATTTAACACTCCTAGGGATTATTTCAAACTAATCCATACACAAAATAGCTAGCTGGCAGATGCTGGGATAGTGACCTTAGCTAGGCAATTCAGTAGCAAGAGGATAGGCACCTTCAAAATATCTACGACAGAGACACTGAGGGGCTTCTGAAGGGAAAATAATGTGACTAAGGTATTTGCAAGTAGTGATGGTTAGGTCCTCTACCATCAAATGAGCAAAGTATATGAACAAGGAGAAATCAGATTATTTGTGTAGCACCAAATTTGTGCTAAAGTCTACCACATAAAGCCTAAGAAGCTGTGAAAAAGAAACAGATACTCCCTATAAACCCTCATCAACTTGGCAGCTTGTGAATTCTGTCAGAGCAACAAGTCTCAGACTGACTGTCTAAGAACAGGGGATACAGAGCAAGTCAGCAGCAGGGAGCTAGGGAAACTGTTTCACCAATACTCAAGACACAAGGTGGGCAAGGGAGTATCTTTTACAAGACCAACTTCTGTTGGGGGGGGAAGGAGGGAGGAAGAGAGAGAGCAGCTTTCGAGCTACACAGAGCTCTTCTTCAGATCTGGGAAAGGCACTCAGAGTATCATAACTAAATACTGATAGATATGTGCTAACTCAGCGACTGGCAACTTTTCAGAAGTGGTGGGCTGAGTCTTCATTTATTCACTCTAATTTAAGGTTTTGCATGCCAGTAATACATTTTAACGTTTTTAGAAAGTCTCTTTCCATAAGTCTTTAATATATAACTAAACTATTGTTGTATGTAAAGTAAATAAGGTTTTTAAAATTTAAAATGAAGCTTCTTAAACATTAAATTAAAATGCAGAGCCCCCCGGACTGGTGGCCAGGACCCGGGCAGTGTGAGTGCCACTGAAAATCAAGTCGCGTGCCGCCTTCAGCAACCCTGTGCCTACCCCTGTGCTAACTACTTAAATTAAACTATCTGTTCTATCTTGTATTTAGATGTGACTTTCTGAATATTTTTCCCAGGACCGAGAAACAAAAGGTTGTCTCTCTCACCCACAGAAGTTGATCCAATAAAAGATATTACCTCACCCACCTTGTCCCTCTACTATCCTGGGACTGACACAACAACTGCATACAATCATTGATATTTTCACATACAATAAATAACAAGCTCTGCTGAAGGAACAACTTAGTAGCAGCACAGAACTCTTCATCCCAGGGTTTCTCGCTGAAGTTAAAAGTGCTCCCATTAACCACTCCTTGTCAACTCTCTAATCTTTAATGCCATTATCTTCACGGTGATCTCTTCACATTCCTCCAGTTCCTAGGCCTGGGGAATGGATGAACACTGACCTCATCCACCAGTGACGTTTGGCCACTTGCTGATCTCAGCTGAGCATGGACTGTAAGAATCTGCAGGATCTTGACCATGAGTGCCTCTTTCTCTTCACTATCATTGGGCGTCTCAGTCAGCACTGTCTTTAAGAGAGGAAAGACTAAGGAAAATGCTGGGGCTGATAACGATGCCGTGCCTGCAATGAGGAGAGAGAGAGAAAGAAGAAATCCTGTGAACACAGTGGAGTCTCTTGGGCTGTCATTTACTCTGTAGGTATGTAAAATATTAATTTATTATTCTTTAACTTTATATTGTGGTATCACCTAAGACCCACAACCGGGTGGGGCCCCATTGTGCTAGGCACTGTACAAACACATATAATAAAAGCTCCAAAGAGCTTACAGCCTAAAAGAGACAAGATGTAACAAGTGGACTTGGGCAACAGGGTAAGCAACATAGCAAGGTGTGCACAATTCTTAGCTATTCTAAAGCAGCGATCACAGCTCACCACTTGCCTAACCACTGTTACACTGCAGTTTCACTTCAACAGCAGTGGCATTCAGGCCCCAGAACTGGGCCAGTCTGAGATACCTGCTCTCAGTGCCGGTGCATTTTATATTAGTGTGCTGGGCTTTTAATTAAGTGACATTAGGAGCTCAAATGAGTCAGACGCTTAGGACAGTGCAGAAAAAGCACAAAGAGGAAGAGGAATCACTGAAATTCAGAGGCAAAAAGTGGAAAAACAGATGAGATACTGAGCTCAGCATCAATAGCTATACTGCTTTTAGACAGTACCCAGCATCCTAGCCAGACCATCCCCTCAAAGCCGTCACATGGATTCCAGGGGACAAGACTCCTTTAACTCTGGTTTGAGGCTCAACAACAAATAAAGCATTTTGAACTCCAGTTGTTTGGCAGCTGGGTCTTTTTCTCTCATAGTGAATCAGCTTTAGAACAGTGTGAAACACACACTCCTCCCAGCCAGTCCAAAAGAGTGAGGTATTAGAAAATAAAGCATTAGAAAGGCTAGCAAAATAAATAACCCTAATCCCCAGTTTCAGGCTATACTGTCAGGTATTACTTACTGCAGGGTACAGCACGAAAATAGTCACTGGTTAGGTATGGATCAGTATTCATAAGAATCCTCCCATAGGACCATAGTTACAGACCTTTTCCAAATATTTCTAAAAATAGACGGTCATAAACATACAGCTAAGGGTAGCATTAAATCCCTTCTTTACCTGTAAAGGGTTAAGAAGCTCAGATAACCTGATTGGCACCTGACCAAAAAGGACCAATAAGAGGAGAAAATACTTTCAAATCTGTGGGGGAAGGTTTTTGTTTGGGCTGTTGTTGCTCTCTCCAGAGACAAAGAGAGAGATCAAGCAAGTAATCCAGCTCCTACTGAATGATACATCTAAGAGTACAGAAATAGTAAGTAATAGCAAGGAAATGCGTTAGAGTATCTTTTGTTTTAGCTTGTGAATTTTCCCAGTGCTAAGAGGGAGGTTTATCCCTGTTTTTTTGTAACTTTGAAGTTTTGCCTAGGGGGAATTCCTCAGTGTTTTAAGTCTTATTATCCTGTAAAATTACCTTTCACCCTGATTTTACAGAGGTGCTTTTTTTTTTTTTCTTTATAATAAGGTTCTGTTTTTTAATAATCTGACTGTTTTTTAGTGTCCTAAAAACCCAAATGTCTGGTCTGTGCTCACCGTGTTTACCTATCTGGTTGGTAGATTATTCTCAAGCCTCCCCAGGAAAGGGGGTGAAGGGACTTGGGGGAATATTTTGGGGAAACAGGAACTCCAAGTGGTCTTTTTCCTGAATCTTTGTCTAACTCGGTGGTGGCAGCAGTACTCATCCAAGGACAAGGAAGGATTTGTGCCTTGGGGAAGTTTTTAACCTAAGCTGGTAGAAAAAAGCTTAGGGGGTATTTCATGCGGATCCCCACATCTGTACCCCAGAGTTCAGAGCGGGGAGGGAACCCTGACATAGATAGCGGTTAGAGAGTGTGAATACCCAGAAGAAACATTTGCCTTCTACCTGCTCTATCAGTGAATGCAGATTTTAATTTCAAACGGAAGAATGAAGAGCTCTGCAGATACAGCACTGCAGTGTTACAGCCAGTTTCTCTCACGAAGGACACACAAGCTGTCAGAGCATTTCAAGGAAGAATTATTAATGACCCTTTTTCCTTGCGAAGCTGCTAATCATTTAATACTACAACAAAAGGAGCATGGATGACAAAGCCACAGCTGTGGAATTTGCTCCTTCTAGCAACCCTCCAGAGCCAAAATACGGTAACTTTTGGGCATATCTCATCATGGGTCAAGCATTGGCTTGACTGTGGCTTTAAGGGGAGGTTCTTGATCTCTTCACAGTTAGAAGGAAGAGGCTTTATCAGGGAGGAAAGCTATTTTGCATTCATTGCAAACAACAATTACTGTATTTAAGTATGTAAAAATATGCCCAGATGCTTCAGAAACAGATGATTACATCAAATTTTGAAGGGGTAATTTCACAGTAAACCAAGGAATTAATCTTAATTTACAAAATTAAAAATATTTTAGATATTAAGAGACATTAAGCACTGCAGCATTTAAAAATCTTCAATCTAATGGGAAAAGAAGTTAAATCCAATTTTCAAACAGAAAAGCTGGGAAAGCATTTATCAATGAAACAGAATTTGCACAACAATCTACTAATGAACAAGTACTCAGACATTCGTTCAAATAACTGCTGAGTGGGAGGAAAAATGCATATCGTGGTTGTATCCAGCAATGGCCGCTTTCAGCAAAGAAGTTTTAAAATGGATTGAAACATTAATGAGACAGTACAGTTGAAAGAGATGATATATTGCAGAGCCGCCATATCACTGAGATGTTAAACAATGTATTGAAATGGAAAGCATCATGGTCAATTGCTTGCTAAACTGTAAAGAATAAGTGTACTGCAACCACAGAAAAGCTGACCGTGGTGGGTGGAGGACTATAGCACTGGGGTACAAGGTTTTTAAAAATATTAATAAAGCCGTATCCTAGATTTCCTCTAAAGAACTGTAAGGTTGTATCCCAAGGTATTATAATGGTCATAATGGGACAGGAATAGAAAGGTTAAGCTAGATGGTGAACAACCTAGAAGCCAGGATGAGCCACAGCTCACATGGCAAGCAAGCTGGGGCAACTCAGGCCCTTGATATCATGAACACTCATTTTTTTTCCTCTTTTCGCTTAGTCTAATATTTGCCTCGCTTAGTCAACACTTCTGTTAGCAGTGCTGAATACTAAGAATTATTCTGTGTTTGCACATGTCACGGAGTGTGAAGGGGGGGTCCGGTCCTGCACCCCTCTTCCTGGGACCCACAGTGACTCTCAGCCAGCCAGTAAAACAGAAGGTTTATTGGACAACAGGAATTCAGGTTACAGCAGAGCTTGCAGGCACAGTCAGGACCCCTCCAATCGAGTCCTGCTGGAGTTTCAGGGTACCTGGGTCCAGCACAGGATCCCCTGAATTCCCCTCATCCAGCCCAAAACCGAAACTGAACTGCCCCTCCTCCAACCGGCTGATTCCTTTGTCCAGCTTCCCAGGCCAAGGTGCTAACCCCCTCCCCCCTACGTAGCTCAGGTTACAGGGTTAAAGATCCTGTCCCTCACCTAAAGACATCCCTGGCTGTCCCATCCCCCATGCACACAACCCCTACTCCATCACAGCACACATTTATGAACCATGCTTACAGACTCCTCTGCAGGATGTGGGCCTTAGTATGAACTCTGGGGTAGCATTATTTGTTCGTATTATGGATTTTTGGTTTTAGTTTTTCTTCTTTAAAAAACACAAAGGAATAATTGATAGCAATTTTATATATGCACTTATTGTACCTGTGACAACATGCGTTACGGCTATTACTGCAACCAGAAAAATCTTAGAGAGTAAGACTGGGGGTTTTGGTAAGTAGAGGAGCTTTTCAATCTAATTTGGGGAAAATAAACGTGAAGTTTTAGCTCACAAGAAGCTGTACAAATATCTAAAAAAAATAACCTGGAAAACCCCCCTAGCATCTCTCACCTGGCTCTCCCTTGCCAGTCCTGCTGGGGATGGTGTGTGCATGCAACAAGCCAACAACTCTGTTAATGGCAGTAGACAACTCTTCCTGGCACCAAGATTCATCTAATTCACATGCTGGTTTCATCAGGCGTAAGGTCACATGACTCACTAAAGTACCTAAATATAAAAAAACACAGTCTTTGAGAGGACTAAATACAAACAATAAAAGTCATTCCCAGAGGTAAAACATAAATCCCCAAACATTATCAACCAGTGGCATTGGAGTAATTTTTATAGTGGGTGTGCTGAAAGCCACTGAACAAAGTTGTAAGCCCTGCATATGATGGAAATCACTTCCAGCCAGGGGGTGCTGCCGCACTCCTAGTGTCCCTAGTTCCAGCACCCCTGTTACCAAACTTCTAGAGAGAAGGAATTGCTACCCACAGAGCTAAGGGCTCTCACACCAGCTGGACGAGAGTAGAGGGAACAGAGTACAAGCTCTCCAGCTTATATGAGATGTTTCCATCTGTGTGCATTTCAATCAGATTTCAGGTTACGCCAAGAAGATTTAGTTTAATTCTCTGCTCAGAAATGAGCTGCAAGAGCCATCAGGAAATTCAAGAAAAGAAGCCTTGTGCATTCAAAGTTTCTCTCAGAGTTCTCCACATAAGGGCCATAGGTCAGTTGTTATCGCCACCTGATGGCCTGCTATGAGTTGCTAGTTAGTGACCATTTCCACATCCAATGAACAAACATCAAGTTTGACATTAGCTGGTACCCTGCTTGGCAAGCTCAACAAGGTAGCCAAGGACTGAACGATGAATGCGTGCGGACAAAGAACTACCCTGGCACAGATATGTCCATTCCAGGACAGACTGAGACACATCTATTCTATTGCTAAAACAAAGCAGTGTTTAGAGCCATCTAGCTAACATGTTTCACACACTCTATATTCACTTTAAAATTCCAGAAGAAACATTTACAATCCCATATAACAGAAGCACTCTCTGAACAGGAAATCTTTATACAACACACAACAAATTGCAGACACTAACCAAAAGTCTTCAGTCGAGGAGGCATGACACAGGAAGCTAAGGAAAGGAAAGCAGTTTTAATTCTGGGAGCAGCCAATGGGGATTTTAACAGTGGCAAGAAGGAGCCTATGAGAACCGGGATGTACTGGGTTAAACCAAGAGGGTTTCTCTTTAGAACAGCATCCAGGAGTCCTAGAGCTGCTTCCAGTTCGCCATCAAGCTGCAAGAGAAATCATTGCAATCGTTACTCCAAAGACTATCTACAAATCAAGGAAGAGGTTTAATCTTTTGTCTCTGATGAAAAAGTGCAAATGGATTATTGTCGATTGTTCTTACATTTTCATTAACTTTTAATTTAAATGATTTGATCATATCAGTTTGCAGAGGTGACAAAAGTGTGTTGAGTCAAAAGTATCAGAATACCACCCCCTGTCCCCACCCTAGAGCTAGCAGAGGTCCAATTTCAGGCAAATTCAGTAACTTGCCTCCTTCAGCTGCTTTCTGATCTGAGATTCTTTCTCCAGCTGTGCATGCAGCAACTCCTTCTGTTTAGTAGTCAGCTGCACCTCCTCCTTTATTCCTTTCTTCTTCTTCATTTCCTGTAGGAGAGAGTTACTGACATTATTTGGGGACTATCACCCCCATCCTCTCCACACAGGCTGTGGAGCGGGAGGGAAGGAGGTGGAGACAAAGAGAAAATGCAATCAGCTCAAAATTAGCTACTCATAAGGCAACATCAAAACACTGCTCCAAAGACATACAACTCCTACTCTAAGGGCTGGTCTACACTTGAAAATTAGATCAACCCAGCTTCCTCACTCAGGGGTGTGAAAGCTCCACATCCCTAATCCTAACATAATTAAACTGTCCTAAATCCCCAGTAGACAACACTAGATTAGCGGAAGAATTCTTCCACTGACCTAGCTACCGACTCTCGGGGAGGTGGATTACCTACACCGATGGGAAAACACTTCCCGCTGGCTGCAGCATTTCAATACTAGACAAGCCCTAAAATGCAGAATGAAGCTCAATGAATTCACAACACAGCAGAGTATCCCATCAGCAGCAAGGCACCAGTTTTGCCCCCAGCTTTCGTTCAGCAAGGAATTAGTCAATGAACCGCACTTTCAGTGGCAATAGTTGTATGCAGTATTTCTACTGACTATATCAGGGAAATTAAGAGGCCTCCAACTAAATCTGGGGGATTTTTTCCAGCAAATTATGCTTTCACACTTGAATATGGCTACCCAATTTAAACAGGATTTACCACTTGTCTCATACAATAATGGGAATGATTCTCTCATACAGACACAAGAAGTGTTAATTTGCTTGCTACGATGTCAGCTTATCACATTTAGTCCCAACGGCGTTGTTTTATATTACTGAGCTCTGGTCTTAGGTTGCATTTGGACTGGTTCTACACTGATCTTTACTGGAGATGTCCTCTCCCCACCTCAGCCCTGAGCTCAGCGCTACCCGTTGTCACAGTCAGGCCAGATGGCTGCAAGAGGGCTCTGGAAGGCTGATATGTTAACCCTAGAATGTTAAAGGACCTTTTTCCTACAAGCTGATAAGGGGTTACCTAGGGACACCTGAATTCAATTAAGGGCTGCCTGACACCTTTTAAAACTCCTCCTCAGGTGAGAGAAAAGGGAAGAGGGAGAGAAGAGGCTGCCAGGCTAGTGGCAGCAAGGAAATTAATTTCTCCAGGGTGAGAGGCTGTGCTCCTTCCCATAGGTGAAACAGCCAAACCTGAGTGTCTGCTAGGGGAAGAACTGACACCCTGAGGCAAACAACAGGACAACACTCTGCCCCAGTGAAGAAGTAGGGAAAGGTATCCCCCTTTGGGTTTTTTGAGTTTGCGAGACTGTTTCCTTTTGTTTTAGTGGAGAAATCACCCTTTAGGCCAACCTTGAGGCCTACTCTGAAAATACGGCCAAAGGAACACAGAAGGGCAAAGGCAAATGCTTCCCAGAGGGGGGCTGATATACCCTAGGCCCACCACCACCAGAAGGGGAAGTGATAAGTCTGGCGGCATGAAGGAGGTGCCTTGCCACACCTTGTTTAACAGCAAAACTACTCATTTACTTCTGGATTCTGCAAAAATGCATTGGCTGTGTCCTTGCCATTCAGATACTGGTGATCCAGTAGGTAGCACCTTCCCTCCCTAATTGTATTACAGTACCACCTAGAGTATCAGAGGGGTAGCCGTGTTAGTCTGGATCCATAAAAGCAGCAAAGAGTCCTGTGGAACCTTATAGACTAACAGATGTATTGGAGCATGAGCTTCCGTGGGTGAATACCCACTTCGTCAGATTCACGTCACCACCTAGAGGCTCCAGCTGACATCAGGCACCATTGTGTTAGATGCTGTACGTCTGTGTACACACACACACACACACACACACACACACACACACACACACACACACACACACACACACACACACACACACACACACACACACACACACACAGAGTGAATAGTTTACAATCTGAACAAAGGATGTAAGGTAAAACAGAGGCATAGAGGGGTGAAATGACTTGCCCAGGATTATATGAAAAGTCAGTGGCACGGCCGAGAATAGAACCGAGGTTTCCTGAGTCCCAGACTAGCATCCTATCCACTGGATTATGTTGCCTCTCCTAGTTCATACTGAACTACTGTCATGGCACAGAGTTAGAGAGCTTGTGTTCCTGTTTTTTAAATGAGAAATCCTGAAAGATACCAGGGCATGTTCATACAGACAGGAGATATTAACCATCGTATACTGGACAGATTCAAACTTAGGTCACTATATTTTTGCCTACTCTAATTCCTCCTAAAGTTTTAACTGGATACAGTATTATTCTTCACTTCCTGTCCTATACAGCTGATTATTGCTGGATGCTATTAAAGCTGACACATTTCAATCCATAAAGTGATCCTTTGATGTACCGTGTACATGAGTCTGGTTTGTAAAGCTCTGTGATGGGAGGCGTTCTCCCAGACATTAATATCACATGTAGACAGAACTGATACTCATCCTGTTCCTATGAGGGTTGGGCAGGTCATTGATAAAGCATATGCCAACCTGTCAAAAAGAGCCCTTTGATTAGTCTGACATAATTCCTTCTACTCTGTTCTTTTCCCCATGAAGCACAGTCTGTATATACTGAATGGATCTGCTAGTTGTTACCAAAACGCAAGCTCCTGTTAATGCCTACTGAGAACCCATTAATAGACTGTTATACAAGATGCATGAAATAAGAGATGAGGATAGAAGAGACCCTTGCACATGCACTATATGCTGGTTGCAATGTAATCGTGTTCACATCACTAAAACTGCGCAGCATATGAATGCATTTAAATCAGTTGTAACAGCTGGTATTTGGACACCAAAAATTTACATTTCTACCAACACACACACAAACAGCACCCTGCAATGAAACAGATGGGGGAGGAATAGCTCAGTGGTTTGAGCATTGGCCTGCTAAACCCAGGGTTGTGAGTTCAGTCCTTGAGGGGGCCATTTAGGGATTTGGGGCAAAAAACTGCCTGGGGATTAGTCTTGCTTTGAGCAGGGGGTTGGACTAGATGACCTTCTGAGGTCCCTTCCAACCCTGACATTCTATGAGCTAGGCTGGTCAATAAAACCTTCAGCATTAGGTTGTCCTGCTACTATCACCTCACCTCCTTCAGCTCCAGCTCAATGATCTGCTCCTTGAAGGAATAAGCCTTATTCTCCCTCTTCATGTTGGCCTTTTTCATGCTGTCTTGTTGTGCACTGAGAAAAAGGTATTTAGAGGAATCAGCACAATGAAGCAGACTGAGAAGGTTCCTGCTAAAAATCCAGGAACACCATCTATGAACAGCTGCTGAAGCCCTTTACCCCAAGGCTGGAAGCCACTGGAAATTGACCTCTACTTTCCAATTTACATAGGGAATTAAAAGCCCTTACCTCTGTATGATGGATTTGTCAAATAGCTCCCCCTCTGGCGTCTGCATGATGGCAAACTCTTCTCGAGTCACATGGCGCAGAGCTGGGTTCTCCATAGAAGCTGAGATAGTGCTGATCAGCTGAGGGAGCACTCTGCGAGGTGAAAGTACAGAGAGCGATCCCACTGCATTCATGGACGACTGCCAAGAAAAAAAAACCACTGTTCAGTAAAATGGTCTCACTATCTTATTCACAAGACTATGCCCCTGCTGAGTTGGCCCAAACTATTTTTCCCCTAGTTCGTTTTCTCCGAGCAAAGAGCTCCTTGTCTAAGGTGCTCTTGATAACCTCACCCAGGCCTGGAGTTCAGCCACTGGCCCATCATCATTTTCCTAGCAACTTCCTATGGAAAAGTTTTTTTCATTTCTGCACTCTTTCCCTCCTTATGGGCCACTTTCCCTCTCTCATCACCTCCACCCTTTGCCACTACGATGTCCTTGGAGATAATTCAGGAAAATCAAAAGCTAGTCACCTGGTTTATGGGTGTCTGGGTGGTGATTCTGGGTAGAATTTTATCCAGCTGTTTGGTAATGAAGTCTTCGGGGTCTATCTTCATCTTGATAAGGAGGGCTGGCCAAAGCCCAGACTGCACCTCCACTGGAAAGACATAGGCATAATAAATACAGAGCAGGGACTGCTAAGAAATCTAAGCAACCCCCCCCCAGACAGCCCTCACCAACACCTAATAGCCAGTAGGATGGTCTTGTCCCTTTACTCACCCAAAGAAGGATGATGGCTCACTAACAGCATCTCCAGTGCTAGATTTTCTGTCTCAGTACGGTCCACCTCCAGCCCTGCTACACCTGAGATCACACACAGTGTCTCCTGAAGCACACGAGGGGGTATGTATGCTTTCCCCAGCTCAGACAGCTCTCCAGTCTCTGTCACCAGAGCCTCAATGGGCAGCACCTGAACAAACAGAACTTGTAATTAATACACCAGAGCACATTTTTGAAGGCCTTGCCACTTCTTCCCCCAGCACAAAAACAAATTGTATTGGAACAAAAAATAAGCTGCCTTAGATAATATTGTGAACCTGCAGACTATGGAAGAAAGAAGAGATAAAGGCTGGTGCTGTGGTTGAAACACAGAACTAAGAGCCATGTAAAGGGAAGAGAAACTCTGACAAAGGAAGGTTATTCTGAACTTAACCAGTGGGGAAAGGCAGGATAAAATAAGTCACCTTCCTAGAGGATGGATTTGGGGACGTTCACTCTAACAGGTACATCCAATCTGCATAATGTGTAATTCCCCCCAACGTCCTTACCAAAAAAACTTCTGCTAAGCATCTTGGATCCATCTGACATTGGAAAGGAGTGCCTACGTGACTCAGAAGCACAAATCTCACTGACAGTCATGTAGGTGCTTATGCAAAACCCACCTATGGTGGTTGGATACTGCAAATCAATCTACTTTATAATTATGCACAGTCACAGCCTAGCAAATAGTGTGTTTAATTTGGTCTCTTATTTTATTATTTTTTCATTTCTAAATAATTACCAGTAAAATGTGCATATTATACATAATTTTTAAAGACAGCCTAAACAGAGCATCTGAACTATTAGCTAAGGGCAGCTACTAACTAGCACATTGAGAAGGGGAACAGAGTACTCCAGCCTCACAAAGGAGACAGAGAAAATAATCATTAACTACTTAGACAAAAGAACACAGGCACATAGAAGCTGGAAGTCTTCCTCCCCAAACAGAGGCACAGGAGGGATGGTGAGGACAACTGTGGTCACAAGGAAAGATAAATGACCTGAAAGATCCCGGACACCTGTACAGTTACTTATGGAAGTCTAGTAAGGAAGGAGCGGTATTATGTGGGATCATTAACACAACATCCTTTATAAAGCCAAAATTCTGGTTTTGAAATCGTGTTGTGCAGCAACATTAACAGCAAGGGAATTACAGGGGCTGAATCTGCATGACACCAGGAACTAGTGGCAAGGGAATAGACCTGGTGATCATTCACCTTATGAGACTTGAGAACTGTTTTCAGCTCCTCCAAGATCCCATAGGCCAACTTGTACCCTCCAAGTGAGGATAAGAGTTTCTTAACCGTCTTCTGGGCATGCTTACGAACATGCCAGTTCCGGCTCAACAGCACTGCAACAAGGGCTCGGTGGTACTGTCTGAAAACAGAGAGAAACAAGTTCAGCAAGGGAGCTAGTCAGGCAGAACATTCAGACATGTAGATATCGAAAAGTCCAGCCTCTCTGTGTAAAGTCCCAGGACCTCCCTCTTCACTGCCTACATTAGTACTTCAGCAAGTTAACTGCATCCGATTAAAACAGACCATTTCTACGTACTGAACTTTATTTTCAGGGAGCCGATGCGCATGATCCAACAAGAGGCGCTCTGTCAGCTGCAATACCGTGCACATGGCTGTAGAGAAACAAAAGACATGTAAGACAAACAGCATGACAGTTTATTTGCTGTAGGTTTAAAGAGGTTGGATCTTAACCTATGAGCAGAAAAAGAGTGCACAGGATACTTCAGAACAAAATATCTGAAAAACCAATCCTTCCATAGCTGCCAAGACATATCCTCTACTGATCCTGTCTAAGAGCTTACACTATCACAAGCAACTAAGATTTTGTCCATACTGGAAGTACCAAATGTAACTGAACATGACTGTTACTAGCAGGTTTCCAGCATGATTCCCCCAAACAATGTGAGTGGGGACAATTTTTGTCTGATAACAGGTTATGGAAACTGGGCTATAGACAAGACCTTGTGTACCTCGAGACATGATGGACTGAAATTCCCCAGCAATGCCCTATTATCTGTGGAATTCTGGCGCAGCTTCATTCAAAAATGAGCATATAATACTATTGCTATAATAGTTTGTGCTACTTAAATTTATGCCATCCTCAGATTCTCTGTTTCCGCATGCCCCTGGTTTTAGTCTCAACAACATATAGCTGCATGATAGAAGATGTTGAGAGAAGCTGGAGGTTTCGTCACTTGGATAGAGGGAACGTGGGGATTTTTGGCAATCAGAAAGTCATCAGAAATGGCTTGCCATTGTTAAGCAACTTAGTTGGCTATTTCTGCTTACATAATCTGTAGTGAAACATTTCACAGTTGGTCACTCACACTGTCAGCATTAGGCTCCAGAGTTGAAATGCAATTGCAAATAACAGTGGCTGTTAAGTATCTGAGGAATATTATTTCAGGTTGTCTGCAGACTCAGAAGGATCTCTGTTCATGTTTCCAAAGTTTCCTTCACAATATCGAGAGCAGGAAACTACTTCTTTTAAACGAAAGCTCAGTTTCTGAAGCATAATTCTATAGTAAAGGGTGGATTCTGCAGCAGCACAGAACACACGCGCCCTGGCTATCATCACATCTCTATAATACTGTTTTGCTATCATTGTCTTGGGGGGAAAATCCCTGTCCATACTAGTCAGGGAAACACTAGCTCCTTGTTCGTGACAGCCATGTTCAAAGAGTGGTTGTGTGCATAGCTCTGCTCTCAACAGGAACAAGATGACAAGTACAGCACCTTTCAGCAATACTAATGTCATCAGGAGAAAAGGAAAATGCTGCCTCCTGAACTGTGATCACAGTGAGTAAAGGAGAAATAATATTACTTCAAATTTAGAAAGATTTACATCTTCAAAGCTCTGCACACAGATAAAATCACTTTGAGAAGTAAATTAACCACCTCATTTTCAAATATTTTGATTGAAAAGGTCATGCTCTTTTGGACACGTTCTGTTAATTTTTCCTTTAAATCTTTTTAATTCATTTTAAACAAGAGGGGACAAAATGGAGACACCACTCACTATAATTCATAGTGCAACAGATTTTCTGTCTCTTCCATTATTCCTCCTCCACAAATCTCTCTCTATTTCTCCCATAGATTTTCTTTCCCAACACACCATTACTTCTCCCCTTTTTCTCTTTCCTCCACCAGACCTCACTCCTTGGGCTTCTCTAGACTAAAACTTGTGACAATCTACTGACTGTAGATACACCACAATTATTTGTGTCATGGAACAACATTTGTGAAGTGTCTAAATTAGCATTTAACAAGGTGTTTGATAACTCAAAGTAATCAACGAATTCACATTAAAAGAGGATCGTGAGTAGACTAGATAGGTCCTTTGAGAGAGCAATCTGTTCACTTTAGTCTGCAGTCTGACCCTAGTGTCAGACAATATGGCTAATAAGCATCAGCAGCTCATGTAAAGTCCCAAATAATAGGATTAAACAGGAACTGGATGTGTATCAATGAACTCTGATCACATTTAACAACTCACCTTCCTCTGATGCAGACTGCAAGAACTTCTCAGAAGTGAATATTTGCTTTTTCTCATCCAGAATCAGCTGCCAGAAGCCACTCAGCTTGGACTCTGAGAAAGAGAGAGAGATTTTTCTCTCAAGGTAATGCAAAATAAGCCAGGATTTACCATGCAATTACTTCTTTCATTGAAACAGTTCAATCCTGTCTCTTAAATTGGGGTTCTCTACCTTCACTGCTCCTCCACAACTTCCCACTATCGCATTCAGACTGTATACCATCTACACACCCACCCACAGCCCTGTTACAGCAGCACTTTCTACTACAGACATTTACTTATGAACCAAGAGATTACAATAATTAGAAAGCCCCATTTACATCTGCATCTCTGTCTCATCCAGACTTTCCTAGGACAAGTGATCCAAACATTGAAGGGGAGGAGGGAACTTGCACATCATGTTTGGTAGACAGGGAGCAAGCTGTATAGAGGAGTTCTGCCCTAGCAGATACCTGAGTTTGGACAGTTCTTTGAAGGAGGCTTTGGTGGTGGAATTTAATTGGAAGCATACAACCTTTGCTACTCTAGTGGATGGTGGGGTCGTCATCTGCTTCTTTGGAAAATTGGGAAATGACCCTTTAATCTCACCACACTCCAAAGAAGGAGAAAAAGTGTTACAAAAGAAAAAACACGTTCTTAATGCTGGTTTAATCAATGCCTCAGTCAATAATTATGGGAATTTAAGCCCTAAGTGAAGATTTTCTGCAATAAGAGAGACCACTAAAAAGGCATGCTGCACCAACCTAAGGCACTGGAGGCCAGGATTTTCACGGCTATGGCACAGTAACAATTCTGTTTAGTCTCGTTTACATGAGATCTGCCTGCACGTGCTCCACATGGGATAAATCTTGCCATGGTTTACACTTTAAGTGGCTTACAAATGGACAAGGATTCTCTATGAGCAAGCAACAGACAAAGAATATGACAATATCACAAATCCACTGTCAGTGTGCTGGTAACTTGTTCCTTTGTGGGCTCTTACCAGTTAGTGCATCAGCCAAAGACATCCTACAGATCAGCAAAGCAGAAGCAACGCCTTCTGTTACCATGGAAACCTGCGTACTTTGAGATGCAGACTTTTCCACTGTCTGGATAAGCACTGGTAATAAGTCCATTGCCTGTAATAACGTGTCACCTGAGGAAAAAGGAAGAGATAAGAGGCAAGAGAAGGTGGACTTCCTGGATCTACACTGAAAAATTCTAACAGCTCTTCTGCTGTCATAAATCCAGTTATGGAAATGGACTACAGAGACCACTGAGAAGGGTCTACATCTCCAGAACAGATAATCTGCCAAAAGGACTCTAGCTCCTCACATCACCACTGTTATTAAATTTTAACTCCACAGCAAACAGAGGCACTTTCCCACTCCTCCATCCTCAGTAACATGCTTCCTTCTCTCTCTGAATTTCTGTTCAGGATGAAAGAAGATTCCAATCCAATGCTACACAATTACTCATCCACCCAGTTTCCTTGCATTTGACAGAGAATATTTCCTGAATAGAGTACATTTTCTGAAACAAGGCAAAGCAGGCTTCGCTGGAAGGTCTGTGAGCACCTCTCTCATCTCAAATAATCAAAAGTCAAAGGATTCTACCTTTGGCTTTCAAATTTAAATATCCTTTAAATTAACATTCAAAACTACCTTTTTTACATTTCCAATACAAGCTGTAACACAAAATACCATAAACAAAAAAAGAAATATGTAACATCACAAAACTCCAAAGTCAGTCAAGAGAGTATTTTAACCATAAAAAAAAAATCCAAGAATTAGATCGAATATTTTATATTCTTCATATTTATCAGATAGGTCAAACCAATGGCACAATCAGCAAGATGAATGGGTAATTTCCATTTTTGTAATATTGACGCCTTCATCCCTGATCCCACGAGCAGCTGCACACAAGCAGACCCAAGTACCCCGATGAAGCCCCAACAACCTCAGGGGTCTGGCTACAAGGGTCTCATTGCAGGATCCTGGCCCTCGCCACTAATTCAGTTCTCAAAGTATTTGCTTCTGCCCTCATAACAATAGACAGATTACTGGCAGACAGAAATGGAGAGTTCACTGAGAAAGTTCAAATTCAGTCACTTACAATGAGAAAACGAAGGCAGTTCCACAGTATGTGTGTAATATTTGCATTAACTGTTCAGCTATACCAACACTAATCATCTCTTCGGTTTACACAGTCTCAGTGGATTTATTTAAGCGTATATTATATATTTTAGACTACAGAGACTGTTACTCTACAGTATGGGGATCAAATTTTGGGTTCGCAATGATTAGAGCCAGTAGAAGCCATTCTCAAAGGAGCACCAAAAGTTTGGGGTTTCTGAAGACCTTTACTTCAGAAACAATTTGCCACACAGAATCTATCTATATCCCTGCAATGATCAGTTTACACCTGGAAGCATGAGATTCAATTACCCTTCTGCTGTTCCCCCGCATAACTAAGAGTTATGTTCATAAAGTTTACCTTTGAAAGAGGCTAGCATGCATTGCAGGTAGGCATGTCTCACAGCTGAAGTAGAGGTTTTAAGGCTGAAGGCTTTCTTTAACCACTCTACAAACTTCTTGGGAACTTCTGTGGTGAACCGATTACACCAAAGAGCAAGGACAGAGACAGCATGTACCAAAGTGCCTTCATGGACTGGGAAGAAATGCAGAGAAAGTCAACACAGCTATCTCAAACCCATGAATGCATTGACAAGGTAGCAGGTAAACGGGAAGATGCTGAGGACTGATGGAAAGGACATCCATTCAAACTGAACTTACATAGCATATTCTCTCTACAAGGCTGCTTTATCACTATAGAATGAGGGTCTACACCAGCAGTTCTCAAACTGTGGGTTAGGACCCTGTTTTAATGGGGTCGCCAGGGCTGGTATTAGACTTGCTGGGGCATGGGGCCAAAGCCAAAGCCTGAGCTCCACCACCTGGGGCCAAAGCCGAAGTCCAAGGGTTACAGCTCAGGTTACAGGCCCCCACACCTGGGGCAGAAGCTTTGGCTCTGGACCCCAGGCCAGGGCAGTGGGGCTCAGGTGGGCGAGCGCGGGCTTCAGTCCCCGCTCCTGGGAACATGTAATAATTTTTGTTGTCGGAAGGGAGGGTTGCAGTGCAATGAAGTTTGAGAACCCCTGGTGTACACAAAGGATTTCATAACTCAATAGCTGTGTATCAGAGTTATCTTCAGCTAAATATGCTCTGCACTGAAATCCAACTCTGGCTTGAATGAAGCTGGGCAGGATCCAGAACAAAGAAAACTGTGTCCTCACCTTCTTGTTGCAGGAAAGGGATGAAAAGTTCAGCCACAGTTCCACTCAGAGCTTGACTTGAAGATCCAGAAACCACATGATGACTAAAACTACCAATTCCTAAAATGACAAAACACTCCCTGGTTAGTGCCCTACTACAAGAGTTACTGCAAACCAAACAATGTAGGCTACAACCGACACCTCATAGCTCAATCCCATTCATCTCTGCCTGTCCAAATTTCTCTCCATCACTGCACCAATTCTGGATTTAGCCATCCTGCAGCTACAGAACCTGGTGGACCTCTCTCTAAATTTCAATCATTGCTGCACCCACCTAATCCTCCTCCTCCTTTGGCTACACATTTTAAAGCTTTCTGAATTTCCACTGGTCTCTAATGGCCACCAACAGCCATCAACCTACTTAAAGAGCAGAAAGCCATTAGCCTGCAGGCAATAATATGTACCATCACCCAAGATCTTCCAGCCATGGCTGGTTAAGACCACGACACTGACAACTCAAGTACTCATCTTTCCGCTAAATCTGTTCCACTGTAGAATAAACCTATCTACTTTCTTCCAGTAGCCTTACCTGAAAGGACACTTATCTTCTGAGCCACAACCGTCAGTTTCCCCTCAGAACCTGTCAACAAAAAAAAAAGGTGGCGAGAGAGTTGGTAGCAAGCAATCTAACTGGGGCAATTATTAAATCCACGAGAGAGACAGACTATTTTTTACCAGAAAACTGTTCAGCCTTCCATCTGACCCAGGCCATGCTGGCCCTATTCAGCTTTTACAGCTGACATACGATATGGAACACTCCTCAAAGCAAGCAAACTTCAGCTGATCTGCACTGACCGACTCATAAGTTACTTACCCCCCAGGATAGCAAACAAGTGTCTCCCCAGTGACTCCACAGCCGATGGATCACTGCACTGTCGAGCCAGATTCTTTAATGCCACTACTGCCTCATCCATCAGTTGTGGACTGTTGGATTTCAGTTGACCTAAAAATGCAATGTGCAAGCTATGAGTTACTCAAGAGCTATGCACATCTCCTCAACAGGGTGCGAAATCATCTTTGTGCAAACTATGCGGCCTGCCTTAGCTTCTGGCCAAGTGAGAATTTTCTCCCTTCCATTTTGGCAGGGCATATCATCAGTATTGTTACTATTAATGCCACAGTTTTACAGCATTTTACAGACATTAACAAATTTACACTCCACTCCTCTGTGAGATTGGAATGATACTTCCCTATTTTACCGATGGAGATACCAAGGCACATGGAATTAAGTGCATTGCCCAGCATCCCAAATTAGTCTGTAGCAAGGCTGGAAATAGAAGCCAAGTCTTTTAATTCCCTGTTCCATGCCTTACCCCAAAAACCACTACTAAACCACTTTGCACAACGGGCCTCAGGCAGCCACAAGATAGCTAGAACTGAAACCTTAATTCTTTTCAGAAGTTTAATGTGCAATATTTCAATTCCATATCACAGTATCACCTCCCACCCACAATGACAAGGACATCTTCATAGTCAAGAATGGCACTAACAACATGGCAATCATAAACACATAGGCACAGTCAGAGCTGTAGGGAGTCCTGCTAAGAATCTGTCAACCCATCCAGAGATGATGCACTTACTGGCCAGTCCTTTCACAATGTCCAGAGCATACTGGCTGAGATCAAGGGTCACAGATGCTAGCAAGCAGGAGATTGCTGGGGACAGAAAAGAAGTTATGGTGTTAAACAACAACTGGCTTTTAGCGTGGCAGTAACCTCACGCAGTCCAAGCTCTCAGAGACCATTAGAGAGGAGTTGCTGCCATGAGAAGTGGAAAGAAAACCAAAGAAACTCCCTCCAATGGACAAATTTACTCAGAATTATTCTACACATTCAGCTCTGAAAGTCTGTTCCCCGCAAGCAGTAGATACCACATACCCAGCCACTTGGGATCACATCACCAATGCGACCTCTCCACATCCACCCTATAGGAGCCAGCCAGCCTGCCACCTAGCTCTGTTCACAGGCAAAGAGTCTGCTTAAGCACAGTCCAATGGGTGGCATTCTCCTATTACCCACACCAACTCCTAAACTCCAAGGAACAACTCTTCATGCCTCCATCCCATGTTGCTTCAGGGAAGACTCACTTTCAATCACGTTCTCAGGGCTGCGTAGCAGGGATTTCTGCAGAGTTGGTAGGACCAGGTCCTTGAATTCAGAGTGAGTCACATATCGGAGGAGGGGGGCACAGTTATCCTGCAGAGAGAACATGGTCAGGCACCCAGCACAGCAGCAAACATTATACATGGGACAAAAGTATAAACAGTGCCATGTGTCTCTCACCAGCAAGTGCTTCTGAGGTTTTGTCTTACTCATCACAATGGTCTTCATGTAGAAATCCAGAAGGGCACTCTGAACAAGCAGAACATCTGTTACAGTCATGTCACAATCTGCTCACGCTCCCCGAACGCCAGCAGAGAGCGAAAGATCATGCCCCATCTTGTTTCCCCCAAAACACATAGCCCCATTCAAGTTGAATTTCAGTTCTATTACCAGTCCCCCACACACAACTCCACTAGGAAGCATGGTTCTTTGCCCCAGCTGCCAGCCTGAACACAAAAAACCCATGGAGAGCTAGGTGCTCAGCTCTATTCTTGAAATCAGGATACAGAGATAGGGAAAGCAGGCGTCCTGGCTGTCTCCCTAAAAGCAAGAAATACACTGAAGAGCAGGGTGTGCCAATAGTCTCCCTAAATGCAAACTCAGGTCAGGATACCTGAGCTTTAATCAGCGCAATCTCGCTTTACTATCAGACTGACAGATATAAAGCACCAGCCTTGCTGTTACATTTCTGCCCCTTCCCAATGAAAATCATTCTGATTATTCTGGAGGAGAAAGAGGAGTCAGAGCTCTTATTTACCTTGTGTCTGTTAATAACATCCATCTCTTTCTGGCTTGTGCAGAATTGCACCAGAAACCCCAGCATTGCAGCATAGCTCTGGTTTGGTTCTAGACTGAGAATGACAGACAGATACTGATCCACCAGCCCTGGGTTCTGTTGAGAAGAACCATAAGATACATTAACTCAAGTGACACTAGAAAAGTCAGTGAATTAGGTCACACACTGTCAAACCGTATGTCACCTCTTTCCAAAGCCTGTTCAATTTCTTCACAGCTCCAGCCACTGCATGCTTGTGAGAACCTCCCAGAACTTCTAATAGAAGCAAACACTGGACTTCCACCTGCCAAGAGAAATAGGAAGAGATACATTTACACACTTACCACTTGAGAAATAGAAATAGATAACGTTCACTCTAACTCTGAGTAAGGCTTCTAGGATCTTCATTAGCAACTTCCTCATCACAAATGACTTTAAACAGGATTTCAAATAAATGTTCATGTGAGCATTGTAAAGAGAACAGCAGTTTCACACCTCCAATTGGTACTGTGTTCCAATAAGAAATAAGGTCCTTGTTGGAACAAGGTCCACAGGACAGACCAACCAATAAAGAGAAAAAGTGAAAAGCTTCTTTACACCACCCCAAATGCGGTATAATTGGCAACATGCTTAGGAGACACCCAGGATGAGACCAACCCAGGATACTGCAGTTTGGGATTCAGCTGCATTACTAACAGATCTGGGGAAATATCCAACAATTTTGTTGCAGTTCCAGACAGAAGTGTACAGAGCCAGCTTGCCTGGCTCTAGTCAAGGCTATTAATATCAATACCTCCTGACTCTTTTACCAGAATAAGGGAGACCAAAAAAACTATACAAAGTGTATAGGGTAAACAAAGGGAAGAGAGAGGCCCTATGAAGGTGGGTTTTAATGTAACACCAGCTGTTACAATCACCAGTACCAAGCCCACAGTCACATTCAGGATTCCTCACATTGCCACATTAGCCTGGAAATACACGACAATACTTCAAAGCCTCTTCCTTGTCCCTGAGGGGCAAGATACCTTTCCAGAGCACCAAAATACCTACCAGCTTTTTCCATGTTTCTCCTTCTCTCTTGTCACGTGTTGGGAAGACTATGCGCACAAGCAAACAAATCCAGGAGAGAGCCAGCAAAGCTGCAGATCCACTGCTCTTACTGTCACAGAAAGGGGAAAAGGAGTGAGTCTATAGTTCCAGAGACATTGCTCAGCATTAACAACCCAGGACACGTATATTTTTATGCCCAAACTGGAATTTGTCACCTTGTTAGTGAAGCATCTTCACTGAAGAAAAACAGCCGAAGTCTCGGGTTTTAAATCAATTCTCAACACCACTAATTAGCACGTTTTAAACATTCAGAATCCTCTGAACAACACATCAGAAGGCCAAACCTTGCCTTCTGGGGATGTCAAACCACAATATGAGAAACATCCCTAAGGCCAGTAGAGAAGGGAGAGGCAAACATTTTGCAAGCTCAATCCCTGGGCTGCAAGTAACCCAGCTCTCTCATCAGCTGCTCTCTTCTATAGGCTGACTGGACTGCACTGTCTCAGATTTCTGAATGACTACTCACTTATCCTTCACCCTCAGCCACTTTGGCACAACACACTTATTTCCGATTTGTGCCAGATCTATTTCCTAGCTCTGTTGTAATCCTCAGCTCTCTCCCAAGGTGATGGCAGAAGATGGATCCTTCAAATGCCTGTCAGAGCTCTAATAATCATACCCCCATTTGACCTCTCTCTCCTTCAAGGTACAATGTCATAGCCAACATCCTTACAGACAATAACAGGATCAGAGTCCCTTAAGAACCAGCTGCTACCAGACAGTAACTAGAGGAGTAAATACTACATTACATGGATAAATCCAGATTGGACATTTTTTCTAAAGGACATACTCTAATTCAAATCCTTAGTTATTGGGCTTGATGCAGGAATCACCAGGTAAAGTTCTGTGGTCTGTGTTATGCTGGAGGTCATGCTCAATCATAATGGTCACTTTGGCCTTCTGGACCTATTCCCTAACTGGGATCTCTGGTTGCAACTGGTATAGAACAGCAATAAAGTGTTTTAGAAATGAATCTCAAGAACACACCACAGCAGGGGTAACAATTTTTTTTTTCCCCAAGGTCCAAATGTCTTGGTCAAGGTCCAGACTCCAGAGAAAAACAACACAAAACCAATAACAATATTAGTAATAATAAGTAAATAAAAAGATGTCGCCATTTGTTCTAAAGCATCTGGTAGTCCAGATTTGGCCCACAGTCCACCTATTGACTACCCCTGCAGCACAGAATCAACCCAAAGCAGATTAAGGTACCAAAACTAAGAATATCTATAATAAAGTTCAGCTGTTTAATTTCAAGACAAGTGTCCCTTTCCTGGTCATTCTTTGATAAACCAGCTTAAAACAAGTTGTCCTGTATTTGAAGGCTACTGAAAGGAAACTGTAATCCAGCCCAACCCTGCTATCTGAATTTCACTAGAACTAAGCCTCTCCCTTCCCAATGGGCATTCAGTGTGCTGCGTCTGCATAAAGAAGTACTAGCTGCAGTACTCTCCAATCAGCGTCAAAACAGGCTTCAGCAGAAGTTTCTGAGTCACCCTCTTGGAAATGATGTTGCTTCTATGGCAAGATGGTTGACATGGTAAATGAGAATAAAATACGAACCATCAACTTTCCCTAATTCTGCCTGGAAAAGTAAGAGTTACCCCCTCTCAGTGGTAAAGCTTCCACTCTGGATGCAAAAGGCTGACTGGCAGTATTTCATGAAATGGTTTCATGCACAGCAACAGGAATAGCAGTCAGCCCTCACCTTGGAACTCCAGCCTTGCCACTGATCCCTAAAGACTGCAGGGATTGCAGAAGGTTCTTTGCTGTTGCTTCTGGCTGGGACTCTGCAAGCTGTTGGAGAGCTGACTGCAGGGCTCTGCGGGATGCTGCGTCTCTACAGGGAAAAGGAAACATTTTCTGTTACTGTTACAAATCATGTCAGTGTTTCAGATATTAAATTCTAGATTCCACAAAGAGGGCTCTGCTTCCTATCATCATCAGTCTGGCCAACAGCCATTATATCTTTCCCTTTCCAACAGGTGAAGAAGGATCTACATCATCTACACGCAGTGCAGAATGATCCATTCCCTACCTCAACAGACAGTCTGACCTGACCAGAGGAACACCACAACAACTGTCATCCTATGACACAAGATTAACAATTAATTCTGACAGGCCCAAAAGGGGGTTTCAACCACTTCTTTACTACAGACCACAGTTTAAATCTAACCCAAAATTGCTCAGTTACAGCCTGATCCTGCAACTCCCAGACCTCTGCAAGGGCAAAGGGATGCACTCATGCACAGTGATTTGCAGAATCAAGATCTTAATTTGTTTTTAATTTGAAAAGATGAATTTTTGTTATTTGAGGTTGTAAAACTTGTTTTTCTACAGATTCTGAACGTTGGGCCTACATTACTGGACAGCACTCTTATGACAAATCTCACTATATACTACACTCCACATCAACGCGATTTCCATATGGAAGATACTACAGTCAAGTTCAGCTACCAGATATGCAGCCTTCCCAGGCCCACATACTCACCTGTAACGATGCAGGGTGAGGCAGAATAGTTTGCAAAGCCCTTTAACCACACTCTCTGGCAGATCTGCAATAAATTGGTTTCCAAAGTGTTTATTTGGGAATCATCAGTAAGGCCCCAATCTTGCAAACCTTTTACTACTGTGAGTAGCCCCACTGATTCTAGAGAAACTATTTATGGCACTTAAGTTAAGCATGTGCATTAGTGTTTGCAGGATCAGGGCACAAGGCTGATTGACTGTCATGACAAAATAAATAAATGGGAATCAGAATTTCAATTTTTAGAAGTTGGAAAAAAATCAGAGCACACAATACTTTAGTATTAAATTGTATGTCATAGGAAATTATGAGAAAAGTCAAAGAAATATCTTATAAAAAAACACAAAACCCCCTCATTTTCAATCATTAAATGCATTTTAAATTATTTAAGAGCATTTGAAAAACCCATACTCTGCTACTCTGGACAGATATAAACCTACATTTGCAGTAATGATTCACGGAGGAGTCTTATTTAGTAAAAGACTGGCCAGGATGATAAAAAGCATGATTTTAAACAAAAAACCCTAAAAGCCATGGCTGTGACATACAACCTTGGGACCTGATCTAGAATCCACAGACACAAAGAAAGTCTTTCTACCAACTTCAACGAGCTTTGGATCAGACCCGTAATCATTTGTAGACAGCTAATTAAAAATTCTAGGATTGCTTTGTAATCAAGAAGCATAATATAAGATCCAGCCTCCTACATGAAATATGGTAACACTAGTTTGAGTGAAACCAGCTGGACATCAGCATCAAACACGGTTCCCTCCGCATCTCAGTGTCCACAAATATTTTGAGTATCTGCTGAAGGATTTAACCTTTATATTTTCATTCCTCCTCCTCTTTTCTTATGTCTACGCTGAACAAGATACAAAAATCGTTGCTGCATGTTTCCTCATCACCCTCTTAGTTACCTTTTTCCAAATGCAGAGAACAAATTTTCACTATGGTCAGACTCAGTGGGGGAAGTTAGGCCACAAGGCAGACCCAGATGAATAATCAGCTATAGGCTGCTTGCTCTTAGATCAGGAGCATTTTGGAAGTTATTTATTCACCTTTCAGAAGAGGCATGCTATCATGCCCAGTAATACTATCATCACATTTACAGAACACCCTTCATCTTGAAGGATCCAGTGAACTTCATGTAAAAAGGAAATATTTCAGTCAACACAGAAAAACAGTCACCTCTGGGATGGTTCACAAAAGCTGTTTAAAAGTACATACCACCACACAACATGTTAAAACAAAGTGGAAAAACTAAATTTAAATGACTCCTGAAATTTCATCTAAGCAAAATTTATTTGATATCACAAAAACTTACCAACACCTCTACAATGGGAATATGTAAAAATAATCAGGAATTCCATTTTACATCTTCACTTCTCATCTGAGATATCTGTTTTAGGCTTTGCTGGAGCCCTAGGCATAATTCACAGTGTAAACCAAAGGCTATGAACCAGAGCAGCCTGGCCTTGGCAAAATAGCAGCACACCAAGTAAACACATTCCTGACCTAAGAAGATGGTACAGTGTTCTAAAGTAACAGTGTAAAGACATTTTCAGGAGATGGTACAGGAACACAGACCTCTCATAAGAGAAGGATGGGATGACAAGATAATGGATGGGGATGTTTTGTTTGAACTAGCAGGCACAAGGTACAGGACAGTAACAAAAAAAAAAAGTGTGTGCAATACATAACTTGTTTGTATCCATGCATAAAAGAGGAAGGCATAGGAGGGGCAACTTTGTACTTGCCAAGGGGACTGCATCCTGGTGTGCTCACTGAGCGGCTGCCTTGTTACAGGCATACATGTGTTAATGTACCTGTGGCTCCTATGTTAGTTCTGTGCTTTGTCACCAATAAAGCTGGCCAAGTGCCTTTGCCGCTGAACTGAGCCTGTAGTCTTTCCTTATGAATAACATTGAGGTCTGCTGGTGTTTAGAGATGTTTAGGAGGAGAGGGGCAGAACAGAAAAATGGGGCAAAATCTCCAGGACCAGCAAGCCATGCTAAAGGATACACGAACATCAGTACTTGTGTATACATACAGACACAGACATTCAATTGTTAGAACTGCTCATAAGAGAAAGCACATACTCCAATGCCTACAGTCCTACGGTCTCAAAAAAAGGGCCACAAATTTCACAGGTCTTTTAAAATGAAGTGCACTTCAGGGATTCCCAAACTGTGGTAGATGGACCACTGATGGTACATGAGCTTGATGTTTCATCCATTCACTCCATGATTTTTTCAGAAGGTGGTATATGAAGCAATGAAGTTTGAGAGCCACTGCTTTAGCATATACCTAAACCCATTCCACACACACTGTGAAAGAAATAGCATACAAATGCTTTAAATAGATGAAATACAAGTACCTTGCCCAGTAACACATCTTCCCAGTTCATTAAGTATCTCTCTTCGCTCCTTCACACTGGCTGTGGTCACTTTTACAGCAAACCTCTTCAGTGTATCAGAAACCTAAAACAGCCATTCATATAAAAAAAGTTATCACTCTCTTGTCACCATCAACATATGGATGACAAAACCTAGAACAAACAGAAACACCGGAAAGGGAGAATGTGCCCTTTTGCAGACAGCCAACTCCTCTTACTAACTGACTGTTGTGGTTAGACACAATCATCCAAACCACCATGGTACTTGGTAAGCCAACAACTCCTGCCTGTATCCATGAAAAGAATTATCAGTGTCTCATACAAGGTGAAGGTCCTCTATTTGTTTGATAATTCAAAATCTCTTTCATATATACAGTAGGATGACCTTCCTCTGATTTTCAACCTGCTTATGTGGTACTGTATCCTCACTAATATACAGTACCATTAGACTCCAATTACCCTTTTATAAAGTGGACAGACTATATTTACAATGCAATGCGTCTCATGTGAATCACTCAAGGAACCAGTAAAATCAATTGCCTAGTACTTATGACCTTTAAAGGCTGAAGAATTTGCACCAGAATAGAACGCAGATCTTTTGCTTTCCAGTGGTGCACTTTAGCCCCTAGATTGCACTCACTCACCCACTTAAGGGGAGCTTCCACCATGAGACAGTCTATGCTGCAGGCTTAATTTCATATATTGAGTGTTTCACTTATGATTTAATACCGTCAATTGTTATGAAATTATGTAAGAGGAATAACAAGTGAAAGGTTTCTCATTGTACCTTAACAGACACCTGTTACATGTTCATGGAGTTTGTGTGGGTTAGTGTCCTTTTAAACTGAAATGTCTATCACGTTTAAAAAGTCACATCTTATTTATAAAAAACTCTTTCCTATGTTACCACACAAGTGGAGATTAGATTGTTAATTTTTTGTTTCAGTAATTTACTTTTCACCATTTATGCTGTCTGTTTACTTTTTATACCTAACTCAGCTTCAGAAGTGGAACTAGCCCACTTAATTTCACTTTGGTGTATAATCGGTTTAATTTTTCAGTTTTTATGCACTAGCACCGTTTTGTGATGTCTGGACTGAAAACATTGCAGGAGAATGTTTAAATCTCAATCCCAGTAATAATCTTTCCTTAATTTTAATATATATTAAAACATTATTAAAGCTTTGTAAAACATGTATGAAAAAATAATTTGTTCTAGGCTGACAGTAGGACTTGGCAGATCTGGTGGCAAATAGCGACTGATAAAGTGTCAACTTCCTACATCTGCAGACAGCCTGAAACAGTAGATGTATGAGAACCACCTAAATATAAAATCCCAACCCCAGCATGCAGACTGAACAGTCCTCAGATGCTTCATGTACAGTACTCCAGCTTCAAAGCTGGAACAGCCTCCATACCGCCTGTATCTCCATAACATAGGTGGAGATGCCCTGATCCACCATCCAAAGACCTTCCTATATTGGGGCACACAGGGAGCACAACTGAACTGTGCCCTGCAGTCAAAGGAACACATGCATCCCCTCCATGGACTCCCCAAATCCTGATCCATCTCCTCCAAAACAGAGCTCCACTGGGTTTGTAATAAAAGGTCCCTTGATATGCATGGAAATGGCAGGATTTGCTCTTGAGTAGTATGAACTGCCTCCATTCATCTCAATGAAACTTTTGTCTGTGTGCAAGAAACCCCTCAAAATTGCTGATTGGAATTTCCAGGTAATTCCTACCTCTCCTTTCCTCCAACTCAGCCATTCTAATCCCTGTTCCTCTCTCCAAGGACGGGCAAAAAGTAGGGTAAATCTGGCTAGCAACCTGCAGAATTTGTTGAGAGATGGTAGTCATCAATACTAACTGTTCGTCAGCCTACCAGTTAAGGTACGAACATGTGAGAAATTATTTTAAAGAAAACTTTCCATTGTTAAAGACAAATCCAAGATGTCTAGTAGGTACTGATGCTGAAGGGCCCTATATAAGTGTGACAGCCATTTACAAGGAATACACCTCAGTTTTCAGACACTTGGGATAATTTTAAATCTGCATTATATTCCAGTGGTTCCCAATTGATCCACTAACTTATGGAATGGGCAGTTTTTACCATTCATGCAACTTCAGTGATGAGGAGTCATTGTGCAAAGGTTTCATGCATCACTGTTTATTCTTTTTATTAATATTTATATAGACACACGTGTTAGTAAATTATATAACGACAAAAGTTCCATGAAAGACTCAAGTCTAAACATATACATATCAAGCCAGATAAGACCTGACTTTGGAGGGGCTCTCTGAAGCAACCTCCATAAAACAGTGGAAAGTGTACCACAAGCATATAGAAAAAAGAGGAAAATATTGTAACAAATCAGCTAAGAACTACATGGTTGTCACTCTTTTGTACATCACAGTTATTTATAATTTCACTGCAATATGAGGGACAGAACTCACTTTCCTGCTCCTAAAGCCTAACCCATACCACTTGATAAATCTTCATTTGCTGTTAGACATAATAGGATCAATTCTAACACATAGTGGAGCAGTTCCAATTCCACCCAAAAAATAACTCAGCATGCAAGTTTTATTGCAATATCCTATGTGATTAAATTGGAATACATTTTTATTACGTACATAATTGTTTTCAATGTATTAGGAGCAGCCTTTTTTTGCCATTAAATGGACATTTACTGAATTTTTTTAAAACCTACTCATATTCCAAGTAGCACTCTCAAGACCAGATAAACTGGAAAGCCAGAGAAAATATTTATCAATATTTTTCACTTTATATTTTTGATAGGTCTTTCCATATAGTCAGTTTCACTGGCTTCCTTACAGAAGCAGTCAACTTCCTCCACTGTTCGTGTGAAGGTTTTACAAGACAGCAAAAAGAGTTGTTTAAAAGATACAACAACGCGACTGCAGAACCACAAAAACTGACAAAGGATCTCAGGGGCGGGGATGGTGCCCAGAGCTGATTGTTTCAGCTTGGTAGGGACCTTTTTAACGCTGATGTTAAACCCTGGGCCAGCCCCGACCTCCGCCTGAGCCTGGCCCAGCAGGAGAGAAAGGCTCATCCCGCCGGCTCAGACAGCTCCCATCCCCCACGGACACAGAGGACGCGACAGTCACGCTCTACGAACGCCTCCCGTCCCATCCCCCGCGCAAGGCGAGGCGCCGCGGCTGCTCCGATCTCCTGCGCGGCCGGCCGGACTCCGCGGCAGGGCCGGTCTCGCACCACGACACGAGGCTGCCGAGAGCAGGCGAGAGCTTGGCGCGGCCTCGCTCGGCCTGTCACGGGCCGGAAAGGGGACAGGGCCGCGCTCGGCCGGGCTGGCTGCTCGGGAGGAGCCGGGGGGCAGGTTAGGTGTCGCCGCCCAGCGAGGGACGGGACTGACGCGACTGCCACGTCCCTTCTCCCCGGGACAGAGGCCGGATCCCGGGAGGAGCCGCCGCCGCCTCCCCGTGACGCGGCCGCCTGAGAGGGACCAAACTAAGGAGCCGGGCCTCGGAGCCCCTCCGCGGGAGCGGCTCTCGCTGAGCCGCCTCCACCCCACTGCAGGGCCCAGCCCCCCGCACTCACCTGCGTGTCGGCCGCCATCGCGCCGGTCTGACCCCGGAAGCACTACGAGGTTCAGTTCCGGGTCACGCGCAGGCCTGGCCAGTAGGTGCGGCTCGTGGCTATAGCGATGCCTGGAGGTCGGGGCCTGAGCGCGAGTGAGCGAGACTGGGTCCTGCGGCGGCCACGGGGAGACCTCAGGAGCTGGTCATTTCCCTGAGCCAGCCCACCCCCCCCCAGGTGCAGCGCCGGGCACACAGCAGCCGGCCTGGGAGGGGTTTGCCAGGGCAGCCACTCCCTGCCCTTGATGTTTCCTCCACTATCCACGGGGATGCTGCTAGTCACTTGTCTCGGAAACCGGGCACCGCTCTTCACGGCCTGACAAAGGCAGATGTTGACTTTGTAGCAATACGAGCCCTGTTCAATTGCTGGGGTAGAGTTGCACCTAGTGATAGATCCGGGTCCGTCGTGCGAGGTGCCGCCAGTGCTAACATAAAAGGCAGTCCAGTGCTGCAAGAGTTTAATCCCATTTTCGCAGCGCCTGGGTGGTCAGCTCTTTTTGCAGAAGGGTGCAATGTCTTGCATAGAATCACCGAGGGAGGCAGATTTTTGGATTAGGAAGCAGATTATTTTAACAGCACAGGGAACACGCTGGAAATTGCTTGTCCTAAAATGACACAACACTTGGAAAATAGAGTTTCCCAAATAGCAAGTGTAGGTTAGGCCAGTAAGGAACAATTACTTTAACCTAGTATCAAAACTCAAGTGCATAAAAGTTAGCTCCTAAATTCACATTCAGACCCATATGTGGATCATTTTTCAGAAGTGATGATCACCCATAATTCTCATTGAATTAAAAGGAGTGTTCTACCACCATGAAAATCAGGTCTGTTTGTTTTGGCTTAACATTTTGGCTTGGGTCTTACATGAAAACTCAGCTGGTCCACAGCAGCAACCACAGCCCCAACAATCACAACAGCTCATTTTTCATAAAACACGGGACACAACTGGCCTAACTTGGCAGCAAATCAAAAACATTGTTTAATTGCTAAATCTTACAGCATAATCTGAAGCTCTCCAGAGCAATCAAGTTCCAGAAGATGGGGTGACACCTGCAGTAAAGACAGTTCCAAAGTGGCAACAACAGGCAGCCTAGTAAACCTCATAAGACCTGGTCTCTAAGCTGATCCACTCATCACTTGCTTATCTAACTTAACCATGCACTTAGTTTTCATTGTGTATTCAGTAATGTAGACAGCTCCTCAGGGCAAGGACCCTGTTTATTTGCCTGTAGTTATCAGTGCTTCATTGAGCACATTTGCTGTGCCTCATGGCTCCAGCAGACTCAGGCTAGCCCCTTAAACTCAGACCCAGGGGGTTTTGTTAGATTGAGAGCCTGAGCTACCACCTGAGACAGCGTCCACACTGCTATTTTCAGTACATTAGCTCAAGTCCTGCTAGCCTAAGGGCTTGTATACACAACTGAATATAGCATCCATAGGTGGAGTGATTCTGGAATATCTCTTGCACTTTAAATTCACACCTTACTTTAATTCACATTAACATTCCAGTGTAGCCAAGGCAGAAGTGCATCAAGTGACATGACTAGTATTTGTCATGTGTGGAGCCTCTTGCTCTCAGCTGCAGGGGAAGTTATTTCAAGGTTTCCCAAAATTATTTTATGGCTGTTTTAGTACGTGTTTATGACTGAAGGCAAGATCAAAAAAAACTACATCTTTAGGATCAAAATCCATATATTAAGTTTCACACCAGTGGAAAGTTCATGCATGATGATTCCTCCTCTCCCACCTCCCCAAGATAAACACACAACAGAGGGTGTAAAATAGCACTTTATTTCTCTAATTAAACCAGTTGAAGAAGTGGTTAGTCAGTGTGTGGCAGGGGTTAGTCAAAAAGACCAAATCCCATGTCCTCGTCAGACTCCTCTGATTCCTCCTTTACTTCCTCTTTGGCTGGAGCAGCAGCGGCGGCGGCAGCAGGAGCTGCAGCTGCCACAGGGGCAGCAGCCACAAAGGCTGAGGGGTCAGCTAGGAAGGCCTTTACCTGTAAGAGGAGAAAAGCATATAGTAACTTCAGGGAACAAACAGGTCACAATTTACATCTATCCTATTGCCAGACTGAAAAGAGATGGCGTATTAGTAGGTCTCCACAGGAATTAAGAGCAGGGAGCACACCCTTTGCAACCCCCAAAGGCCATGCAAGCAACTTGCCAGCAACCCAAGGGATGGATTATACCAACAAACTGAAGACAACCAGCACAGCACAGCAACGTTGCCTTATCATACGAGAAGAGGACTGGGATGCTCGCAGAAGGCACACTCTCCACCCTCCTTGCCAGTAAGCTGCTCCTAGGATTGAGGGGTGAAGAGGCAGAACTGCACCTCCACAAAGCAAGGAATTCCCCCTGGCTGCAATGCAGTTATATGCACTTCACACTGTTCAAGGCCTCTTTTCAGTGCAGATCTCTAACATACAACCTTCTAGATCTTTAAGGGCTCATGCTCAAAGACTAGTTTGTGAACCTTAAGTCAGCACACAATCTATTTCAGTCTGTCTAGCTCAGGGGTCAGCAACCTTTGAGAAGTGGTGTGCCAAGTCTTCATTTATTCATTCTAATTTAAGGTTTCGCGTGCCAGTAATACATTTTAACATTTATAGAAGTTCTCTTTCTGCAAGTCTATAATACATAACTAAACTATTGTTGTATGTAAAGTAAATAAGGCTTTTAAAATGTTTAAGAAGCTTCATTTAAAATTCAATTAAAACGCAGAGCCCCCTGGACGGGTGGTCAGGACCCGAGCAGTGTGAGTGCCACTAAAAATCAGCTTGCGTGCCGCCTTCGGCACCCATGCCATAGGTTGCCTACCCCTGGTCTAGCTCATACCCTACCTTTTCAGCAAGTGGGAAGGTGTACTCAGTCTCCACAGCCACAGCTAGGACTCGCTTATACCCATTGATGATGGAGTGAGGCACAGAAGCGATGGTTGGGTAGCCAATTTGCAGACAAACACTAGCTACATTACGAACGCCCTGGGGAAGAGGGAAAGAAAAACTCATGTTCCAAGCATTCAGCTCTGAGAATTACATTGCAAGTAAACACAACCATCCATAACAATATGTGCAAACATAATAAAGGGTATTACAGGTGAGAGAATTGCCTGGTTCTGGCAAAGGAGACAAACAAGAGGCAGCCTTAACCACATACCTTTAACACTTGTTACAAGGTGTTTCCAGAGTTTGTATTCTCTGCATTTCACACATAACTGATAGCCAACATAATGGAACATCGCTCCCAGTAGAAAACACATCCATGTTGCAAATCAAAATTTCCAGCATTCAGGGATGCATGATACAACCCACCAAGACAACTACTGTCTGGCAAAGCCATGATTCGCACTACCCCTATTTTCCAAAGGTGATAGGGAACATCAAAACACCTTGGGAAAATTGGCTAGCAGGCTGACACACACTTGCATCTGGATCTCCCAACTCTGGAGTACAATGAAATACCACAGACCAGTTTTTAAAGCACCATGCCAGGCCAATAACCTTGTTATTCAGGACTAGAGCTGTAAAAATCACTTTTAGAATTCAGTGCTAGTCTCATTCACAGTTCAAAAAGCAGGGGGCGGGAAGAAAAAAAACAAAACACACACGGCCCTCCAGAATTTCAGATTAGATACCCAAACACTTAATCTATCTCCATAACTACATGGAATACAGTAGACATGGCATACAGCACAGGCAAGCATCTCTTACTTCCAGAAAGCGTCTGTGCAGAGTCTCCTCGGTGATGTCCAGCACTTCAGGATTGTAAATGCTGCCGTTGTCAAACACTTGCTGGATAATCAGCCCAAAGGAGAATGGGGAAATATTCAACATGTTCAGCAAGGTCGCTTCGCTGGCTCCCACTTTATCTCCAGTCTTGATCAGCTGCACATCACTCTGAGAGTCAAAGAGGGAAAAGTGAGTAACAAACTGCTACAGGGAAACTCAGGCACAGAGCCGCAACAAGGTTCAACTTCACATTACGAACATCTGTAGATGAGACTGAAGGAGTTAGACCCAAAAATGATTCTGTATCTAAACATGTCCAAAGTTTAGCTGAGCAATCTGTGTGAAGTATGAGAAGCAGCCCACCCAGCATATGGCACATTTCAAAGAAAGGTCCATAATTATGAGACGTGCAAATGGTATCAGCTACACTTAACACATACATCATCTAGACCTAGGCTGTCCCATTAGACACTCAAACCAGAGTTTCTCATACCCAGAGTACTGTGCCCAGCTAGAAGGAACTAAACCCTTCTCCACAGGAGTCAAACTAGACATCTGGCTTTGAAGATTACTTAAGGTAGAGCAGTAACACCACTGCAGTTAACATTATGTCATTAATATTTATACTTTCCATTCCTCATAGAGCACCAGGAAATATTAAAATAATCTTTTTTTAAAAAGATGACTCCCTGAACAGTTTCAAGGAAGGTGGGATTTTGAAAGGCTTATCAGTGAGTATCGATCCATTTTTGACAAAACTGCCCGCACAGATTCATTACTCTGCTATTTTGCTCTTAAGATGCTTTAGAGACATGCCTCCAAAGTCCTCAATAGAAGGTGGGATTGATCTTGTGCCATGGAAAGCAGCACAAGACATGGGGATGTAGGGATGAACCAGCTACAGATCTATTGTCCTAACTTCAGTGGAATTGCCAAACTGTCCAACCAGGGCCATCCAGTATATAGGAGTAGCTAGAAAGCTGTGAATGACCTTTCACTTGCTAGTAGCACACTGAACTTTGCTCTGCACTCACCAGGATTTCAATGGTACCTCTGGAGATCTTCGTGGTGATGCCCAAAGCCTGGAAGAAGGAGGTCTTCTCGGGACCCAAACCAGTGTTCTGGGCTGGCACAGTGACATCACAAGGGGCAATGGCACCAGCTCGAGCAGCAGCTGGCACCTAACATGACAGTGCAAGAAGAGAAAGCAAAATAATGCTTGGCTTTCAGACAGTACTGTATAGACACGAATTCATCCTCACAGCACTTCTGCGAAATCGGCATCTCCCAATTATTCACATGGGGAAACTCAGGTCACAGCAAGTCAGTGGCAGCGCTTGGAGTACAACACAGTAAATGCCTGGTTCCCAGTTCTTGCTCCCTTCTAAAATCATACATCCAGAGAATGTTCAGGGTTACACTGTCTCCTTCCTTCAGATCAGGCCCCAAGACCTCCCTGAGTAGACACGCTATAACAATAATGTCCTCCTCCCTTACCTTGTTTGCCAACAGCATGTCCCTGATCTCAGTCAGATCCTCCTTGGTGAACACAAAGCCTACATTCCCACGGATATGAGGCAACAGCCTGCAGGAAAGACAGCACCATTCAGTTTCACTCCTCCAGAGAACATACAGTTTTCCTCAGGAAGCAGAGTGTGGAATCACAGTATTTTACTCACTTTTCCAAAGCAGGGTTATTCTCCAGATGACCACGGATAGCCTTGCGCATCATGGTGTTCTTCCCCATCAGCACAACAGCCTTCCCACGCAGGGACATGCGGATCTGCTGCATCTGTTTGGATCCTACATTGTCTGCTCCCACGATGAAGCATTTTGGATAATCATCCAGCAGTTGCTATGGAAAGAACAAATGAGTTTTACAAAGAAACCTAGACCAGGGTATAGAGTAACATTAGGTCCCATTTAGGCACCTTAACTAAATGGCCAGATTCCATAAGTCCTTAGCACCCAGTAACTCTGTTTAGGTGCATAAATGGGAGCTACTGTGTGCTAAGCTGAGAAATCTGACCCAATGTTACCAACCAGAACCTCTCCAAAAGCAACAAAAAAAACCCTGTCACCTGACTAGGGCTCTTAAACAGCTGACATTGATATACATTCCAGTTAGCAACCAGTATGTGCACTAATGGAACTGCCCCACTATCTGCCACTCTGGGGGTACTTCCCCCTTTCCCCCTCAAGTCTCCAAACCAACCCTGACATTTTCAGTCTCTTTAGGTTGCCAGGGAGCCATTGCTTAAAACATATGGTTACAAGGCTGCCAACCCAATGCTACAGAAAATGCAGAGCGCAATTCTTTCTGAAAAAAATTACATACCAGCAGCTCTCTGATGACCCTCAGAGAGGAAATAAAGAAGTCTCAAAGCACCTTTAAGGGAGATAAACATGCTAAATGAGTTGCATTTAAACCCTCCAAATAAAGCACAGTCAAGACATACCAGGAGCTTAGCTGAGATGTGATGTTTATGCCTGTAAAAATGTTAATGCAGTTTCTCTGAAAGGATCCCTCTTAAAGAGTCAACAACTTGGTAATGCTCTCCATTAAGGAGGGTTGGATGTGTGGCTCTTCTGCAGATGCTACTCTTGCTTACTCGGTCACTGTGAACAGTATCTCACTGCTACGCAACACATTGAGGCGTTAAAAACACAAATTATATTCAACTAGGAAGCAGCACTAACATTTACAAGGCTCTTCTGAATGATTTATTTGTGATTGCAGTGGACTCTGTTCTTAGTAACATGGTTTAATTCTTTCCAGATCCAAGTGTTCTGGGGATCTTACTCAGGCTTCCCAATTGTTTTTAAAATGTTCAAAAACCTGCCAATGGCTGGTATATTCATTGTAAGAGAGACAACAGCTATGCAAGTGTCTATGTCAAAGCTCACTTGAAGGAGCTTACTGAAAACCTTCTGATAAAATTTGGATGTAACATCTAGAAGAGCCTTCAGAGTCTCATAATAGCAGCCACCAGTGGGAAATGTGGCATACCAGGCTCTAGATAAGAAGTACCCAAACTGGGGAGGGGGGGGGGATATGGGACACACACAGGTTTAGGGGAGCACAGCTGTTGCCTGGGCCAGCTCCCACAGGGGGTGGGGCGGTAGCACTACCCAGCTCCACACCTAGCCTGGTCCTGTCTGCCAGAGCTCCACTCCTGCCCTCAGCTGAGGCCCTCCTGCCCCTGTCCGTGTTCCCCCACCCCCAGTCCTGCTCTGGCAGGGGGAGAAGCAGACAGGGTAAGAGGGGTGCATGACCATGAAAAGTTTGGGGACCACTGTTCTAGATCCAGTGGCAAAAACTGAGTCGCACAATCAGCAACTTCACAGGAGCCAGAGGGCTTCACCTCATTGATATACAATGGAGCAAATTGCTACAACAGCCATTAATCACAGCACTGTCGTCCCAGCATAGCTTGCTCCTGCTTGATCAGGTAACCTCTGCAAACTGCAGCTCTGTATTAACCATGAGGCTGGCTCCTGCCTTGCTGCCTAACCCCCCTCCCTCCCCCCTCCCATTAAGTCTGTGGCTCCAAATGTGCCACCACGGATTTCTAGTGCATTAGGATTAACCTAGGGGTGCGCTTGCAGGTGTAGTACAGAGAATGGCCAGGGCAGGCTGAACCATGTGTGACAAGAGTCCATCCCGGCCCCAGCCCATCTAAAAGACAGCCCAAGGGAGACACTTACAATGATTTTCAGGAAATAGTTGGACTTCCACGTAGCCCTGTCTTCCCTGGGCATCTCGACGGTGCTTCCAAGGATTGCCACAAAGGGTTTAAAGACCAGCTGTTCCCTACAAGAGACAAGGTTGGGAAACCAGGGTTCAGCCAGAGCACGGCAACCCCACCCTCTCCCCTGGCCTCCCACCCCCGCCTGAAAAGGGGACGCCGCATCCTGGCCCGGCCTCCCAAACGATGAAGCGGGGCTTAAAGTGGAGAGTTTCCAGGCTGTATCAAATGGAACCAGCGTGGGACTCCCGCGGGGCACTGAGGAATCTACAGTCTGTGTGTCCCCGGCATCCGAGAGGCCCCTGTTCCCGCCAACCCGCGCTGAGGGGAGGGGGCGGGGGTCCCTCATGGGTTCCCGTAGAGAAGACGAAGAGGCCCCTCGGGCACTGGGATCCCGGAGCGATGAGCACAGCGCGGCCCCGTGTCCCTGCCGCGGTGCTGAGCCGGCCCCGCGTGGCCAGGCCCGAGGCCTAGCGACACCCAGAGCCGCGGCGGGGCCCAGCCAGCCGGGAAGCCCCGGGGTAAGGCCGACCCGCCCGGATCCCCATAATCTCCTCCCCGGCCGGGGGCTGAGTGCGGTCGAGTCCCCCGCCGGCCGCCCCCACTCTGGACACCCACCTCCCACGAGAGCTCCGGGAAAGAAAAGGGAGCGCGCCCACCTTCTCGCTCTTCTTATACTCCGAGCCACAGCCAATCAGCGACTGGTAACCTCCGGCCCTGCTCAATCTATTGGATAGTTGTGGACGTCAATCCAAGTGACTAGACGAGTCCCTCCCTCCTATTGGACAGAAATCCTGTCATTCACAAGGCTGACGACTGAAGGTGCTGTCATTTAGAGGAGCAGTAGCAGCACAAAGAAAGCTGATTCCTGCTAGGGCTCCTCCTGCTGGATGAGAGCTATTCGCGCCCTCCCACGGCCTACTGGGAGACTGGGCTGGAGCCGCGGGGCCACCTGCAGCCTCCCCCGCCATGGAGCCAGTGTTGTGACATCATCTCTGACATCCCTTTGATGCCTGGCAGGCGTGAGGCCAGAAAGGGGAGTTCATTCCATCTGCCAAACATAACCCTGCTGTGCCTCAGGGCTGCTCTAACTTACACTCTGCCACCTGAGCTGCTCAGATCACAACAGCATCGGGGCCACTGTGGCCACACTCCCTATTTCCCTGCAGAGGGACAATGAAGATGGGGCTGACCTCGGACTGATATCACCAGCTCTCATGAGTTTTTCACAAGTGAAAGGATTTCGGACAGGGCAGGAGCTTGTCTGGAGCTGACCCAAGATGCTTCAACTGCCTTGCGAAGGGCAGCCCTGCCAAAAGCTGGCAGTCTCCCCGCCATACACAGGTCTCACAAGAAGGGAGGGTGAAGAAATGAGTAAAGAGCCCAGCTGTGCTGGCCTGGGGGGTGGGGGGAGTGTGAAAACCCCCAGGAAGAGCTAAGGTGAGGCTAGGTGCAGCTGAATTGAGGGCGGTGGTGGTGCTGAACTGAGGAGTGGGCTTGGGGGACAGGATTAATTGTTTGTCAGAGAAGAGGCATCTGTGGCGGTGAGCGCATCTAAAGCAGATGCCAAACTCACAAAACCTAGTTAAATCTCGGAAACTAAGTAGGCAACTTTTAATTCTCCCAGACACCTAGTGGGGCTGGGCAGAGGGAGTTCAACACTCAGAGACAGAGTGGAAAAACAGCATAATCTTTTAAAAAAACAACATGTGTTGCAGATTATGGATTACAGCATTTTATTACTTTTTAAACCAAACTTGCTATTTTGCATAATTGAAGTATTATACCTCAATGATTAGAAACTTTTTTTATTATCCTGTTTTCGATAATTTTAACATTAGCTTTTATAAAAATATTTCCTCTATGTGAGGACTATATGTTAAATGCAGTTTTTTAACAGGGAGAAGGAATAGGAGCTGGCTCCAGCCACTCCATGCTTCAGCCTGGTATTGCAGTATCACCAGGAGTGGTTTACTGTCGTAGTTGAAAAACAGCAAAGAAATCTGTTGTGCTGTCTATGTTAACAGGGGTTCTCAAACTACGGGTTGCAAACTTTTTACAGGGGGAGGTCATGCACTGTCAGCCTCCACCACAAACCCCACTTTGCCTCCAGCATTTATAATAGTGTTAAATATATTAAATAAGTGTTTTTAATTTATGAGAGTGGGGCCGATGTCTTCAGATTGGGGGAGGCGGCTCAGGGCTTGGGCAGAGGGTTGTGGGGTGAGAGCTCTGGGGTGGGGCTGAGGGGTTTGGGGTGCAGGAGCGGGCTCTGGGGCTACAGCAGGGAGAAAGGACTTCCCCCAGCTTTCTCCCTGCAGCAGTACCTGGGCAGGGCCTGTCCCAATCACAGCAGCTCTGGAGCTGAGGCTGCAGAATATGCGCCTGGCCCCCGCAGGTCAAGGCTGTGGCCTGGGTTCCCTGAGTGCTTTTGTGGTCCTAAATAGGCTGCTCCGTGGCCATGCAGCTTCCAGGAATCTTAGCCCATGGGTGGTGTGTGTGTTTGTGGTGTGCTTACTCCTTGACTGAAGTATATAGTGAGCTCTGTTTGTTTGAGGGACCCTGGGCTGAGCCTGCTATGCAAGGCTGACAGCATGTTGATGAGGCTTTCATCCCCAAGCCTTTTAGGACCTGCCAACCCTTAACGAGGGGTTGGGGCTAATCACGGAGAACAAGGCTTTAAAAAGCCCCCTCTTAAGCAACCCGAGGAGCTAGGAAACAGGAGAGTTTTGTGAGGGAGCTTTCCTGGTGAAGGAGGAGCGACTACATGACCCTTGAGGTGAGTTTGTTGCCTGCAGCAGAGGTACTGACTTTTGTTTTTGCAGGTGAGTGCATTTGAAGAGGGAGAGGATGTGTGTAGGTGGGTGGGTGGAGGGGGCACTTTGCCAGCTTTGCTGGGAGGTAATTGTCAGCATTTCTACTGCACACTTCTTTCATGTTCCAGTTACTGAATGTGTCTATCGTTATTTTTGCTGTTTTAAGAATTAAATTGTTTTGAATAAAATCATTGCAATTACTTAAAAGCTGGCTTCACTAGCATCTGTTTAAAGACATTATGTGTCACTGTAGCTTTCTGGATGAAACTGTCAGCAATTTTCTTTACATCTAGGGGGGGTTTTTTCACATCCCTGAGCGAGAAAGTTGCAGCGGTGTAAAGCGCCAGTGTGGCCAAGGCCTCTGTACTTTAGGTAAGCCTGGTTGTATGTTTGAGATAGTTTATGTGAGAGCAGAAAAGCTCACTGGGGCTACAGTAGAGCCCCGTGGGTCAGGGCCAGTTTAAGGCATAGGCAGAGTGCTGAGGAAAGGATAGAGGGTTTTGAGAGAAGCGAAGGAAGATCTATATCTATCTACCTCTCAAAATATTCTGAGAACTTGGTGAGCAAGTGACTTCAAACTATGTGCATATGATTTTATAGGCTATTAAAGCCTAGAATAGTTATTATATTTGCTTGAATACAGGCTAGCTTTTCTCACTCTCGCAATGCCTGTCAAACTATTACCATTCTCTCTCTTTCGCATATCTAGCTTATCACTGCGTGTGTCTGCGGTGTCTTCCTCGAGATTAATTAATTACTGGTCCTGGGTGAGACAGAACATAGAGAAGCGAACAGTAAGAGAGATGTCAGCTTTTCTTGCAGCATTTTCTCGGCAATGTACCCTAAGCATTCTGTGCATCAAAAGTGGCAGGCACCAGTCTCCTCCAGCAGAAGCCCCTATCCCCACTACCCTGCCGCAGGGCAGAAGCCCTGAGCTCCCCCCCGCAGTCTGGTAGGTGGAGAATGGGGGCAGCGGGGGGGAAATGGGGAGCTCCAGGAGCACTCTGGATAGCACTTGCACAATTTTCTTTTAACTGTTTTGCTGCAAGAGTTAACAGTGACGGAGTACGTCACAGGAAGTGGGTGGGTTTATGTAACTTAGAAGAATGCAACAGCAGCCAGGGAAAGCAGCGAGATGAACCCAAGTAACCAGACTGAAAGAATTCTCGGGTTTTTGGGTTTTGTTTTTTTTTTGAGCAGAATGGTGTGTTGAGTTCCTGCTTCGAATTATTACATAGGAGTAATTTAGGGGGAGTGATTGTCACTTAAGAGTTTCATAGTTGTCAAAGTCTCATTGACGGCCTTTGGTCCCTGTCCGGGAGCTCCTCGGGGTGATGTAGAAAACTGTGGCAGAGGTAGGGCTGCCTCGTTTTGCAGCAATCGCTATCGCTTCTCGGCCTTTTGGCTAAGATCAAGTGTATCTTGATTTAATCCTCTTTGCTACATTTATATACACTATGTTTACTACTTTTAACAAAGTATAATGGTGGTCAGGGATGTACCCTGTTGTGTGTAAAACACAGTGCAAAGTACCAGTTTCTTTCCCAGCACGCCGCACTGCCCAACACAAGACCCCGGGGGTTACTCTCCAGAAGCTTCTGAGTACCATCCCTCCGGTCCCACAAAAACGGCAGGTTGGTAAAGCCAGGGGACAGAATGAGACGAAGAAGGATATCCCCCGAGATGCTGCTACAGGTGGCTCCCGCACCACACGACCAGCCCGCCGAAACACTACAACAGAGAAGAGCTTGCGGAAGACCGCTCTGCAGTGCTCCAGCCGCCGGAGGAACCCCCAGCTGCTCCCTCGCAACCACTGAGAGTCTGCCCCACCGGGCTCCCGGCACCGGAGGAACCTCCCCCTGATGGCCAGCGGTTACAAGGAGCCACACGGGAGGAATCGCCTCCTGATCACCGGCAGCCGCAGAATGACTACCCTCCCACGGCCCTGCCGCCGGAGAAACCCACAACCGCCCAGCCGCTGTTGCAGCCTGAAACTTGTCCCTCCGCGTCCCGGCTGCCCGAAGGAGACCCCGCTGCCCAGCTGCTGCTCTCGGCGACGGCGTCCCAGCTACCCGAAAGAAGCCCCGCTGCCCAACGGCTGCTCTCCGCGACGGGTGAGTGTCCCACTGAGCCCCAACACCTGCCCCCGCGGGGGACCCCCGTGGCCCCGCTCCTACCTCCGGGGGATCCCTGTCCCGCGCCGCCGCCGCTTGCGCTCCCTGGAGAGCCCCGCCGCGTGCTCCGGTCGCTGCTGACCGAGCCGCCCGGGGATCCCTGCTCCACGCCCTGGCCGCCGCTGCAGCTTGTCTGGCCTGGGGAGCCCAGCCACGCGCTCGGGCCGGTGCGGTCTGAGCCGCCGGGTGATCCCTGCCCCGCGGCCCAGCTGTTCGCGTGGCCTGGGGGGACCCGCCACGTGCCCTGGCCCGTGCTGCCGGCGCAGCCGGGGGACCCCTGCCCTGCGCCCCGGCTGCCGCTGCCCGGGCTGCCCGACGAGCCCCGTGGCGTGCTCTGGCCGCCGGGGGATCTCTGCCCCCCGCCCTGGCCGCCGCTGCCCAGGGACTCCCACGGCGTGTCTCGACCGCCGCTGCCCGGGCCGCGGGGGGACGCCTGCTCCGGGTCTGGGCTGGCGCGTCTCGGGGGGGCTCCGGGGCGTGTCTCCGCCGCCGCTGTCCGGGCCGCCGAGGGACTCCTGTCCCGTGCCCGGGCTGCCGCTGCCGGAGCGGCCGGGGGAGCTCCTTAATGTATTGCAGGAGGAAAGCCCCGACACCTGCCTGCGGCCTCAGGCACTGGGAGACTGCCCTGCCACGTGCCGGCCATCGCTGAGGCAGAGGAACACCCCTACTGCACCCTGGCCACGGAGAGACTCCCCCACCACTCCCCAGAGGCTGAAGCTACCAAGAGTCAGCCCTACCAGACAGGAGCTGCCCCAGGCACCGAGCCCCCCTACACCTCAGCCACAGGGGGGCTCCCCCACCACCCACCAGCAACCACAGCTGATGAGAGACTGCTCCCCCAGGGACAAGCCGCTTCAGCTCCTGAGAGCCCTGCCCGCCAATCACCAGACGCTCCAGCTGCCAAGAGATGCCTCTCCTGTCCTCCTGCGGTCACCAGACACACCTTCTGCACTCCAGCTGATAGAAGATGGCTCTCCCGTCCTCCTGCGATCACCAGACACATCTCCTACACTCCAGCCGCCACGAGATGACTCTCCCATTCTCCTGCGAGCACCAGACACACCTCCTGCACTCCCACAGCTCCAGCCGCTACACGATGGCTCCCCCGCTCTTCCACAACCACCAGACACGCCCCCTGTACTCCAGCAGCCCCCGCCATCTAGGGGCAGCCCCCCTGACTACTCAGCCTCAGACACCGTCTATTTCAAGTACCCCCTTGCCGCGGATGCACTCATCTGCCCCATCTGCTGGCCACCCCGACGCTTCCCTCTCCTCGGAGGGCTCACCAGGCATCTGAGAAGGTGCCACAACAAGACCACCACCTTTAGCTGTGCCCTCTGCAGCCTCCCCTTCGAGTCCCAGAAGAGATGCAAGGCGCACCAGACCAGCTGCAAGAAAGTCCACACAACAGCAGCCCCAGCCCCGACCCCCCGCCATCCCGTGCCCCGGCCCGCTGCTCCTGTGCCACGAGGGAACAGTACAACCCCACCAGCTGCTGTCCAGAAACCTACTCCAGCCCCTGAGCTAGTGGACCAGGCCCCCACCGTCAGAACGACGCCTGTTACAGAAGGGGACGTCAGCCAAGCCCCTGCCAGCAAGGGTCCTGTCACATCCTCGCAGGTCACTCGAAAGCTTTCCAAACTGAGGCGTCTCAGTACTTCCTCGAGGCCCAACCAGCGCGACCCCACCTCAAGAAGGGTCAGTGCTCCACCACTCGTGGCAGCCCGAAAATCTGCCCCTGGAGACACCACCGCTGGCCCTCGGACCACCCCACGAACACCAGCCACAAGGGGAGCCGACGCAATTCCCCCACCCGCACTACAAGCCACACCCACTGGGGGAACAGGAACCACCCTCCAGACCGCTCCGCGCACTGTTACTGTCACAGGACCCACCACCACAACCAGATCGCACCACCAGTCCCCCATCATCGGACGGACCGACACGGCCCCAAAAGACGCCAGGCCGATCCCTGCCACCAGAAGGTCACGTGCTCCCACAGATACCCACCAGATGACAACTGCGCACGAAAGACCAGGCGCCACCTCCACACCTACCAAACCGAACCAAGTCCCACCAGCAACCAACAACGGTGCTAACCCACCGGTGACTCTGCCTCAGGAACCAACCGAAAGGCCCCCTGAGCTGCAAGTGAGGCAACCCGTCGATCACACAGCAAACCCACTGCCCACACCGGTCAAAGAACTCGAGCAACAGCGACCGAAAGATAGGCCAGCCACACCTTGGCAGGCTGCCTGGATCGAGGAGCTCCAAGCGGCAGCTTCCTTCAAGGACTTCGACTCGCTCCTTGACAGGCTCACCCACGAACTATCTGAAGAGGCTGCTTCAAAGACGGCAGCAAACCAAGCGACCACCCGGCCTGCCTTCAGACAGCCCGTCCTGAACCAGGCCACCACCTCCAGAGGAGCTAGAAGAAGGAACACCAACCGTCGTTACGACCCGGCAGCAGCCTCCAAGATCCAGAAGCTATACAGAATGAACCGCCTCAAGGCTGTAAGAGGTCCTCGATGGCCCCCCGTCTTACTGCATGATCCCGCCCGAGCACCTCTACAGCTACTTCCTTGGAATGTTTGGTGGCAAACCCAGAAACAACGCACAGCGCCCGGAGTGCCTCCGCCCCCTGCCCCACATCACCAATACAGGCAGCCTAGAGGCCGACTTCACGCCCAAAGAGGTGATGGCCAGGCTATCCAGAACAAAGAACACCGCGCCCGGAAAGGATGGCATCCCCTACAGCCTGCTCAGGAAGCGAGACCCTGGCTGCCTCGTGCTCACTGGCATCTTTAACCTGTGCCGGCACTTTGGCAGGTCTCCCACCTCCTGGAAGAAGGCTATGACTGTCCTGATTCACAAAAAGGGCGAACGAGACGACCCCAGCAACTGGAGACCCATCTCCCTCTGTTCCACGATGTACAAACTGTACGCCAGCTGCCTGGCAGCCAGGATCACGGAGTGGGCAACGGCCGGGGGAGCCATCAGCCCAGCCCAGAAGGGCTTCATGCCGTCGGAGGGGTGCTACGAGCACAACTTCCTGCTCCAGACCATTCTCCAGATGACCAAGAGGGCACGGAAGCAGTGCGCAATAGCGTGGCTCGACCTATCCAACGCCTTCGGGTCCATCCCCCACCACCACATCTTCAGCACGCTACGGGAGTTCGGGATGCCGGAGACCTTTCTACGCCTGATCCGGGAACTCTACGAGGACTGCAGCACCACCATCCGTTCGGTAGAAGGAGAAACCGCCGAGATCCCGATCCACAGCGGCGTGAAACAGGACTGCCCCCTCAGCCCGATCATCTTCAACCTGGCCATGGAGCCCCTCCTGCGGGCGATCTCAGACCGCGCTGACGGCTTCGACCTGCACGGCGAAAGGGTGAGCGTCTTGGCCTATGCGGATGACCTGGTCCTGATCGCGGACGACCCCGAGAGGCTCCAGAACATGCTCAATACTATCGGGAGAGCCGCTGACTGGACAGATCTCCACTTTAACGCCAAGAAGTGCGCATCCCTCCACGTCGACGGGAGCAAGAGAGACTCGGTGCAGACGACGGAGTTCCAGATCTAGGGCGAGTCCGTCGTTCCCCTGGCAGAAGGGCAGGCGTACCAACACCTCGGCACGCCGACTGGTGTCCGTGTCCGGCAGACCCCTGAGGACACCATCCGGGAGATCCTACAGGACGCTGCCAAGATCGACGCATCCCTGCTGGCACCGTGGCAGAAGATCAACGCCCTCAACACTTTCCTGATCCCCCGCATCGCCTTCGTCCTGAGAGGTTCCGCCGTGGCAAAGGTGCCCCTCAACCGGGCAGACAACACCATCCGGCAGCTGGTTAAGCAGTGGCTGTCCCTGCCCCAGAGAGCCAGCAATGAGCTCATATACATTGCCCACAGGCACGGTGGTGCCAACGTCCCCCGCATGGGTGACCTCTGCGACATTGCGGTTGTCACGCACGCCTTCCGCCTCCTGACGTGCCCGGACGCCACGGTAAAGAACGTCGCAGCGGCCGCCCTACGCACCGTCATCGAGAAGCGAATTGGCAGGTCTCCGTCCGGCCCGGATGTAGCCACTTTCCTGAGCGGCTCCCTGGATGGCGAATTTGCCCGGGATGGGGGCGACATCGCCTCGCTGTGGTCCCGCCCCCGAAACGCCACGCGCCAGCTGGGAAAACGACTGGGCTGCCGCTGGGTATGGAGCGAGGAACGGCAGGAGCTGGGAGTCCTGGTGCCGCGGATCGAGACGGAGGGCAACACCATCGTCAGCCCCGGAGCCAGGGGAGTGCTGGAGAAATCACTGAAGGCCGCTGTCCACGCGCTCTACGTAGACACCCTGAGGAAAAAACCCGACCAGGGCAAGGCCTTTGAGGTGACCAGCAAGTGGGACTCCAGCAATCACTTTCTCCCTGCGGGCAGCTTCACCCATTTCGCCGACTGGCGGTTCATACACCGCGCCCGCCTGAACTGTGTCCCACTCAGCGGAGCCGTCCACCACGGGAACCGAGACAAGCGCTGCAGGAAGTGCGGATACGCCCTGGAGACCTTGCCCCACGTCCTGTGCAGCTGCAAACCCCACGCCAGAGCCTGGCAGCTGCGCCACAACGCTGTCCAGGACCGGCTGGTGAAGGCCATTGCCCCACACCTGGGTGATATTGCAGTCAACCGCACAATCCCCGACACCGACAGCCTGCTGCGCCCGGACATAGTCGTCACGGACGAGGAACGGAAAAAGATCATCCTCGTCGACGTGACGATCCCGTTTGAGAACAGGACCCCGGCCCTCCGCGAAGCCCGAGCCCGCAAACTTGAAAAATATGCCCCCTTGGCTGACATCCTGCGGGCAAAGGGCTACGAGGTTTACACCGACACCCTGATCGTCGGGGCACTGGGTGCCTGGGATCCCTGCAATGAACGAGTACTTAGGGCCTGTGGGGTGGGCCGTCGCTATGCACGGCTCATGAGACGTTTGATGGTCTCGGACACTATCCGGTGGTCTAGGGACATTTACACAGAGCACATCACCGGCCACCGCCAATACCAAGAGTGATCCGGCGTGGCTGTGTGCACCCACGGGGGGGAGGAGGCCTATAAACCCCCCCTACTGAACCATATCCCCTAAGCCCTAAAGCCACTGAACTAGATTCCACCATGTGAGGGTCATCCTGTCCCCATTACCCAGCCCACTTACTTATACCCATGACTGCCTATAACCCACTGTATGAGCGATGTACCCTCACTGCTTCCCTACTGCTTCCTGATACCACCCACCATACACCCCGCATTGGGGGACCTTACAGACTGTATATGTTATGTGCTAACCAATTCCCAAATACCAGCATCCCCCTATACTCTGTATGTTGCCCCCAATGACCAACAACTGACGCTTTGAACTCTTTGTATCATCTTTATTTAAATATTCTCTAATAAACTTTTTAATCTGTTCTTATCAGTTTAATATCTGATACGTCCTCTATCTGAGGACTATATATTAAATGGATTTTTGGAACAGGGAGATGGAATAGGAGCTTGCTCCATCCACTCCACGCATCGACCTGGTATTGCAGTACCTCCAGGAACGGTGCACCTCCCCTCGGGGAGACTATTGTGGTGAAAAAAATAGATTGTTAAATTTGTTATGAAAAGCCTCATTCCCCCAGGCAGCAGTGGTGTGATGGTGTTGTGGCGCAGCTGCCAGGTTCTGCAGTGGGGTTTGCAGCTACACAGGACAGTAGCCACACTTCCTGCAGCGCTTGTGTGGGGTTTGCAGCTACACAGGACAGTAGCCACACTTCCTGCAGCGCTTGTCTCCGATTTCATGGCCGGGCATGGTGGATGAACTGCCAGTCGATGAAACGGGTGAAGCTGCCCCTGGCGAGGAAGTGGTTGCTGGCGTCCCGCTTGCTGATCAACTCTAAGGCTTTACCCTGGTCCAGTTTACGCTTCAGGGTTTCCACGTACAGCGAATGGATGGCAGCCTTCAGGGTCCTCTCCAGCAAGCCCCTGGCACTCAGGGGTGACGTCGAACCTGATCTGTGGCACCAGGACTCCCAGCCCTTGGTGCTCCGGTCCCCTCAGCCCCATCATCTTTAACCTCACCATGGAACCGTTGCTGCGAGCAATCTCCAACAGCACAGATGGTTTCAACCTTCACGGTGAGAGGGTGAGCGTCCTAGCTTACGCGGACGACCTGGTCCTGACTGCGGATGACTGTGGCATTTAATTTCAAAAGGGGGAACTACGCAAAAATGAGGAGGTTAGTTAAACAAAAAGTTAAAAGGTACAGTGACTAAAGCTGCATGGGTGCTTTTTAAAGACACCATAATAGAGGCCCAACTTCAATGTATACCCCAAATTAAAAAACACAGTAAAAGAACTAAAAAAGAGCCACCGTGGCTTAACCACCGTGTAAAAGAAGCAGTGAGAGATAAAGACTTCCTTTAAAAAGTGGAAGTCAAATCCTAGTGAGGCAAATAGAAAGGAGCGTAAACATTGCCAAATTAAGTGCAAGAGTTTAATAAGAAAAGCCAAAGAGGAGGATGAAGAACGGCTAGCCAAAAACTCCAAAAGGTGGTAATAAAATGTTTTTTTAAGTACATCAGAAGCAGGAAGCCTGCTAAACAACCAGTGGAGCCCCTTGATGATCGAGATACAAAAGGAGTGCTTAAAGACGATAAAGTCATTGCGGAGAAACTAAATGGATTCTTTGCTTCAGTGTTCACGGCTGAGGATGTTAGGGACATTCCCAAACCTGAGCCGGCTTTTGTAGGTGACAAATGTGAGGAACTGTCACAGATTGAAGAGTCTTAGAGGTAGTTTTGGAATTAATTGATAAACTCAACATAAACCAGTCACCGAGACCACATTTGAGATGAATGCCATCTGAAGTTGCGGAACTATTAACTAAGGATTGTAACCTGTCCTTTAAATCGGCTTCTGTACCCAAGGTCTGGAAGTTAGCTAATGTAACGCCAATATTTAAAAAGGGCTCTAGAGGCGATCCCAGCAATTACAGACCGGTAAGTGTAACGTCAGTACCGGAGAAATTAGTTGAAACAATAGTTAAGAATAAAATTGTCAGACAGACACGTAGAAAAAGAAACTGTTGAGCAATAGTCAACATGGTTTCTGTAAAGGGAAATCGTGTCTTACTAATCTATTAGAGTTCTTTGAAGGGGTCAACAAACATGTGGACAAGGGGGATCCAGTGGACGTAGTGTACATAGATTTCCAGAAAGCCTTTGACAAGGTCTCTCACCAAAGGCTCTTATGTAAATTAAGCTGTCATGGGATAAAAGGGAAGGTCCTTTCATGGATTGAGAAATGGTTAAAAGACAGGGAACAAAGGGTAGGAATTAGTGGTAAATTCTCAGAATGGAGAAGGGTAACTAGTGGTGTTCCCCAAGGGTCAGTCCTCGGACCAATCCTATTCAACTTATTCATAAATGATCTGGAGAAAGGGGTAAACAGTGAGGTGGCAGACGACGAAGTGGGTATTCGCCCACGAAAGCTCATGCTCCAAAAACATGTTAGGGCTTGTCTACATCAGAAAGTTGCAGCGCTGGTGAGGGAGTTACAGCACTGCAACTTAGGAGGTGTACACATCTGCAGGGCACCACCAGCGCTGCAACTCCCTGTTTGCAGCGCTGGCCGTACTCCCGTTTTGTCTCGGGTGTAGAGGATCCAGCGCTGGTAATCAAATATAGACACTTACCAGCGCTTTTCTTGACCTCCGTGGAATAAGCAGGTATCCCAGCATACCTGAGGAAGCCTCTGGTAATCAAGCTGGTCTCCTTCCCCGGTTTGCTCTCACGTTCCCCGAACCCCGAGCAAGCAGGTTTCCTTCCCTGAGGTTTGCTGGGTGGTTCCGGGAACGCGAGAGCAAACCGGGAAAGGAGACCAGCTTCGCCGCGGTTTGCTCTCGCGTTTCCCGGAACCACCCTGCAAACCGCAGGGAAGGAGACCTGCTTGTTCGGGGGTTTGGGGAACGCGAGAGCAAACCGGGAAAGGAGACCAGCTTCGCCGCGGTTTGCTCTCGCGTTCCCCGAACCTCCCTTGAAGCCGCCCAACAGCGCTGCAGTGTGGCCACATCTAACACCACTTGCAGCGCTGGTTGCTGTAAGTGTGGCCACTCTGCAGTGCTGGCCCTATACAGCTGTACTAATACAGCTGTAACAACCAGCGCTGCAAAATTTTAGATGTAGACATACCCCCAGTCTATAAGGTGCCCACAGGATTCTTTGCTGCTTTTACAGATCCAGACTAACACGGCTACCCCTCTGATACTTAAAATGATTAGGGGTTTGGAGAGGGTCCCATATGAGGAAAGATTAAAGAGGCTAGGACTCTTCAGCTTGGAAAAGAGGAGATTAAGGGGGGATATGATAGAGGTATATAAAATCATGAGTGATGCGGAGAAAGTAGATAAGTAAATAACTTTTTTCCTTATTCCCATAATACAAGAACTAGAGGTCACCAAATGAAATTAATAGGCAGCAGGTTTAAAACAAATAAAAGGAAGTAGTTCTTCACACAGCGCAGAGTCAACCTATAGAACTCCTTACCTGAGGAGGTTGCGAAGGCTAGCACTGTAACAGCGTTTAAAAGGGAACTGGATAAATTCATGGAGGTTAAGTCCATAAATGGCTATTAGCCAGGATGGGTAAGGAATGGTGTCCCTAGCCTCTGTTTGTCAGAGGATGGAGATGGATGGCAGGAGAGAGATCACTTGATCATTGCCTGTTAGGTTCACTCCCTCTGGGGCACCTGGCTTTAGCCACTGTCAGCATACAGGATACTGGGCTAGATGGACCTTTGGTCTGATCCGGTATGGGCGTTCTTATGACTCAGAGCCTCCAAGGTATGTTAGACGCCACCAGTCGAGCTGCCGACTGGATGCGAAGAAGTGCGCAACTCTCCATGTTGACTGCAGCAAAAGGAACTCCGTGCAGGCGACGGGGTTCCAGATCCAGGGTGAGCCCGCCATCCCCCTGGCATAGGGGCAGGCATACCAGATCTTGCAGGATTCTGCCAAGACTGACACCTCCCTGTTGGCACCATGGCAGAAGATAAACGCCCTGAACACCTTCCCAATCTCCCACATTTCGCTCCTCCTAAGGAGATCCGCCATGGCAAAGGTGCCCCTCAACAAGGCAGACAAGATCTGGCAGCTCGGGAAGAATTGGCTGTTCCTTCCCCAGAGAGCCAGCAATGAACTGGTCTACATCAGCCACAGGCACGGTGGGGCCAACATCCCCCCACCACATGGGTGACCTGTGCGACGTCAGAGTGATCACCCGCGCCTTCCGCCTGCTGACATGTCCCCACGCCATGCTAAGGAACATCGCGGCTAACGCCCTGCATGACATGACAGAGAAGTGGATCGGCAGAGCCCCCTCCAACTGAGACATCACCACCTTCCTGAGCGGCTCCCTAGATGGGAAATTCGGACGGGACAGGCGCAACATTGCTTCACTGTGGTCCCACACTCGCAATGCCACGTGTCGCCTGGGGAAGTGCATCAGCTGCCGCTGGGTGTGGTGCGAGGAGCGCCAGGAGCTGGGAGTCCTGGTAGCACAGATCAGGTCCGATGATACCACCGTCACCCCTGAGTGCCAGGGGCTTGCTGGAGAGGACCCTGAAGGCCACCATCCACTCGCTGTACGTGGAAACCCTGAAGCATAAACAGGACCAGGGTAAAGCCTTTGAGTTGACCAGATGTGATGAACCAGGAATGTTCTTAATGTTTGCTCTGAATACTGTGTTGGTGCCTCAGTGTCCCCTATCCAGTTCTTAAGTATCTAGGTGGTGGAATAAGGGTGTGTGTGTGAGATTGCTACAGAGCAAAGGGCCAGTGAACATAAATGCCTGGCACTCTGTCTCCTAGGAACTGATGGCCTGGGCCCCTCCTCTGCAAAGGTGCCAACTGATGGTGTTGGAGACAAAAAGAGGTCAGGTGACCTCCTGGCCTGGGAAAGGAGCTGAGCAGAGGAGGGGCTGGAGGGGGTTGTTAGTCTGGAGCTAGCTGGGGACAAGGAGTGAGGGCAGACATGGGGGTCTGGCTCACTGGGCCCCAGAATGGACCTGGTTCTCTGTACCTACAAGCTCTGTTTTAGACCGTGTTCCCGTCATCGAATAAACCTGTTTTACTGGCTGGCTGAGAGTGGCGTCTGACTGCAAAGTGGGGGTGCAGGACCCTGTGGCTTCCCTAGGACCCCCCTGGGGTGGACTCGCTGTGGGAAGCACAAGGAGGGGCAGAGGATGCTGAATGCTCCAAGGAGAGACCCAGGAGGTGAAGACGTGTGAGCTTTTTGCCCTGAAGACAGTCTGCTCCAAGGGAAAGGAGGCTCCCCAAAGTCCTGACTGGCTTTGTGGGGAGCAGTTCCAGAGCGTTGCCCGGGGACTCCGTGACACCAGTAAGTGGGATGCCAGCAACCACTTCCTCGCCAGGGGCAGCTTCACCCGTTTCACTGACTGGCGGTTCATCCACTGTGCCTGGCTCAACTGCATCCCGCTCAACAGAGCCGTCTGCCACGGAAACCGAGACAAGCGCTGCAGGAAGTGTGGCTACTCCAGTGAGACCCTGCCCCATGTCCTGTGCAGCTACAAACCCCACTCCAGAGCCTGGCAGCTGTGCCACAATGCCATCCAGAACCTCCCCGTGAATGCCATCGCACCATGCCTGGGGGAGATCAGAGTGAACGGTGCCATCCCCGGTACCTACAGCCAGCTACGACCTGACATTGTCATCACCGACGAGGCCCAGAAAAAGATCATCCTCGTCGACATCACGGTCTCCTTTTGAAAACAGGATCCTGGCCTTTCGCAGAGCCCGAGCTCGTAAGCTGGAAAAGTATGCCCCCCCCCAGCCAACATCCTGAGAGCGAAGGGCTATGTAGTGCAGATGGATGCCCTGATCGTCGGAGCCCTGGGCACCTGAGACCCCTGCAAGGAGCGTGTGCTGCAGACCCGTGGGATCGGTCGACGCTACACACAGCTCATGCAGTGCCTCCTGGTCTCAGATACCGTCTGATGGTCCAGGGACATCTACATTGATCACATCACCGGCCACCGACAGTACCAGGAGGCATGAGCCGGAGTGACATCGTTCTTCGACTTCGAGAAAGGGACCAAAAGCCTTTCTCCGTTGGATCATATGAACTGGAACCATAAACTCCCTGAATGCTAAATCTCACCAAATGAGGGTCAATCCATCCTCATCATCATATCCCCTCATTATACTCCACACCAGAACATAACCATTGTATGAACATCACACTCTCATATCTCAATGTCTGTACTTTCACCCAATCAGGGATACTGCAGATGATGTATTCCTTACGACACCCAATCTTAAACTGAACTTCGCACCCTCGATAATGTGAACGTAGATTAAATTATATTGTAAAAATAAGAATGGATTAAAGAATTGTATGTACCTTTAAGCAGAAATAAGAAATGTTGAAATACAGGTGCCAGGAAAAGAAACATTAGGCATAAACAAGGGTGCTAATGACGAAACATTAACAGAAGATCGGTAATAGTTAGTAAGGAAATAAGATATGCATGCCTAGCCCAGGTGTGATTGGTGTGTGAAGTCCTCCTGTATGGGTAACCAGATGTCTAAGTCGGGACAGTTCCCTAAACGAACGCTGGCTCATTGTATGTATTTTAGGATGGGTCCAGACTCCTGTAAAAAGGGTCTGGACTCCTGTAAATTTCTGGGAAAATGGTCTAGGCTAACTCAAGAGGATCCCAAAACTCAGTGGCCACTGTTAAAATCTTGGAACAAAGACCGAGTGGACGTCTTAAAGGACAAACTCGGCCAACCTAAAACTAAATTGGCTAAAGGAGAGGTTAATTGTTTCATGCAGTGGTGGGAAGAGGCAAATCGTAGGTGGACAAAATCAAAACTCGCCTCTCTCAAATACTCAAATAAGTTAAAAGCTTTATGAAAAGCCTCCTTTCCCACCACCAGACCGAGCGCTCCCCTTTACCCCGTTCTCCAAACCCCGGATTGATCCAACCCCCTTCATACTCCCATCTCATTGTAAAAAGGACAACAAGACCCTTGTTCTGTTCCCCTTTGTTGTCTGCCTCAGAAACTGATTCTTTAGTGTTCCACTATCAATTCAGCAACGGGGTGGGGGGGCTCCTCAAATAGCCCCCACCCTTCCTGGTCCCTTTCCTTGAACATTTCTTTCAAAATTGTGAAGTGACGACAATAATACTCATAAACGGTTCATTGGAAAAAAGCAGGATTGGGCCCAGAAAAGCAGGCAAGTAACAGATAAAGAAACTGAAACAGGTTGGAAGCCCTAAAGGCATAGTGTCAGGAGTAAGAAAAGCAGTAAGTGCAGGCATGAACCCCTGGAACAACACTTAAAATGGTGAAATCTGAGGTGATAAAGGTGTCATTTTGGGAGATAAACAAGTGATTTAAGGAAAAAGAGTGAAAAGTTAATTCTACAGAGGCTAGAGAGAATTAAGCAGTTAAACTTTGTGAAAATGTTAAAAAGGACCATGTTAAAGAGAGAGACTTCTTGGTTTCTTTGCAGCCATTCTGAAGGGAAAATGGGCCCTTTTCCAGAAGAATGCCTGTAAATAATCCAAATATATATACATACAGCTATGTACAAACAAAACAGTGTAAAGGAATGTTAAGGAAAAGAAAATGTGTATGTATCAATTTGTCTGTGAAAATATGTAAAGTTCTAAGACTCTAAACCAGCACGTCTGGTTTGTAAAAAACTCCTGTTTTCTAGGTGTGAGATAAATTGGTTTTGTTTTTGTTTTTAATGCCGCTAAAAATTCATTTGACTCTTTAATTCAAAGTTGCAAAACTGACAGACCCTTTTGCAAGACACAGGTAATTAGTGTTTGGCTTTGGGATTTAGCATTTAACCCTTAAGGGGTAACTTGATTCTTTACAAAATTTAAAATGTTTTTAAATAAAGGGTATGTCTACATCTACAATTTTGCAGCGCTGGTTGTTACAGCTGTATTAGTACAGCTGTATAGGGCCAGCGCTGCATAGTGGCCACACTTACAGCAACCAGCGCTGCAAGTGGTGTTAGATGTGGCCACACTGCAGCGCTGTTGGGCGGCTTCAGAGGGGGTTCGGGGAACGCGAGAGCAAACCGGGGAAGGAGACCTGCTTGATTACCAGAGAGGCTTCCTCAGGTATGCTGGGATACCTGCTTATTCCACGGAGGTCAAGAAAAGCGCTGGTAAGTGTCTACACTTGATTACCAGCGCTGGATCACCAGCGCTGGATCCTCTACACCCGAGACAAAACGGGAGTACGGCCAGCGCTGCAAACAGGGAGTTGCAGCGCTGGTGATGCCCTGCAGATGTGTACACCTCCTAAGTTGCAGCACTGTAACCCCCTCACCAGCGCTGCAACTTTGTGATGTAGACAAGCCCAAAGACCAAAGTCATGGCTGCAATAGGGCAGTCAAAATCAGAATAGGGAGAGATTCTGAAGTCTTTTTGTTTGGTTGGTTGGTTTGTTTTGTAACAATAGCAGATAAGAGCTGTAGTGAAAGAATAAGAAATTAACAGTGACCCTCTGAAGCAACAGCAGAGGTGAGGTGCACAAAACAAAAAGAAGCAATGTTAAAAACACTGAGCCTTAAAATGGCTGTGTGTATCAGACTGTCACTTTGATAAAGAGTACATGAAAACTCTGTAAGAACAAAACAAACAGTTACACCTTATGTAAAATTGATATGGCTAATGTTTACAAAAAAGTTGTAGTATAAAAGAAATGTACATTTTCCCTAGGACACGTGCAGTGTATATTGTAGAAAGGGGTAAAAGAAATGCAAATGAAACGTGCTACTGAATTAAAATCCTATCAGGGCTCCAAAAAAAGCTGCAATAGACTGTTTTCTTTTTCAGATCTTTGTGTGTTTTTTAAGCAGGAGTTGAAAGTGGAAAGAAATCAAAACTCTGGTGGAAGTTGATTGTGTCCCTTTTAAGACAGTCTCTGAGCTCTGCTGATGGCTTTGAATCCAAAAGCCAAGCCTGGGTTGATGCAAATTACCTAACTGATAAAGGAAGGTGAGAACTGCCAGCACAAAAGAAATTGCCTAAATAAAAGACATGGTATAACAAGATCTCTTTAAGAAATTTGATGCTAAATGTTATTGTTAATATTAAACACTGAAATAAATGTAATGTTAGTCAGTACCCCTGTAACAATGTATAGTGTGTATGATTTTTGGAAAAATCCTTGAAGGTAATATGTGGGTAATGATGCTTCTCAGCTCTTACCTGTGAATAAACTTAAAGCTTAACACAGCAGGAAAAACATTACAAACTTGGTCTGCTATATAAGAAAAAAAACTTGAAGTACACCACCTCATGAATTTAATAACTAAACAGTGGAATAATTTCCCCATAACCCTTAAAAAGTAGAACCCATTAAAACCTGGCCTGCCTATAGAACAAAAAACACAGGAAAATATGGGGGTAATTCCTCCATTTTGCCTGCAATCAGCAGGGTATTTGTAAAAGAAAGGAATCTTAAGTGATAATCAATGCCACCCTGAAAGGGGTGGAAAAATGTTATTTTTGTCTTTCAGAAAAAGCTAATACCAGCTGCAGAACAACTTATTACAAAAACAAATGAAAGTAAAAAAAAAACTAGGAATTTGGGGGAGATGGTTGGGAGATGTTCGGGAGATCTCCACGCCAGAATTTAACCTTGAGAGGGAAGTAAACAAAGTAAGAGGGGATACAGCCATGGACAGAAGAATTGGCATAAGGAGGAAGGGTAGTGTAGATAACAGACTAACAGGTGATGTTGGTGGTAGAATGTCCGTGCCTAAGAGGGTACAGAATGTGAGTGAAGCCAAACGGCAAAAATTAAGATGTCTGTACACTAATGCGAGGAGCCTAGGGAACAAAATGGAGGAACTAGAGCTACTGGTGCAGGAAGTGAAACCAGATATTATAGGGATAACAGAAACGTGGTGGAATAGTAGTCATGACTGGAGTACAGGTATTGAAGGCTATGTGCTGTTTAGGAAAGATAGAAATAAAGGCAAAGGTGGTGGAGTAGCATTGTACATCATTGAGGAGGTTAACTGTAAAGAAATAAGAAGTGATGGAATGGACAAGACAGAGTCTGTCTGGGCAAAAATCACACTGGGAAAGAAAGCTACTAGAGCCTCCCCTGAGATAGTGCTTGGGGTGTGCTACAGACCGCCAGGATCTGATTTGGATATGGATAGAGACCTCTAATGTTTTTAAGGAAGTAAACACTAATGGGAAATGTGTGATCATGGGAGACTTTAACTTCCCAGATATAGACTGGAGTACGAGTGCTAGCAAGAATAGTAGGGATCAGATTTTTCTGGATGTGATAGCTGATGGATTCCTTCACCAAGTAGTTGAAGAACCGACAAGAGGGGATGCCATTTTAGATTTGGTTTTGGTGAGCAGTGAGGACCTCATAGAAGAAATGGTTGTAGGGGACAATCTTGGTTCGAGTGATCATGAGCTAATTCAGTTCAAACTAGATGGAAGGAGAAACAAAAACAGATCTGGGACTAGGGTTTTTGATTTCAAAAGGGCTAACTTTAAAGAATTAAGGAAATTAGTTAGGGAAGTGGATTGGACTGAAGAACTTGTGGATCTAAATGCAGAAGAGGCCTGGAATTACTTTAAGTCGCAGCTGCAGAAACTATCGGAAGCCTGCATCCCAAGAAAGGGGAAAAAAGCCATAGGCAGGAGTTGTAGACCAAGCTGGATGAGCAAGCATCTCAGAGAGGTGATTAAGAAAAAGCAGAAAGCCTACAAGGAGTGGAAGAAGGGTGGGATTAGCAAGGAAAGCTATCTTAGTGAGGTCAGAACATGTAGGGATAAAGTGAGAAAGGCTAAAAGCCAGGTAGTTGAACCTTGCAAAGGGAATTAAAACCAATAGTAAAAGGTTCTATAGCCATATAAATAAGAAGAAAACAAAGAAAGAAGAAGTGGGACCGCTACACACTGAGGATGGAAAGGAGGTTAAAGATAACCTAGGCATGGCCTAATATCTAAATAAGTACTTTGCCTCAGTCTTTAATAAGGCTAATGGGGAGCTTAAGGGTAATGGAACGATGACAAACAGGAATGAGGATATGGAGGTGGATATTACCACATCTGAGGTAGAAGCCATACTTGAATAGATTAATGGGACAAAATCGGAGGGCCCGGACAATCTTCATCCGAGAACATTAAAGGAACTGGCGCACGAAATTGCAAGCCCGTTAGCGAGAATTTTTAATGAATCAGTAAACTCAGGGATTGTACCGTATGACTGGAGAATTGCTAATGTAGTTCCTATCTTTAAGAAAGGGAGAAAGAGTGATCCAAGTAATTATAGGCCTGTTAGTTTGACATCTGTAGTATGTAAGGTCTTGGAAAAAATTTTGAAGGAGAAAGTAGTTAAGGACATTGAGGTCAATGGTAATTGGGACAAAGTACAACATGGTTTTACTAAAGGTAGATCGTGCCAAACCAACCTGATCTCCTTCTTTGAGAAGGTGACAGACTATTTAGACAAAGGAAATGCGGTAGACCTAATTTACCTTGATTTCAGTAAGGCATTTGACATGGTTCCACATGGAATTATTAGTCAAATTGGAAAAGATGGGGATCAATATGAGAATTGAAAGGTGGATAAGGAACTGGTTAAAGGGGAGACTACAATGGGTCATACTGAAGGGTGAACTGTCAGGCTGGAAGGAGGTTACTAGTGGAGTTCCTCAAGGATCGGTTCTGGGACCAATCTTATTTAACCTTTCTATTACCGACTTTGGCACAAAAAGCGGGAATGTGCTAATAAAGTTCGCAGATGACACAAAGCTGGGGGGTATTGCTAACACGGAGAAGGACCGGGATATCATACAGGAAGATCTGGAAGACCTTGTAAACTGGAGTAATAGTAATAGGATGAAATTTAATAGTGAAAAGTGCAAGGTCATGCACTTAGGGATTAATCATAAGAACTTTAGATATAGATTGGGGATGCATCAGTTGGAAGCAACAGAGGAGGAGAAGGACCTTGGGGTATTGGTAGATCACAGGATGACTATGAGCCGCCAATGTGATATGGCCGTTAAAAAAGCTAATGTGGTTTTAGGATGCATTAAGCGAGGTATTTCAAGCAAAGATAAGGAGGTGTTAGTACCGTTATATAAGGCGCTGGTGAGACCCCACCTGGAATACTGTGTGCAGCTCTGGTCTCCCACGTTTAAGAAGGATGAATTCAAACTGGAACAGGTTCAGAGACGGGCTACTAGGATGATCCGAGGAATGGAAAACCTGTCATATGAAAGGAGACTCAAAGAGCTTGGCTTGTTTAGTCTAGCCAAAAGAAGGCTATGGGGGGATATGCTTGCTCTTTATAAATATATCAGAGGGATTAATATTAGGGAGGGAGAGGAATTATTTAAGCTTAGTATCAATGTAGACACAAGAGCGAATGGGTATAAACTGGACACTAGGAAGTTTAGACTTGAAATTAGACGAAGGTTTCTAACCATTAGAGGAGTGAAGTTCTGGAACAGCCTTCCAAGGGGAGTAGTGGGGGCAAAAGACGTATCTGGCTTTAAGATTAAGCTTGATAAGTTTATGGAAGGGATGGTATGATGGGAGAGCCTAACTTTGGCAATTGATCTCTGATTATCGCCAGATAAGTATGCCCAGTGGTTGGTGATGGGATGTTGGATGGGATGGGATCTGAGTTACTGCAGAGAATTATTTCCTGAGTGCTGGCTGGTGACTCTTGCCCACATGCTCAGGGTTTAGCTGATCGCCATATTTGGGGTTGGGAAGGAATTTTCCTCCAGGGCAGATTGGCAGAGGCCCTGGAGGTTTTTCGCCTTCCCCTGCAGCGTGGGGCATGGGTCACTTGCTGGTGGATTCTCTGCAGCTTGAGGTCTTCAGACCACAATTTGAAGACTTCAATAACTCAGGCATAGGTTAGGGGTTTGTTATAGAAGTGGATGGGTAGGGTTCTGTGGCCTGCTTTGTGCAGGGGGTCGGACTAGATGATCACATTGGTCCCTTCTGACCCTAGAATCTATGAATCTACTGCAATAGCTATGGAATGTACTGAAATGCAGATATTTAAAACATAAGCTGTTTTGGGTAATATCAGAAAATATTAAGGTTTTGATGCATCTGTTAAAGCAAAGGAAAAATCATTGATACTTATCAATATAAATAAATGCAGTATGTCTCCAGTACGGTGAGACAAAATTTGTTAAGTAAAGAAATTGTTGTTAAAATCGCACACCAACGGGCTCTGAAAGCAGAGATATGGAAGGTTAGCCCACTCCCCAGATTGCACCTGGGATCTTTCTGTCCTGGACCTCAAGCCAGTGGGCCGTGGAGAAAGGGAAACTACTGGACACCAGAGGTTGTACCAAGTGGACTCCTCAAAAGTGGGTATGCTTATCCATGCCTGTTGCTCCAAAGCAGTAAAGTAGTAAAGACATCTCACTAGAATCCTGGATGTAAAATAAAATTAATAATGAGACCAAAGTACTGTATAATGGGCTAAGTGTGTGTGTTAATTCTTGGAGAAAATTGTTTAAAAAGTGTTAATAACCCACCAAAAGACAAATGTAAATGTAATATAAGTACTGTGTTTACCAATAATCACATTTACTGTTTGCCACAACAACAACAAAAAGTCTCAGCTTACTGTAAGCACTGATTTAGCTAAATTCTCTATCAGTCTTGGCACTGAATGGCAAAAAGTTACCAATCATCTGTTAAAAGGTAAAAAGGTAACATAGTTCCTAGGGGAAAAAAAAAAAAAAAAAAAAACCAGTGTGGGAAACAGAACCATTCATATTATACACGCAAATGGGGACATGTTAAGAATTGCCACTGCAGAAAAACATAACAGCTTACCATTGGTATAACATATTTTCTGTATGGTCTCCCACAACTACTGGTATACTAATGTTACTACCCCTAATTGTTTTTGGTTTTAAATTGTATGTGTTTAATTGAAATGTTTAAAATGTGCTGGTGGATAAAACAAATGTGTGCAAAGCTAAAGCCACAGGCCCAAATCGCCTCCCAGTATTTTCTATTACGTGGACTAAATAAAAAGTGACACTGGCGATTAATAATCTTAGTGTCAAAAGGAGGATATGTAGGAGCAGGATTTTATAATGTCCATAAGAATTAAAGTATAATTTGATTTCAGCCTGCTAGCCACCCTTTTTAAATAGCAGAAAGGAATGACCCTCTGGGACTGTAGGATTCTGTTTTCCCATATGCATTACAAATTGGGCCCTCTCTAACTCTTTGTTTTAAGATTTAGGTAGTAAGAGACAGGATTCTCTATTGTGTCTGTTAAGTAAATCAGAGAAACATTGAAGGCCTGGGTCTCAATGTAAATTGTCTTGGTTATTAATTGTAAAACTTAGCAAGGTTTAATTTGCAATGCTTTTTTGCTCGATATAAAATACTACTGTTTGTATTCTCAATCTGTTTGTGTGAATGAGGAATGTATGCATCAGGAAAAGATAAGGTGTGAAGGCCATTGTTATAGCCAGAGTCAAGGAAGAAGTCGTAAAGAGACTTAAAGAACATCAAAGAATCATCAGGCACTGCTTACTACCCAGACGACTGTTAAACTGTCTGGCATCTCAGAGTGGATACATGTTTCGCAGTGTAAGAATCCACCACCCCAGCGAACCAATCACCACCTCAGAACCACGCAGGGTCAATTGTGACTCCAGAAGACGATGTAGAGGAACAGCCTGCAATACCTTACAATCTACGCTCTCATAAGGGTTGCCAGAAGCAGATGACAACCTAAAGCAAGGCCCAAGAAGAAGCAGTAGTGAGCCTAGCGCCTGCTGCCTGGTGGACATAAAACCGTGACTGCGGTTTCCTCAGTTGAGGTTGTCAGAGCCAGAAGGGCCCTGCCTCCAACAGGCGCCTCCGGTGGCGCCTGTTCCTTGGCTGCTGGTGTCCTAAGGTCTGGGGAGTCCACAATGACAATTCTGTTATCCAGCAGCAAGTGTGGATAGCTCAGACCCTTATTATTTCTAAATGCTGGGTCTGCAGCCACATCCTAGCCCACTCTCAAACTGGTGTTCCTGTCCTGGCTATCCCACTTAATTCCCCAGACCTCACTGGAGGACCGTGTCTGTTTAACACAATATGGAACAGTAATGACACCTGGGAAGAGGCTATTGGCAGTTCCTTTATCCCACTTGGGGGAGTAATACACCAGGCAAAAAGGCTCCTGAGGTTACAAGCAGTAGTTAAAATAATGGCAAATAAAACTGGAGAAATTTTAAGAGCCCTGGCCAAAGAAACAGGGGCGATCCGACAGGTGGCCCTCCAAAACCGTCAGGCATTGGACATAGTGCTGGCGGCCAAAGGAGGGACCTGTGCTCTCATTGGAAAACAATGTTGTGTGTTTATACCCGACAATACCAATGAGGTAGTAGATCGCTCTAGCCGCTTACAACAAATCTCATATCTTCCCCATGAAGAGCCGAGTTCTTTATGGAAGTGGCTAAGTAACCTGTTCAATTTCTCTGGCATAGGAAACTGGTTGTTTCAGGGAGCCCTGACGATCCTGTTTGGAATCCTAATAATTTTTGTATGTTTTCAGTTAGTCTCCTGTTGTATCCAGAATCGTGTAAGGCATGCCACCCAGGTGACTGCCCCAAAACAGAGTGCTAATATGATGATTTTGAATATTGCTGATAAACAAAGAGATAAAGAACATTTAATATGTGGAACCCAGTAAAATGTCGGTCATGGCGTGAGCTTGACCAAAAGGAAGGATTGTGAAAGTAGAATAAATTATATTGTAAAAATAAGAATGGATTAAAGAATTGTATGCACCTTTAAGCAGAAATAAGAAATGTTGAAATACAGGTGCCAGGAAAAGAAACATTAGGCATAAACAAGGGTGCTAATGGTGAAATATTAACAGAAGATCAGTAATAGTTAGTAAGGAAATAAGATATACATGCCTAGCTCAGGTAAACTTATCAGATTCTGATTCTTTTGTTATCTTGCTAAGTGCTCGCCCTTTTATCTGTATAAATGAGATCGTTTGTGTCTTACATGGTGCTCACATTATCTGGATGTTATTAGCAGAGCGCTGTGCTAATAAAACAGAGTGGTCTGACAAACTGTGAGTCCTGAGTCTAACTTCGACAATTATCTGTATGTTATTCCCTGATAACCAGAACCTTCTATGCTTAACTTAAAATGTTCACTTTTTTAAACATCTTAATAAAACTTTTTTAAATCTGTTCTTATCAGTTTTATATGCGATATGTCTTCCATCTGAGGACCATACATAAAATGGATTTTTGGAACAGGGAGATGGAATAGGATCTTGCTCCATCCACTCCACGCATCGACCTGATATTGCAGTACCTCCAGGAACGGTGCCCCTCCCCTCGGGGAGACTGTTGTGGTGAAAAAATAGAATCTGTTGAACGTTACACCAATAGTGACTTGGACTCTAAATATATTCTATGGGTGGCATACCCGAGATCACTTATTCACTGACGCTTTAAAAAGTCCCACACCCCAATCTGGGTCTAGGCCAGTTATGTACTCTATGTATCTTGTGAACTGTGTAACCGATACTTGTAATCTCTCGTAACTCAAACCTGATCCAGATGTATAGTACCTTCCTTCTTAACTTGTGTAAGCTTGATTCCAATGCCCCTCTGCCATGTATGTTGGCCAAACCGGACAGTCTCTACACAAAAGAAGAAAAGAACACAAATCAAATAAAGAACTGTAACATTCAAAAAACAGTAGCAGAGCACTTCAATCTTCCTAGACACTCAGACTTAAAAGTGGCCATTTTTCAACCAAAAAACCTTCAAAAACAGACCTCAACGAGAAACTGCAGAACTGGAATTAATTTGCAAACTTGACACCATCGCATTAGGCCTGAATAAAGACTGTAAATTCTAAATCATTACGCTTAACGTCTTGTTTTTAGGATGTGGCTTGGGATAGGCCACTTAATGAGGGTGGGTGCCTGCAGATTGAAGATTAAGCTCATTCACAAGAGCTCCGTGATGAGCATGCATTATCTAGTGTTTGTGACAGGCTTTACCACTGTGAAGCACTCCTCATTACTCTGCTATTAAACTCTGTTTCTGTGGGGACGATTTACCCCTGTCAGGCACTCAGAGAGTTGCTTCTCCCGCCCTTGCAGTTATTTATTTTGCCACCAAGTTTTGAAATCAGAACCAGCAGGTGGTGCCATAGCTCCACAGCCAACCCTAGAGAGAGGAAACTGAAGGCCTGCTCTGCAGACTGAGCAGAGCTGGCTGTTGGGACCCACATGATGTGCAGTTGATGGGCTCGTCTGACTGGCATCACAGCTATAAGCATAGGACCTATTCCAGCATAGCTCCCCCATGGAGACTCTATTCTAAATAAAAGCAACTTGGTTCCCCAAAGTTACTACTACGCTTTGATGAAAAGCGTCATCTTCCATCTCGGGTTTCCCATGTACCACCCATGGATGGCATCCTCCAGGGTCCTCTCCAGCATAGTTCTTGCTCCCGGAGCGATGATGGTGCACTCAGCGTTCTTGACCTGTGGCAACAGGCAGGGCTGGCTCCCCTAGGCAGCAAAACAAACACAAACAGAAAAACAAAGCTGATCGGCAGCAGCTGAATTGATTCGCCTCAGTCTTCGGTGGCAATTCAGCTGCGGGTCCTTCACTCCCTCTCCTCTTCGGTGGCAGCTCAAAGAGGAGGAGAGGGACTGAGGGACCCACCGCCGAACCCAGACGTGCCGCCCCTTTCTACTGGCCGCCTCTTACAGCCCTTAGCTGGTGCCTGGAGGCGGCCCTGGCAGCAGGACTCCCAGCTGCTGATGTTCCAGAGTCATTGAAGGATTCTGTCCCCCATCCCCCCCAACTCCCTCAGAGCTACACCAGAGGGAGATGATCCAGCAACTTACTGCATGGCTTGCCATGTTGTAGCAGTCTGCCACCTGCCCATAGGCCAGGTAATCAGACATAACTTCGATAATTTTTTTTCACATCTTAGCTCATGCAATAAACTGGATAGCCCACATCCTGTTTCTGGACTTCTGCCTGTGTTCTCTTTTGACTCCCGCAGCTCTTTCCTTTCTTGTTGTTTTGTTTTTATCAGGGGGGTTTTATTGCCTTAAGTTTAAAGAATGTTACTGAAATTTAGAGGGGGGAGTGGGAGGATAATCTCCCACAAAAAACTCTCCTGTTCCCTAGCTCCTCTGGTCGCTTAGGAGCCTTGTTCTCCCTTGAGGAGCCCCACCCCTTGGTTTGGGGTTGATAGGTGCTAAAGGGCTTGCCCAGCAAAGCCACCTTCAGAAGTGCTCCACTTTCCTAGCAGGCCTCTAGGCTCACCACAGGGTCCCTCAAAGGAGCAGACCACACTACATACTTCTCTCAAGCTGCAAGCACATAACAGACACAAGCTACAGCCGATAAGTGCTGACTCCCTGGGGCCAGTCCTAATCAACATATTCATAAGAGATCTGGAAAAAAGGGGTAAACAGTGAGGTGGCAAAATTTGCAGATGATAACTATCTTGAGCAGTTTTTTAAGTCCCAGGCAGACTGCAAAGAGCTGCAAGAGATCTCACAAAACTGGGTGACCTGGCAACAAAATGGCAGATGAAAGTCAATGTTAAATGCAAAGTAATGCACGTGGCAAAATATAATCCCCACGGTATACACACAAAATGAAGGTGCCTAAGTTAGCTGTTACCCATCAAGAAAGAGCTTGGAGTCATTTGCCGTACTCTGGAAGCACTATGTTTCCAGCATATTGCAAACGTATAAGAAGCCTTCTCACCATGCCTGTATCATCCTGAACTCATTCTTCAGCTGCAGAAGACTTCAATATTATCGCCTGTCATCAGTGGGACAGACGCAACTGAATAACGTAACAATACCAAGGGACCTAGGTGTAAAGAAGATTGCTGACAGTTTCATCCAGAAAGCTACAGTGACACATAATGTCTAAACTGGGATGCTAGTGAAGCCAGCTTTTAAAAAATTGCAATGATTTTATTCAAAACAATTAAATTCTTAAAACAGCAAAAATAACAACGATAGACACATTCAGTAACTAGAACATGAAAGAAGTGTGCAGTAGAAATGCTGACAATTACCTCCCCCAAAAACTGGCAGAGTGCCCCCTTCACTCCCCCTTCCCAAACATACACACACACACCTACCTCTTCAAAAGCACCCACCGGCAAAAACAAAAGTCAGCACCTCTGCTGCAGGCAACAAACTCACCTCAAGGGTCATGTAGTCGCTCCTCCTTCACCAGGAAAGCTCCCTCACAAAACTCTCCTGTTTGCTAGCTCCTCGGGTTGCTTAAGAGGGGGCTTTTTAAAGCCTTGTTCTCCGTGATTAGCCCCAACCCCTGGTTAAGGGTTGGCAGGTCCTAAAAGGCTTGGGGATGAAAGCCTCATCAACATGCTCAGCCTTGCATAGCAGACTCAGCACAGGGTCCCTCAAACAAACAGAGCTCACTATATACGTCAGTCAAGGAGTAAGCACACCACAAACACACACACACCACCCACGGGCTAAGTTTCCTGGAAGCTGCGGGGCCACGGAGCAGCCTATTTAGGGCCACACAGGCACTCAGGGAACCCAGGCCACAGCCTGGACCTGCGGGGGCCGGGCGCGTATCCTGCAGCCTCAGCCCCAAAGCTGCTGTGATGTGGACAGGCACCTCCCCCACACACACCCCCCAACCCAGGTACTGCTGCAGGGAGAGAGCTGGGGGAGTCCTTTCTCCCTACCGTAGCTCCAGAGCCCCCTCCTGCACCCCAAGTCCCTCATCCCCAGCCCCACCCCCGAGCCCCTCATCACCCCCCAACCATCTGCCTAAGCCCTGAGCCCCCTCTGCCACTCCAAACCCCGGCCTCAGCCCCACCACATGAATTCTTATGTGCAATGATATGAAGGTGATGTGTCACATGTCACCTTCATATCGGTGCATATAAAATTGATTCCACCCATGGGTGAGAAATTAGAGGGAACATTGCCCACGGGTCACATAGTTGCTCTTCCTTCACCTGGAGCACTCCCTCACAAAACTGAGGTTAGCAGTTCCTGTTCCCTAGCATCTTCTGTCCCTTAGGAGCCTGCTTTTTAAAGCCTTGTGCTCCCTAAGGAGCCCAAACCCTGCTAAAGGGCTTGGCCACCAAAGCCTCATTATAAAGCTCTCAACTTGCCTGGCAGGCCACTAGGCTCAGCACAAGTTCCTTCGAACGAACAGACCACACTGTATAATTCAGTCAAGCAGCAACCACACTACACCACACACAACAAACTCAGCCCAAGAGTCACAGAGTTGCTCCTTCACCTGGTTAACTGCCTCCTAAAACTCACATTAGCCACTCCTGTACCCTAGTTTCTCTCTGTCCCTTAGGACAGTGGTCTCCAAACTTTTTTGATTGCGCACCCCTATCAGTAAAAAAAAAATTTGAGCACGGCCCCCCTGCCGTGCCGCAAGGCCGGCTCTACCATTTGTCACCCCACCAGAGGGCCGCCCGGCGGAGGGAGGGGGGACGAGAAGGGGGACAATTTGCTCTAGGCCCCCATGAGAATATAGTCTTCTATAGTATTGCAACTTTTTTTTATGTCAGGGGACCCTGAAATTGCTTTGCCCCAGCCCCCCTGAATCCCCTGGGCAGCCCTGGAAGCAAAAACGGGGCGCTAGGACTCCTGCCCAAACTGCCCAAGACCACTGCCTTAGGAGAGGGCTTTTTAATGCCCCACCTCCTGGTTAGGGGTTGATGCGTGGTAAAGGGCTTGGGGATGAAAGCCTCTTTATGCAGCTCTTCACTTGCATAGCAGGCCCCATCCATGCCCTGACAAGGTGTGAACTGCCTCTCTGTTCTTGCAGAGTTTTTGCATGGGCTTGCTTTAAGCCATGAGGATACATTTTCAGCCTCATAACTATGTACACAAAATTATAACCTATAACATCACTATAACAACCATGCTCAGTGGATCATAAGCCTTCCGAAGACACCCAACATGACAAACTTTGCATTGGATACCACGCAATCTATATTATAAAGATGAACATGGTGTGTAGGGTGTTCCCCCAAGGTGCAGAGCATCACACCTCCCCTCTTAGTTTACTGCAAGAGAGTTAGTCACGGACTACCTCAAAGGCAGTTTGTTGTTATAGTTCTCTTGACATCCAGCCATTAAGGCCATGAGGCAGCGTGCCTCAGTTTCCCCATTCACACACAGCGAACCTGGGTTTTTTTTAATGGTTTCTCTGCTGTGATAAGGTTGAAACCTCTTTACAGGTATTAACTCAAAAGTAGCATTTTCATAAGGTTTAACATCTGTGTCAAAATTCTTATCCCAAATCTTATCATTCATACCAAAATTTATATCACAGATGAGTGTTTACAAATATCTTTACCACACCCTCTGTTCAGTTAGTGTAGTTTGAGGTTAGTTTGTTCATTACCCATGGTGTCCTTTGACTTTCTCCCATGTAATCAGTCACTGGCTCTTCTTTCCCTCCAGTGTTTCCCTTTGTGTGGGCCTTAATCTAATCATATTCTGGCATTTTGATAGGGTCTGTCAAGATAAGAGTCCAGGGGAATCCTGCACATTGGCTGGCCCTTTGGGGAGCCGTCTCCCAACCCCAGGACTGTACATATGTAGGAAATCCTGCTCCCCTTCTGGGGTTACCCTGTGTTTCCCCCTCACCGCAGTGAGTCCTTCCTTGCCCCCTACGGGGCTGTGATCTGTGCTCTCTGGGCTAGGTGTGTTTACCTTTTGATCAGCTGCACCTCTTCTCAGCAGCTTTCCCATAACTGCTCCCTGTCTCTCACCAGCCTGGGGAAAAACACACCCCTTCTCTGCCAGTTGGGTTATTTGGATTCTGGCAAACTCCCACCTGGCAATTTCCTGGTCTCAACTCCCCTGCTGTTACAGGCATTGGAGCTGCACCTTGATGTAAAGAGAGACAGTTACTTCCCAAAAAAATTATCAGAAATAGCATCCTGAAAAATTGGGACCTGGATTGGGGTACCCTTTGCCACCCCCTTCTCTGTCCCTGAGAAGTCAGCTGTGTGACTGCTCCCCTCCAGGAGGAGAGTTACACAGTTCCTTCTCAAAACCTGGGTCACAGACTGAGTGCCTGGGTGCACAGATGCTGACCCAGCCATCCTCCCGGTGTCCTGGGCATCCTGCCCCAAGTGACTAGTGAGGAGACATTCCTATACTCCCTCTATTTCTTCCCCAGTTTCCTCCTCTGGGCCCCTGCCTTCAGCTGCAGAACTCTGCCAGCTAACAACTGCAACAGTCTCCTTAATCACTGGACAGCACCTCTCCTGGCCCTGAGGGCATATTGCTTTCTGCTGGAAAGGAGCTAGTCTCAGCCCCACCCATACTTGGAAACGCCCAGCTTCCCTGTGCTATGGAGTCACAGGAATCCTCACCCACCTCAGTGGTTTCAGATTCCCTGCCCCTTCTCTGGGCTCTCCTCTGGGACACATTTATCTCTGTTCCCTAGAGTCAGGTTCCTCTCTGGTTCAGCTGCAATCTGGACAGTTCTCTCCCTGGCAGGCATTACATCCCCATCCCTTCCTGATGTGATATTGCCTCCAGCTGCAGCCTAGCAGTTGGTCTCAACCACCCTCCCACCCAGAAGCAAGTGGCTTCCCCCAGCTGTAGAAGAATTAAGGAGACTCTCCCCCATTCTCTCAGCAGTTCCTGAGACCTTCCCCTTCCCCTCAGGGGGTCCCAGCATCAAATTTCCTCCTGCTGCAGGCAAATGCTTTAACCTGAGCTAGACAGAAAAAATCATTACTCAGGAGCAGGTCAAATAGGAGGTGTTCCATTACCCCCCCCCCTCGCCAGTCAAAACACTTTCCAAACCTTCCCAAAGCACATGGATTTTAGCTAGTGGTATGAGGAATCTGCTTTTGCCCACCCCCACAACCTCTGCCATTTGGCCACATACTGGCCTTTGGGACCACACTCTGCTTAGCCAGAGAAATCTGGGCCCCTGTATCTCTCTGCCCCAGGTATTACCTACCATCAGTTTAGACAGCCTGAACATGCTCCATATCTGATTCTGCAGAGGCTACCTTCACAGAACCAATGTGATAGGTTTCAATTGCCTTGGGGGGTTCTGTGTTGAGGACAACAGAACTAACATGAGCTATTGTTTGCCTGCTTCCTCTTAGCACAGGGCATTTATTCCTCAGTGACCAGTGGAATTACAGTGATAGCACCTTCTGGGCTCTAGGGTCCCAGCCCCCTTCTCTCTTCCCAAGGACAAAATGGGATCCTCCCTTCCCACCAGTTTTAAACCACTCTTTCTGTGGCCTGCCCTCAATAGATGCCTGATTCTGTTTGAAGGCATCAGCTAAAAAACGTCATCTCCTCCAGACTTTACATCTTTGTCCCATAGACACTGCCTCACATGAGCCTTACTTAGGGTTATACTGCACCACAAACACACACTACAGACACACTCACCCCAGGGGTCATGTAGTTGCTCCTCCTTCACCTGGAGCACCTCCTTACTGAACTCAGGTTAGCTGCTCCTGTTCTCTAGCTCATCTGGTTGCTTAGGAGCAGGCTTTTTAAAGCTTTGTTCTCACTGAGGAGCCCCACCCCCTGGTTAGGGGTTGATAGGTGCTAAAAGGTTTGCCCATCAAAGCCTGGTTAAGAAGCTCTCAACTTTCCTAGCAGGTTCTAGGCTTAGCACAGAGTCCCTCAAAAGGAGCAGACAACACTGTATACTCCAGTCAAGCAGCAAGCACATAACAGACACAAGCTACAGCCCACAGGTGCTGACTCTGTGGAGGAGCTAGAGAACAGGAGTGGCTAATGTGAGTTTTGCAAGGGTGTCTCCAGATGGAGGAGCAGCAACTGGGGTCAGTTTGGTTTCTGTAGTGTGTGTTTGTGGTTTTCTTACTGCTTGACTGAAGTATAGAGTGTGGTCTGTGCTATGTCTAGGGGCCTGCTATGTATGGCTCAGAGCTTCTTAAGGAGGCTTTGATCCCCAGGTCCTTTAGCACTTAATCAGGGGGTGGGGGCTACTCAGGGAGAACCAGTATTTAAAACCCTGTTCGTAAGCCACCAAAGGAGCTAGGGAACAGGGGAATTTTGAGTGAGATGCGGGGGTGGGAGATAAACTTCATTAATGGTCTTTAAACTTAAGGCAATAACATTCCCCCCCCCCCAATAAAAACAAAACAACAAGAAAAGAAAGAGCTGCAGGAGTAGAAAGAGAATGCAGGCAGAAGTCCAGCAACAGAGTGGGGGCTATCCAGCTTACTGCACTGAATGCAGCATGTATGATTAGCTGGCCTATGGACAGGTGGCATGTGTGTGAATTCAGTGCAAGGAGCTCCTGGCTCTCAGAGACCATGTAAGGGCTTTGGAGACTAGAGTGGCTGAACTGCAGGAGCTGAGGGAGACAGAGAGGTACGTTGATGCAACTTTCTGGGGCACAGTTGAATGGTCCTACTCCCATTCTGACAGCCTATGAACTCTTGAGGAGTTATGAATAAGTTCTGAAGGCAAGGTCAGAATTTTACTAGTAGCAGCTAGCCAACAAAATGCTGCCTTAGGAAACTGATAGCAGACTCACTCATAGAAATACTAATTTTACAAGTGCAATTCTCTTTTTTGTTCTCAGCCCTGGCCTCCTGCCTGTCAATAATGAACAATTAGTGAAGGGCAGAAGTAGGGTAAGGTTATTTGTGTAGCCAGGTGTATATATTTGTCATATTTGAATGAAAATGTCTGTAGAGGAAATGTAACTCCCTCACAAAACTCACATTAGCAGCTCCTGTTCCCTATCATCCCCTGTCCCTTATGAGCCTGCTTTTTAAAGCCTTGTTCTCCCTGAGTAACCCCATGCCCTAGGGCTGGCTTTAGGCCTACTCCACCAATTCCCCTGAATTGGGCCCCGCACCCAGTGAGAATCCCTTCCCTGGCTAGAGGTGCCTTTTTAATTTTTACTCACCTGGCAGCGCTCTGGGTCTTTGGCAGCACTTTGACGGTGGGTACTTCGCAGGCTCCGGGTCTTCAGCCTGCTTTTTAAAGCCTTGTGCTCCCTGAGGAGCCCCAACCCTACTAAGAGTTGTTGAGTGCTAAAGGGCTTGGCCACCAAAGCCTCATTATAAAGCTCTCAACTTGCCTGGCAGGCCCCTAGGCTCAGCACAAGTCCCCTCGAACGAACAGACCACACTGTATAATTCAGTCAAGCAGCCACCACACTACACCACACACAACAAACTCACCCCAAGAGTCATGGAGTTGCTCCTTCTCCTGGTTAACTGCCTTGTAAAACTCATATTAGCCACTCCTGTTCCCTAGCTTCTCTCCTCCCTTAGGAGCAGGCTTTTTGAAGCCTTGTTCTCCCTGAGTAGCCCCAATCCCTGGTTAGGGGTTGATGGGTGGTAAAGGGCTTGGGGATGAAAGCCTCCTTAAGCAGCTCTCCACGTGCATAGCAGGCTGCTAGCCTCAGCACAAGGTCCCTCCAACAGACCACACTATATACATAAACCAAGTAGTAAGCACACCACAAACACACTACAGACAACAGGCTCACCCCAAAAGTCACCTAGTTGTTTCTCCTTCACCTGGAGAATTCCCTCATCAAACTCTCCTGTTCCCTAGCTCCTCTGGTCTCTTAGGAGTGGGCTTTTTAAAGCTTTGTTCTCCCTGAGGAGCCCCACCCCGTTAAAGGATTGATAGGTGCTAAAGAGCTTGGCCATCAATGCCTCCTTAACCAGCTCTCCACTTGAATACTGCTAGCCTCAGCATAAGGTCCCTAAGACAAACAGACCACACTATATACTTCACTCAAGCAGCAAGCACACCACAAACGCAAACACACACAGCAGACAAGCAGCTCACCCCAGGCTCTTCCTTCACATGGGGAACTCACTCGCAAAACTCACACTAGCCGCTCCTGCTCCCTAACTCCTCTGGTCACTTAGGAGCAGGCTTTTTAAAGCCTTGTTCTCCCTGCGTAGCCCCACCCTAGGGTTGCCAACTTTCTACCTGCATAAAACTGAACAGCTACGTCTGACCCAGTATGGCCAATCTGCTGGTCTTATGAAAAGTTATACTAGGAGTAGCTTGTGAAAAGTAAATGTAATGAGTGTAAATTATCCCCCAGTAATCAGGAATTTAGTCCCTGAATAAATACGGTCCATTGAAGAAGTAGACTCATAGACTTTAAGGTCAGAAGGGACCAATGTGATCATCTAGTCTGACCTCCTCCACAAAGCAGGCCACAGAACCCTACCCATCCACTTCTATAACAAACCCCTAACCTATGTCCGAGTTATTGAAGTCTTCAAATTGTGGTTTGAAGACCTCAAGCTGCAGAGAATCCACCAGCAAGTGACCCGTGCCCCACGCTGCAGGGGAAGGTGAAAAACTTCCAGGGCCTCTGCCAATCTGCCCTGGAGGAAAATTCCTTCCCGACCCCAAATACGGCGATCAGCTAAACCCTGAGCATGTGGGCAAGACTCACTAGCCAGCAGGAAAGAATTCTCTGCAGTAACTCAGATCCCATCCCATCCAACATCCCATCACTGCCCACATGGCATACTTATCTGCTGATAATCAAAGATCAATTGCCAAAATTAAGCTATCCCAGCATACCATCCCTTCCATAAACTTATCAAGCTTAGTCTTAAAGCCAGATATGTCTTTTGCCCCCACTACTCCCCTTGGAAGGCTGTTCCAGAACTTCACTCCTCTAATGGTTAGAAACCTTCGTCTAATTTCAAGTCTAAACTTCCTAGTGTCCAATTTATACCCATTTGTTCTTGTGTCTACATTGGTACTAAGCTTAAATAATTCGTACTAAGCTTAAATAATTCCTCTCCCTCCCTAATGTTAATCCTTCTGCTATATTTATAAAGAGCAAGCATATCCCCCCTCAGCCTTCTTTTGGTTAGGCTAAACAAGCCAAGCTCTTTGAGTCTCCTTTCATATGACAGGTTTTCCATTCCTCGGATCATCCTAGTAGCCCGTCTCTGAACCTGTTCCAGTTTGAATTCATCCTTCTTAAACATGGGAGACCAGAACTGCACACAGTATTCCAGATGAGGTCTCACCAGTGCCTTATATAACGGTACTAACACCTCCTTATCTTTGCTGGAAATACCTCGCCTGATGCATCCTAAAGCCGCATTAGCTTTTTTAATGGCCATATCACATTGGCGGCTCATAGTCATCCTGCGATCAACCAATACTCCAAGGTCCTTCTCCTCCTCTGTTGCTTCCAACTGATGCGTCCCCAATGTATATCTAAAATTCTTATGATTAATCCCTAAGTGCATGACCTTGCACTTTTCACTATTAAATTTCATCCTATTACTAGTACTCCAGTTTACAAGGTCATCCAGATCTTCCTGTATGTTGGGTACTTACCTGTCTTGGCTTCTCATTGAAACTGTAGCTCATTTCTCCTGCTATTGCCAATGTCTGGTGATATTTTCTAAATAAATGTCCCTTGACCACCTGATGAAATACCAGGAGAAATGAGCTACAGTGCCAATGAGACTGACATTCTTCCCTAGTGGATCGTATTTACTCACAGACAATTTACTTTAAATTCCCAGTTACTAAGGGACAAGGTACTTATTTTCTGCAAGTTGCCCCTAGTATAACTTCCTGTGAGCGATGTATCTGAATATTTGAATGCTGATATTTAAATTGTACTATTAAACGTATTAACCCCAATTTGGGATATTGGCATGATTTTTGAACTCTTGGCGAGTTTTGAGGTTGGTGAGACTGTAGGAACCATGACAACAGCTCTGTGATCCTTGAGGATCCTCTACTCAGTGAGTCTGTAAGGAACCAGATCCAGTCAAGGGGCCTAGCAATTTCCCTGGCACACAATACTCACTGTCTCATGCACACACACAGGGCCGTCCTTAGCCATAGGCAGAATAGGCAGCCGCCGAGGGCACCACTAGGTCTGGGGGCACCGCTCTGCCGGGAGCCTGGACAGAGGGGAAGCAGTGGAGCATGTAAGAGCAGGGCTGTTGGGTCCTAGAGAGACGAATGCAGCACAGTCTGAGGGAGGGAATTGGCTGCCGGGGTCTCTGGGAACCGGTAGGGAAAGGAACTTACCTGCGAGTGCGACTCCTTCCTCCGGCATGAGGTGAGACAGGCTCAGCGGCTCTGGCAGTATCCTTTGTTGTCTTCCATAACATCCGTTCTTCTCCTCCCTGCCCCACGGAGCACCCCACCTTTCTCCCTCCCCCCACGGAGCACCCCTCTCTCCCCCCTCCCCTCCCTGGCTGCCTACTGAGGAATGAAAGTGAAAGTAACTCACTTCCTTGGCAAGCAGCCAGGATTGGAATGGTCGCACAGGACTGGGCTGAGGATAGCCAGATAGCATGTGCAAAAAATCAGGACAGGGGGTTGGGGTAGGGTGAGCAGATGTCCCACTTTTATAGAGACATTCCCAATTTTGGGGTCTTTTTCTTATATAGGCTCCTGGTGCCTATATAAGACAAAGCCCCAAATATTGGGACTGGCCCTATAAAATCAGGATATCTGGATCTGGTCACCCTAGCTGGGGAGCGCATCTCTGCCCCAGGCGGAGCTGCACAGGGCAGGATGAGCTGCTGTGGCTCCATGGGTGCCCCGTCCCTGAGATCAGACGCCGTGCTAACTTCACCATGGTCCGTTGGGCTGGCGGTGGTGCCCATTGGCGTGTGATCGGACCTGAGGGTTTGCTGCTGCTGTTGCCACTCTGCACCCCAAGAGGTGGATTTTGGGGTCCTGCAGTTTTCCACCTATCCTCCTCTACTGCAGTTGTTGGACCAGCAGGCTGGGGGGTGAGCCAAGCATGAAAGCAGTGTTGTGTTGCCATTTAGATTGTCATTTAACAAATTTGTTTGCCAAAAATGCTTGCTAACAACCTGAATTCAATTTCAATTTTTTTTAAATCAATATCTTAGCCAAAAACAGAAAATTAAGTTGTTGACAATTATTTGTGACAAGTTTGGTATGGGGAAGGGAGTGGGCCAGTTTTCATCAGAGAAACAAAAAATGTTGACTGACTTTCCTATAGCCCTGTTACTGCTAAATAGAGCCCTCCAGTAACTCCTTACTAGTGTATAGAGCAGTAGTTCTCAAACTTTACCAGCCAGCTAACTCCTTTTACTAAATTGTGAAATGTTATGAACCCCCTCCGAAAAAGGAATATTTTCAGGGATTTAAGTTTAAATTTCCTCAGTGTGATGGATGCCCCAGTTGCCTGCCCCGCTCTTCCTGGGGCTCAGGCTGGGGTATGGGCTGCCGGCTCCCCTGCTGATGGGGGCAGGGCTCAGGCTGCTAGCCCCACTCTTCCTGTTACTCAGGCTGCCAGCCCCACACAGAGCACTGGGATTCAGGCTGCTGGCTCCCTTGCTGACCACCAGGACTTGGGCTGCCAGCCCCAACTGCCTGGCCCCTCTCTCCCTGGGGCTTGGGCTACCAGCCCCTCACGGAGCGCTGGGGTTTGGGCTGCCGGCTCCTGTGCTGATCACCAGAACTCAGGCTGCCAGCCCAAACTGCCCAGCCCTGCTCTCCCTGGGGCTCGGGTTGTCTACCCTGCAACCGGGTCCCACCTGCTGTCTCCAATGCCCGGGGTCCTCTGGCCGCCATTAGTGAAATTTTTCTGGTGAATCCCCTGTAACGTTCTACAAATCCCCAGGGGTTCACGAACCCCAGTTTGGGAACGACTGGTATAGAGCAGGGGTCAGCAACCTACGGCACACGTGCCAAAGGTGGCATGCCAGCTGATTTTTGATACTCTGGGGTTCTGGCTGCTGCCCCATTGCCAGCCGAAGTCCCAGTCGCCGGCCCCACTCAGCACCCGCTGCTGGCCTAGGGAGCCCCAAGGAACCCCAGGCTGGCAGCAGGCTAAGCAGGCTGGTGGCTGAGACCCCGGCTGAGCCACTCAACCCACTGTCAGCCTGGGGTTCCATTCACTCAGCTGGCAGCAGACTGAGCGGGACTAAATTCAACTAAATAGGAAAACAAGAGCAACTAATGACAAAGTGCAAGAACTTAGAGAGCCTCCTGAAGCACGGTGATAGTTTTGATTTAAATGGACTTGAACTGTACGAAGAATTGAGTACATTGTCATCAGTGTTGCCACATGCAAAATCGATGATGGACATTGTACAGTTTATTCATACCAGCAAACTTGTTTATATATATATATATTATATACTAATGTGTACATTGCCACTCGTATTCTACTGACAATTTCTGTAACCCTAGTATCAGGAGAACAGAGTTCCTCAAAACTAAAGCTCATTAAAAACTATCTCCGCTCTACAATGAGTCAGTAACGCTTGACTGGTCTTGCTATTCTTGCAATCAAACAAGACATCACTTTGTCTTTGTCATACAATGACATTATTACTGATTTTGCAGCCAAAAAAGCCAGAAAGATTGCTTTTAATTAAAAACAAATCCTTGTTTCAATACCTCTTCATATAAATTTCCAATAAAATGGTGACAAATTAAAAAAAATATATTATTTGCATCATTCTGTCAAATCAGAATTTTTTCTATAGTGCTACTTCTTTAGTGCTAGTTCATCAGCATTACAGTGTGCTTAATTAAGTTAAACTGGTTTAATAACATGCATGTGGCAAGTTTTCCAGTACCGTAAGCTTATGTTTGTGTTGCTCAGAGCAAGTCCGGCACAGGGGTACCAGTTTAATGATCCCGCCTAGGGCACCATAAATCCTAAGGATGGCCCTGCGCACACAGTTTATTTCCCCAGCCAATATCACAGATAACTAAGTTGGAATAAGACCTTGCCCCCTCACCCCCCCAATTCCACACTAACAGCACCAAATGGCACCGTTCTCTGCTGATGATACAAAACCATGTTCACTGCTCTTGTCACTGTGGCCTCAGTCTTTTAGCATGGGAGGGATTATGATGTCACAATCTGGCCTTATGACTCCACTTATAGCTCAAGGAGAAACCACAGCTCTGGAAGGGAACACTGCTTGTGTGGAGACAAACAGGTAATTTGTTACACAGGCAGGAAAGAAGCTGGTGAGAAATGAATGGGACATGGGTGAAAAGGTCCCTCCCAGTGGAAATTTGCCTTTCAAGTAGTTGGTGAAGGTTTTTTCCCTCTAGGAAAAACAATTTGCTGGTTCAGACTACTCCATCTAAGACCAGGGGCTAGTCTTCCAATAATAAGGCTTAGCACAACTATAAATGCTTTACATTTTCAAAGTGCCTTAGGCCCTAATTATCTCACACAACACGCCTGCAAGGTATTATCTCTGTTTTATTACTAGTTGTATATTGTGTCGGCATTGTATATAGTGTATTTTCTCTTTCTAAAGCGCTGGAGACCGATTCTGATTTCTGTGACTCCACTGACAACAATGGGGTTACACTAGTGTAAACCTAGTTAGTGTGAGAGCGGCATTGGAACCACAGCCCCTGCTCTCAGACGCTTTCGCTTTACAGTGGGAAACAAGAGGCACAGAGAGATAACTGACTTGTTTCAAGGCCAAACAGCTACTCAGTGGCAGAGCCTGGAATAGAACTAATTTATCCATGGGTCTTAGCTCCATGGTAGGCTGGTAATTTTAGTCATTTCTGAGTCACTGCAGTCCAGATTCCTACACTGAAACCCAATATCTAAAAAAAGTCAGAGCAATAGACTCCACCCAGAGCGGAGGAGGGCAGAGGAGCGGGGGAGGGCAGAGTTGATCCTGACTCAGCAATTCATTATAATTACTTCTATTAAAACCAGTGTCAGATGGATGCCGGTGCAACAGAGGAATAGCTGTTCTCCGTACGCATATTGGTTTGTTGCATTTTGGCTTGATTTGAAGTCAGCCTCATGAAGTGATTCAGCCAAGTAGGGAGCAGTTTGGGCAGGAGAGTAGAGGGGTTGGGGTGCTGTTTTCATTTAGAACATGGTTGGGGTCTAGTTATGCATCTGGAAATTCTGCTCAGCCACCCCAACACCTGAGCGCTGAGCTAAGAGTCCATGAGGTGACAGGAGGGCTTGTTTTGTGAGGAGCCTTTTTATTATGTTTAGAAGGGCTCATCTACACCAGAAAAACGACTCAGTTTAAAGGTGTGATTTTTAAACCTGTGCAAAAGTGGGAGTGGCTGTTGCCGTTCGGCCGATTAGGAGGAGGTTTAAGATAAGAACATCTTAGTTTGGTTTAAATCCCAGTAAGTCTCCACCCAGGGTGATTGTGGTTTAAAAAAAATAATTTCAAAGATAAAATTGGCGCAACTTTCTCATGTAGACAAGGACTAAAGCCCATTTCCGACCAAAGGGTTTCACTGTTTGAGACATGACACCACTGTAACAGCCCGTGCCCTGCAGAAGAGATCTTTTGCCCAAACAAACAGGGACAAGTTTCTAATCTTACCAAAAAAAGCAAGGGTCTTTCACAGCTGCACAGGGTATGTAGCATCTCCCTCCTTCCTGGCTCATGCTAAAGGCACAGAGTGAACTGTGTGGTTTTCCACTCATCGCCTCTGCAGTATTTGTCAAGCCTGAAGCTCAGTCCAATAGATCAGCCTGTCTGGGTTTAAAAATGCGTTTGGTACCATTTATAATAGGTTGGTTACAAAATTCTCATCTGTGGCAATAACTAGCCTCTGGTTCTTCCTGAAGCCTGTGCGGCATCTGGGCTCAATCCATGGATATCATGAGGCAATTAAGGCCCGCCCTAGAGGGCTGGTGCCTGCCAGGGACAGAGGCCTTGCATAGAGTTCTCTGAGGCCTGTGCCCACCTCCGAAGTTTTGTCAATGGGCCCTAGAGGGAGCCGTGAGCCTTCTCCGAAGCTGGAGTGTCAGCCAAACTCACTCGGGGAAGGCAAAAACAGGGTGGCTCTGGAAATGAAATACAAGGGTGGCTGCTTCCACAATCAGGTTTTATCTCCATGTAAGTACTATGCAGCCCGACGCAGGGGACTTAAGATTAAATTCTCACCAAGTCCAAGGTTATTTGGTTCTTGTAGATCCCCTAAGTGTTTCTGCAAAATATTCAGAGGTTGGGGCCTGTTCTTAATCCTCAGCTTCAAACTGATCTTGTACATGCTGCACCTGTGCGTGTGGTGTCTCTGCGTGCCTGGAGCCGGTTGTTACTGGGATTAGATGGGGTGGAGAGAACATTCGCCAGACTTCGCATTAGAAATCTCAGTCAAGGCAGCATTCAGTAGGGACATTATTTAGTGACCTCCATTTGTGTGTTTAGTGTGCAGTGTGTAGAGAAAGTCACAGCTCAGATTCCAGAAGAAACACCCCTGAACTTATCCTACAATACCTATTGTATTGGACATGCCCTGCCGCAGTTCAGATTCGTTATGTAAACTAGCTCAAGACAGATGGCCAGGTCCTGGCAAAGCATGCAGGTCGAATCACTCCCAGCCCCATTAGCTAGTAGCCCCAGCCTTCAGCACAAATAGCAGGAAACACAACTAGTAGCATCTCCTCTCTGGAAGACCCCACCTAACCTCAAAGGCCGATTGCTCCACGCCACTTACCCCACTCAGCCAGCAACAGAGTGGGAGGCACACAAGGTCTGGTTCTCTAGCTTGGGGAATTCTGTAAGTAGTCAATGACACCACCACCAGCACGGCAAGGCACTGCACAACTTGGTCCTTTGTGAATGGGAAGGGAGAATTATGCTGGAAACTGGGGCGCAGCAAGTTGAAAAAAGGAGAAAGCATGAGCGAAAACTACTTATTGTAATTAACCACTGAAAGTCTCTGCCATCTGCTGGTTGGCTTGGGGCCAGTGGAATGAGTTGGTAGGTCTGAATCGAGTTCCTAGTCCCCAGCTGTCAACATCCCAGGTCACCATATTCCAACTGGCACTATGAACTAGCCCAGCCTGAGCAGGGAGGCCAAGAACTGAGTGGAATGTGGAGACTGAACAATGCGAATTATTTCTGTCCAAAGAAGCTGATGCTGAGACTGTTAGCAAGAGGGAGTTTGCAACCCTTGCTATGAAATAACAGTCAAATCCCCTCTCCGTCCCTAAACCTCCCATTGCATTATTGGGAGCAAGGGGAAATGGCAGGTGCAAAAACAAGAACTGGGGGAGGTAACATTTTAGTTTTTCCCCAAAACTAGATTTTTTTTTAAAGGAACATATTCCATTGCCCAGAGCCAGGCAAACAGGAATGAGGTGGGTGATTTGTGGCCCTGTGTATGTGCTAAACCATCTCAGCTACATGTTTAACAAGAAAAAAAAACAAACAAAAACAGGTAAATATTTTGTGTTCATAAGAGCCCAGTTAATGGTGCTGGGAGAATCCTTAACTTCTTGTTAAGTTGTGAAGTAAAGTCCTAAGTTGGGGACCTTAACACTGCATTCCTGTCAACTTCTGGATTTCATACATACATGCGCACAGCACACAGACAGCATCAAGTTTAGGATTAGGCAGCTTGGGAGAATTTTAATTAGAAATTCCTGCTGTTGTACTGTAGCCTGCCAATCCAGACGCTGCTTGTATGCTCTGGTGCTGGATCTGGGGGATTTTAATAAATCAGTTTAGGTCTCAGATCTATAAAAGCCACTTAATTTTCTTCACATACCCTCTGCTCAGATATCTGAAATCAGACCAGTTCCTCCAAGTGCAAACTGGGAGTTAACTCGTCCCTGTGAAGGATACAGATTTTTTTTTGATTAACAGCAGCTTTCTAATGAGTCCAGGTTTACTGCATTATTGTGCACAGGACCAGGTTCATGCCCAAAGCCTTGTTGTCATTTGCTTCTTGGTGATCATTCCTTGTGAAGGTCAAAGTCCCAGAGCTAAGCCCTATTGTCATCTTCTTGTGCTACTGCCATTGGCCTGTGAGGTCTTTAGGACAGAGATGACATTTTCTGTTCAGGCATGTGGGTTTTTTTTTTAATTGTTATTACTACAAACAGCCTATACATCTGTGGTGTTATGTGGAATAATCAGTGATACGAGTACAAGTGCTTAGCACAGAGGTGCATCAGGAAGGTTACTATGCAGTCCAGGGGGTTTAAATGTAGGTTGTGATTTCCAAATGCTGTCACCATAAAGAGGTTGAGAAGGACCTGCGGGTAATTAGCACTCTTCATGACCCAGTGTCCAGGCAATTATTGCATGGCACTAGGGTGTGGCAACGCCAGCGTATTGTACTGAGGCAGGGGGCTGAGAAGAATGAAGCGAGTGGGTCAGGATTCACGTCTGCTTATTGCAGAAGTGACAGTTTCTGTTTTAGCACCTTCAGTTTTACATCTCTGCCTTGTCCAGGCGAAGGCAGAAATCGTACTAATAAACATCACCTTCCTCAGCTCTTGCCAGCGTGGCCTTCGGTTTCTCCATCGTGGAAGGCAAGAGGAGCTACAGATCATGGATGCTTTGAACCATTTCCACAAGACTAGAAATGACTGGAACCAAGTCAAGTGAAAATAATGGTAACATTTTATTAGCATAATCACAGGGATTTTAAATGGAAAAAGCAGAGTTAGACGTTTACAAGGGAAAACAAATGAAATAACTGTCGACCCAGAGGGGCGTGATTTGATTGAGACCCACCTGGTCTGATAGCTCTTTGATTGTACTGCCAGAGTTCATCAGATTAGGAGATCATTGTAAACAGAGCACTAAGGCCTTTAAAGACAACACTGTAGTAACCCCAACACAAAACCTTTCAAAAAAACAGTGGTGTATCTAGAGCTTAGCTTGCCTCTGAATGAGCAGCTGCCAGGCCTCTGCATGCACAGTCTTTTAGCTCCTCGGAGGTTGTGTACACACCCGCCTCCTGTGTCCAGTTTAAGCCTGAATAACCCATCTCAGCCTTCCAAAGACGCATTCTCGCCTAACCTCTCCCCAACCACTCCTTGGAACACGTCCCAGTACCTGCAACAGTGCAGTAGTACAACTTGCTGGTCTGCACTTTAGCACCATCAGTATCTGTGAAATCTGCTTGCTAATCACCCAGGGCAATCTTAACACATCCCTTTCCCCAGTTTGCTCTGTACAGCATTTCAAATGTTCAAGTCTAAACTGTACTTGAAATTAGGAAATTTAAAATGGGTATTTCTGACCCTCTACTGGCAGCAGCCATTTTGAGGGAAAGTAACATTTGGAGGCAGCAATGAGCAGAGGACCCATCCCCAAACCAGTTTAAATCCCAATTTATCAGGAAAGCTCTCAACATTTTGCTAAGGAAGTAATGGTCATGGAGACTCTTAAACCATTATTAAAAGGGGATGAAACGGTTTTGCTCTGACACTGGGATACTGTAACAAGATTTTCCCCTTCTACAGCACCTTCCCTCCAAGGGTCTCAAAGCCCCATCAGAAATATCTCTGAATTAAGCCTCAAGACCCCAGTGAGATAGGTTAAGTATTATCCCAATTTTACAGATAAGGAAACTGAGGCACAGAAGGTAATGGCAGAGCCACTCCAAGTCCTGTGCCCTGGACACAGGACAGTTCTTCCAAACAGCGGGGTCAGAACAAGTGTCAATTTAGCAGGAAGCTCAGAAATCCCAATTTTAAGTAAAACTAATTTCAACTCCAAAATGACAATTTAGACAGTTTCTTGCCTTGTGAACTTTCCAAAAGCTATGCTCAGCCCACCTAGAGTAGCTTTGTTTTACCACTTGTTCCACAAAACCCTGCTTTCACAACCACAGACTGAGGCTCATTTGTATGGGAAACCAGTGAAAAACAGTTCCACTTATTCAAGTGGGGTAGTGAGGCATCGAGCTAAGGTTATTTAAAATAGTAAGCTAGGATCCCTCAGTTAAAGTGAGGGTTTGTTTCTTACACAGTTAATCCCAGAACTCCCTATGCCTTTTCCATTTTGAACACTGTAACCACCCTAATGTGCCATGCCTTAATAACCAAAGATCTATAATATTCTAGAGTCATATTTTAAAACCCTCTTCTCACTAGACCACTTTGGCCATTAGTGTAGAACACTGTAGGGTTGTTTCTAACACACAATCCTTTCTCCTTCTACAGCACCCTCCTTCTGAAGATCTGAAAGTGCCTTTGACAAACATGAACTAAACCTCAAAATCCTATAAGGCAGGAATATTGCCCCATTTTGCAGATGGGTAAACTGAGGCACAGAGTGGCTAAGTGACTGGCCTAAGGTTACACAGCAAGTCTGTGGCAGAGTCAAGAACAGATTCCAGATCTCCTGACTCCCAGCTCTTTTCTTTAGCCTCAGGACCATCCTTACTACCTAAGGAGAGAACTCCCCTTCCCGAGTTAACCCTCTGCTCTCATTTCTGATGGCTGAAGAGGAATAAAACCATGAGGGTGGACTTTGAGTTCTCCATCTCAGCAGCATGTGGCACTGAATTAAGACTCACTATATTACCCTGGAAGTTGGGCTTTGGAGAAAGGCAGGTAAGTCAAATACAGCAGTTTACAGGTTACAAAATAAACTTTCCAGGTGATCTGTGAAAATTAAAAGAGCTATTCACAGCTCACCTGCTTGTGCTAGAAAAAAATACAAGTCACATTACCTTCCCCTGCAAAACCCAGAGCCCTCCCAACCCCCACTAAAAAGAAAATACTTCGTGTTAACAGTTTGTTAAACCCAAGCATTGAGGTTACAGGTGCAGTAACCAGCACAACTGGTACACTGCCTAGAACAGCACAGTTTGAGATACAAAAAGTAGCTTTCTTAAAATCACTTCAAAACCAAGAGGATTAAAAGTAAGTTAGTTATGAATTCAAACCTCAGTGTAGAAATCCACAGGTTTTATCAAAGCATACAGTATTCAGTTCGATAGCAAAACGCCAAGTGTCACATATACCAGACCTCAGGGACCTGTTAGACCAGTAAGTCAATATAAAAGGTTATTGCTCTAGAGATTCTCAGTAGAACATGTTTATCAAGAGCAAGGAACAGGACAGTATCAAAGAAGTGGGGACTGCTGGCCTGATTAGCAAAGAGGAAGATGAACAAGGAATACAAAGTCTATAGCTTTATTTTTTCCTTGCTTTAAAAAAAAAAAAAAAAACTAGAGAGGCTTTTCAGGCCTTTCCCTTAGTAAAATGCAGGCCAGACACACAGCATAAGCCACATTCGCTCAGACGGGAGGGCTAGGTCCTCAAATTTCTCTGCATTTTCTTTTAAAATTAACTGGTGCCAGTCTCCTCCTCTCTCCCAGGAGCAGCAGAATTAGGAACATTTGCCCTAACCACTCCTGGGGAGTTTGGGGGTGTCCAGCACAACATGGGACACTCCATTCAAGCAGGGAGGGGGTTTTCTTCTCCCCACCTCCTGCCCCAGTGTGTTGAGGAGGGGGAGAGAATCACCAACTAGAAAAAGAGAGTAGCCCCCTACTCCCCCTTTCTAAAAAATAAGTGGCATCAATTCCCTGCAGTGTTACTGAACTGGAAAGACTCCACTGCAGGGACTTTACAGCTTCTGGGGCTGCTGCTGTAATCTTAGTAAATCCTGTGTGCCCCAGGACTCGACCATGCACAGCCTGGGCAATGCAGAGGTAGCAGCGCTACTGCTTGGGTTACAAAGCACTTAAATGCCCCAGCGAGAGAGAAGTGTCACCAAAGCCAAGGATGTTTTGTTTGGAAGTGTCACATGTTGGCTCACAGAGGTGACTCAAGGCTGAACTCGACAGACTTTATCCAGCCCTCTCCTTGAGAAAGGCACCTCCTCGCTAGAGCCTCAGGCTCCTCTCGGCTGTCAACAATCATACAACACTTTAATGAGGGGGCTCAGCATCTCCCCACTGAAACACAGCACGGGCATTTCCAGTTTAATGGTCCATCTCATCTCTCTGGAGCAGCAATTAGTACCCTCCCCACACCCCCTCCCGCCCCGGCAAGGTTTCTAAATCACAGTAATGGTCAGAGAGATGGCTGCCTAGTGAGGTGGCAGAAAGATGCTCCGTTCCCAGCTAGGATGTGTCTAGCAGAAGAGTTTGAGGAAGCAGTTCTGACAGTAGGGCTTGTCATTCTGTTCCTTGAAGGTTCCTTTGTTGAGCTGCTTGAGGCAGAAGGCACAGACAAAGTGTTCTGGATGAAATTTCTTGGCCATGGCAGTGATGCAGCGTCCTGTGATGGGCTTCTGGCAGCCGGAACACAGCGAGCCGCGGCGTTCATGATAATGCACCTCACAGTAGGGCTGCCCATCATGCTCAAAGAAGCTGCCGTTGATGAACGGCGTGAAACATTCCTGCGGGAGGAGGAAGAAGCAAAAGGGAACTGATTGATATGGCAAGCTGGGGACACAGGCAACTCCACAATCCATGCCTTTGCCTGCCATGCACCTAGCTGCCTCCTGCAGGAAGTGGCCAGGGTGAATCATCTTCATCCAGCAGAAAGGGGCTGCAGAAGTACTGCTGCAAAGATGATCGGCTCCCAGCAGAGACAGGGTTACTGAGCATAAGCAGGGCAGATACAGCAGCTGGGAGGGAAAATAAAGCCCTCAACTATAGTTCATGTTCCTTTACTCCAGGCTGGCTTTATTAACACAAAATCTAAACCCCAAAGCAAAACTACTGACAACACTTGGTAAGCAACACCAGAACCTCTCCTGCTTCGAGTAAGCTGGGAGGGAAGGGAACACCTCCATCCACAGAGGTAGCTGCCACCACAGCAGCTTTTATAGCTAACCCATCCCAGCTCACCCAGGTGATAGGCAGGGAAGCCAGGCTTTCCTGGAATTCCTTATGCTCCAGGGAATCAGGAGCACCTTTTACCTTGTCACAGTGGTTTGGTTTTCATTTCTTTAGCTGTATCTGCCCTGCTTACGCTCGTCTCAGTGAAAAAGAAGATGACGGCAGTAGGTTTTTCTTAAATTACCCATTTAGAATGCCAGATATTATGTATATTCCCTGGGACAGCACCCTCCTTGATGCATCCCAAACTATACACATACAGGAGTCACTTCACCACTGAAACACAGTGGCAGGCAGAAGGTGACAGCCACTGGAGAAATGTGGAGAGGGGAGAAATTTTGGGCAAAGACCCTGGGGACAAGTCCATACCCTTACAAAAGTGATACTGGGTCTTTAATGTCTATAAAAAGAAGCTGTTAGAGACCGATTTTTTTAACAGGCACCCATCTCTCTATAATGGTTATCACTGTCAAAGCCCCGTGCAGGTATTAATGGCTGTACTGTCACTACAGTCGTGGGAAGTTAGGAGAAATTTCCCCCTCCCCCATTTTACAGATGGGGAAACTGAGGGATAGAGCCATTAAGGGACTTCCGCAGGGTCAACAGGTCAGCAGCAAAGTCGAGAACAGAAGCCAGATGTCCTGAGTCCTAGTTTTGTGCTTGAACGTCCAGACCATCCTTCCTCCCTAGGGACATGCACACGAATGCATGTGCATGCATGGTTGGACATGTACTTAGTCACAGGCAGATGCAAACAGAGCCCTGCATGCAGGCCTCCAGCAGGCTGCAGCAGTAAGTGCATATCCATGCATGTTCACACACAGTGAACGGCAAGGAACTTCGGCTGCTTGCTGCGTTCAAAGGCAGCAGGTACCTGGGAGCCTGATGCTGAGACTACGAAGCCGTCACCTCCATTTGAAAACAAACACTGGAAACTGGCCTTACTTTAACAACAGAAAGACAGAAGCTGCCCAAAAGCTGCTGGCCCCACTAACAGGCAGCAGCGGGAAGAATGCCGAGCAGCATCTCCTGAGCAGAAGAAAAGCCTGAACCCAGGTCCAGGCAAGGAGAGAGCTGGTCAGCTGCCCACAAGACTGCCAGAATTTCTATTCACAGGGCCCTTCTGAGTGATGGAGAGTTTCAGACGGACAGGTCAGCCAACTCCTCTTTCATGCTGGCTGCTCTGCAGCAGAGGAAAGCAGACTAGTGGTCTGAGCACAGGATCTGAAACAGGAACACACAGGTTCTGACCCTTATTTTGAACTCTGCCTTTCTGCTTCCGTCTCGGTAACACGTGGCTGATATTAATCTTTACGCTGCTCCTGGGAGATGGGTAAATATTTGCAAGGCTCTTTGAAGATGTGCTAAGTATTTATTCTGCAGCATTACAGTTCATTATGCAGCAGCATATTCAGTTTACAGCTATTTCATTAGTTTCCAAGTTGATCCAAACAGGTCAGTCTCATTAAGTTTACATTTCCAGAGTAAGCACACGAGGAAGCTCCTCAAATCAGTGTGCTGAGGCAGAGTGCTGAGAAAGCTTAGCTCACTGTTACTAAGAAACCACTGGAAAAATTCTGTGCTTATCAGTGAACTGCTGCAGAAACCCATAACTGTGGCTATGGGGGAGGGAATTAAGCCCCTAGAGAACTGAACGGAAACAGGCAGAGAAGCAAGAGGGTGCGTGGTCACTTGCACACTATGTATTTTGTGGGGCTGTCCAGTGCTGGAACAGACCCCCTGTTCTGATGGAGGTAACCAACAGACACCCACCTAGGGGAATTGGGAGAGGGGTCAGATGACAGTGGGACAGCACAGGCTCTCTTACCCGACAGACAAAGCACTCAGGGTGCCACAGGGTATTCAAGGCAGAGATGTAATTTTCCAGGATGGCCCGGGCGCAGCCCCCACACTTTGGAGCAAACATGTCGAAGTAATCCTTGCGGCAATAGGCTTTGCCATCCTTCTCATGAAACCCTGCCAAGGACACAAGGGAAAAACAGAGCCAGACAGCATCAGCGTGTGACCTTTATTCATGGGAACACCCAGCCAGACTCCATGGGGCCAACAGGGTGGCTGGGATCCCCAGTCACAGACCAGCGTTATCCCTTATTCTGCTATAGGAGGAGCACATGCTTCGCCTCCTGTAGTCTCCATATGGAAATAGCAATCACCGTTAGCTCCCCATCCACTAAGTAACACCACGGTCTCTCTCTACTCCCACACCCCCAGTTTTCTACATCACTTGCTCTATGACAGGGAACTACACTTCACGTCGTGCTCCCCCTTACCCCTGTCCGTGCCCCACTCCCCGGAGCTGCGGTCGGAAGCGGGGCTACGACTCTGGGGGGAGGGGTGGACAGGCTAAGGTGGGCGAGGATGGGGCTGGAACCCGGGCGGGGCTACGACTCTGGGGGGAGGGGTGGACAGGCTAATGTGGGAGAGGGTGGGGCTGGAACCCGGGCATGGCTGCAACTCCTGAGGGGAGGGGTGGACAGGCTAAGGTAGGCGAGGATGGGGCTGGAGCCCGGGCCAGGAGTGGAGTTGCAGCCAGGGCTGCAGTCGGGAGCGGGGCTGCGACTCTGAGGGGAGGCACAGACAGGCTAAGGTGGGCGAGGATGGGGCTGGAGCCCGGGCCAGGAGTGGAGTTGCAGCCAGGGCTGCAGTCGGGAGCGGGGCTGCGACTCTGAGGGGAGGCACAGACAGGCTAAGGTAGGCGAGGATGGGGCTAGAGCCCGGGGCAGGAGTGGAGTTGCAGCCGGGGCTGCAGTCGGGAGCGGGGCTGCGACTCTGAGGGGAGGCACAGACAGGCTAAGGTAGGCGAGGATGGGGCTGGAGCCCGGGCCAGGAGTGGAGTTGCAGCCGGGGCTGTGGTCGGGTTCAGAACCGCAGCCAGGCCAAGCGCCAGAGGACGGGGCCACAGCTGGAAGCAGAGTGGGGCTGAGGGGCGCTTCCTCTTCACCCCCTATGGGAGCTAGACTGGGCCCTGCTGCTCCCCCGAAACCTGCCCCACAGTTTGGGGACCACTGCTGTATGGAAAGGACCCATCACAGCCCCTTATGTTGCCTCCACCCCTACCCCTTACTTGCTTCACCAGAGTGGCTTCTCTCTGCACAAACCAATAGTACCTTCAGGTCCAAAGAAAGCACCACACTGCGCACAAAAGAAGTGTTCCGGGTGCCATGTCCTGTCCAGAGCTGTCACCACTTTCTGTTTGGGAGAAACCACAAATAGTGAGCGCTCAAACACCAGTGCTGAGTGCAGCAACAATCAGCTGTGCTTAAAGAGCTGAGCCAAGCCCCCTCCTTGGGGATTCAATCTCCCCCACTCCCCTTTACCGTAACAAGGTCAGACACACCACTCCTTTCCTCTAGACCCGGGGGAGAAGGGGACACAGTCCTGTGCAGTACTCTGAAACTCAGCAGGAATGCCTCCTACCATGGTATCCCATTGAGGAAAATCAGGAGATTCTTAAGGCAGTGAGTTCAGTAAAGTTGCAATGGAGCAAATTTAGTTCAGCAGAACCTGCCCTCTCATTGCAGGACCCTCCAGCAGATGGAGGGAGATACTTGCACTGGGTCCAATTATTTCCCCTACAGCACTAGGGTGAAGGAAGAATAGGGGTCCCAAAACTACAGAAGAGTCATCGGAGTAGATGGATGTGCGCTTTTCTGACAGTACAGCGCCAGACTCCCCCACGCACAGCCAAGAGAGAGACTCCTACTGACACGTGCGGGCTCAGGGACTCACATCGAGGATGGGCCCGTTGCAGTAGTAGCAGCGAGGAGAGAAGAGATTATGATAGTCCTTCTCACAGTAGGGCTGACCATCGCGTTCAAAAAAGTTGCGTGACCCGATTTCCTCCTGGCAGTGGGTGCAAACAAAGTGCTCTGGGTGCCAGGTTTTCCCCATGGCTGTGACGACCTGTAGGGAAGAAGGAGCAGTTATGGGGGACGACTCTACTTCTTTGCTGTGGCAACTCATGTGACAACACACCAGGTAGAGTTTGGCACTAACTACACGTTCTACTACTCAAGTGAGCCCTGGACTGGGGTAGCATGAAAACTGAATTACCTATCATCTCAGGAGAGGGCAGTCCCTCAAGGGCAGGGTAGAGGTCACTGGAGGAGCTTACAGCGTACCTGGCCAGTGGATAAATAGAGTACTTCAGTTTCTTCAGCATCGCCAGTCCCTTCAGCCTCATGACACAGCCCTCCCAGTTACTCCTTGCTGTAGCCCAAGGCTTAGCAACAAGATGGTGCCTCCGACTCACCTGTCCAGCAATTGGTTTCTTGCAGGCTCCACAAACACCTTTGGCAACGGTAGCTACTCCCAATTTATTAAGGTCAGACTGGAGGCTTCCCAACATACTGTCCAACTGGCTGCCAGGTTTTGGGAGTGCAGACGGAGGGGAGCTGCCCCCAGCTTTCCCCTGGGCCATGAACTGCAAAGAAAAAACCCAGTCAGTGTAAGGCAAGCACTGTACGGCTTCTCAGGGATTTCTGCAGTCTCTGAACATAAGAACGGCCATACTGGGTCAGACCAAAGGTCCATCGAACCCAGTATCCTGTCTTCTGAAGCACGTGGCATTGGCCACTGTCAGAGGGAATAGAACAGGTAGTCATCAAATGATCCAACCCTCTGCCCACAGCTCTTCAGCTGTTCTGCATATGGACAGACCAGGACTTGCTCTGGAGAGGCTAATGTGTCTGCAGAAGCCAGTGAGAACCAGGTGCAGAGATGCACCCTTGTTACAATGAGGCTGTGACAAAAGTGTGGCTTCCCCAGAGACCCCAGGAGCTAGATCATCAGAGTGTTGAGGGGTGGAGATTTGGCTCTCCTCACCCTCCCAATAAGGCAGAGATTACCAGAAAAAGTGCTGGGGGCCTGCTGGTAGAGCCTCTACGGAGATCTTCCCTTTATTTCACAGGTTCCTGGCCGGCTTACAAAGGCCGAGGCATGCTCTCTGAGTGGTTCCCAAACTGTCTCCTCTTCCCTGTCACAAACAGTTGTTGCTGTTTCTCCAGTCTCTTCTCTCCTTTCCTTCACAGTCTCCTTCTCACCCTCCCACACCTTGTCTCTTCTTTTCAGGGTATTTTCCCCCTTTCCCTTCTGCATCGTTTCTCTCTCTTTCTGTGCCCTCTTGGGTAGCTCTGACCCCACTCCCCAGCTTCACCAAAGGCTGCAATGGGAGCAGCCAGGGAAGGTGGGGAGCATTCAAGGAATCACCTGTTGCTTTACCTGGCAGCTCATTAGTAGTGTGTGCGTCTGCATGGGGAGGAGGTGGCAGGCCAGCAAACACTGCACGATACACATGCGAGATTTACAGGGGGAGTGTGGAGAAGGGATAAGAAAGGTCTTTGGAAGCCCACTTTGGGAATCACCTTAATAAATACATAACTTTGAAACCCGTTTTCCACTGGGAGGGGGGAACAGATGTATTTTCTTTAGTAACATAACCTCAAGAAGAAGTGGGGAGAAGAGAGAGGAAGTGTGCAGGACTTCGCTCTTTATGGTCTGTCTGGATACTCATCTCCATGTGATATGGGGCAAACTCAGAGTTCAGGTCCTGTTACATAAAGTGTAGGTTATTTTGCTTAACCCTGCAGTACAATGGCGGCTGTCAGGTTCAGAGAACTCCACTGAGCCATTTTCTGAAGGGGCCTTTTGGGTGGATTATGGACATTATGCTGCGTTTCTGTTAAAAGTGAAACTACACAGCCACAATACTAACAACATTTGTGAAAAAAGTGCAGGGTGGAAGGACTGAAACAACCAAGCATCCCAGCACTTGTACTGCTAGACTGCCATGGAGTGCCAAAGGGAACGGACACATGCTGAAGTGCCCTAGAGCCCTGGTTTTAATGTAGGGCCCCTTCTCCCGCACACACAGGGAGTGCCACCCACCATCCTGTGGCTACTGGCATTAGATATTGTCCATATACGCTAGTCAAGTACTAACACTGGTTTCCATCTGTTCTGCCAGAAGCTGCATACCACATGTGCACGTTACCCCATCATGCCTGACCAGCATCCAAAAGATCAGTAGCACTCTGTGTGACGTTGTGCAGTCTATACGGTTTTATAAAAATATGAAAAGTGAACATACTGTAACTGGAATATGCTTCATGCAAAAGGGCTCTTGTAAGGCATCATTACAAAGCTTATAATCTACTGAATGTGATCATCCTATTTGTATAGATGTCCTATTTGTATAGAGGTTCTGTCTGTTACTACTTGGAACCACTTAAATCCTACTTTCTGTATTTAATAAAATCACTTTTTACTTATTAATTAACACCTGGGGGAGCAAACAACTGTGCATATCTCTCTATCAGTGTTATAAAGGGCAAACAATCTATGAGTTTACCTGCATAAGCTTTATACAGAGTAAACAGATTTATTTGGGTTTAAACCCCATTGGGAGTTGGAGATCTGAGTGCTAAAGACAAGCACACTTCTGTGAGCTGTTTTCAGGTAAATCTGCAGCTTTGGGGCAAGTAATTCAGACCCTGGGTCTTTGTTGGGACAGACTGGAGTGTTTGGCTCAGCAAGACAGGGTGCTGGAATCCTAAGCTGGCAGGGAAAACAGGAGCAGAGGTAGTCTTGGCACATCAGGTGGCAGCTCACAGGGGGTTTCTGTGATCCAACCCGTCACGCTCTGCTCCTAATGGAACATAATACACCTCCTTCCTACTATCCCTCTGACCCCTCTCCTAAGACAGCTGGTTCTGGCAGTTCAGCACCATGAAGTGCACACTCAACATAAAGGTCTCTCTCTAGTCCATCGACCTTCAAAACTCTTATTCTACGCTGTGATGAACAAGGGCATTTTTGTAATATTTCCATGATTCTTATGTGTGCCTCAGTTTACCACCAGGTTTTGCACCGAGTGTAAAGGGAAGGGATGAGGTGTTGACTCAGCAGCCTTGCTGGAAACCAGAGTCAAAACCAACTGAATGAAGTCTACACATGTAAGTGGAGGATCAGAAGTGACAATGGACCCTCCAGTCCCTGGGACATTCACACCTAGCGACCAACAGCCAAGAGGAAGATTCCCCCCCCCATTTCTCTACAGGGAAGCAGAGCAAAGGCCCCGGGACCATTAGGCAAGCACTGTACAGTCCTCAGGGAATTTCTGCAGTCTCTGCTCCAGAGCTCTTCAGCTGTCCTGCATGCAGACGGAGAAAGGAAAGGTATCAGGTGGTATTTTATAAGCTGTGCTCAGAGAGATACGCAGAACACACACCCCACCTGAAACCAGACAACAGGACAAAGACAGAGCCAAAATGAATTCTACAGCAACTTGGCTGAGTAGAGCTCTGACGTTGGCCACACTGAACTGTGTCTTAATCTTTGCTTCTCTGTGATCACCCCTAAGGACTTTCAGATTCTGTACCCCCAGCTGACTGATACATTGGTTTGATGTCACTAATACTGGGAGCACTGCACTCTGAAGGAGTGAAGGACACCTCCCACTGGAGTCTGGCTCTGCCGGATTTGCTGCAGGGAGTCATGGAGGGAAACAGGGCTGCTGGCACCCAAAAGCCCAGTTTCAGAATATGTGGAGTCTTGCCCCTGTGGAACTGGGTGGGTCCTTGGGGCCTGGCACATTAAAGGGGTACCCCAAAAGGACTGGTTACAGGCTGGGGCACAGACCAGACCCTGTGGATCTGACACACAAGCATTTGTCACTTTTACCTACAGTGCAAATTCCCCAAGACAATGTTATGAAGAGGAAACATCTTGCTGGACACAGAGTGTAGGATTCTCCCTCTCTAAACTGCAGGGCAGTCAGGGGCCTGATCCTGAGAGGTGCAGAGTACAGTTAATTGGTGACGTTCAGCACCTCTAAAAATTAGACCAGTGAATCCAGACTGATCATAACTCAAGAGTATAGGCAATGGGAGTGGGTAGACCTAGCCCTTACACCCAGGCTTCTCTGGAGCTGATTTTTCTCTAGCTTCAGCACCATTCCTAGTCTGATCCCTGTAGCACTTCAGAGCCAACACAAAAAAGGTAACAATACAAATGTGTGGGTGCCCATATGATGCAACAGAGGGGCACAGGGAGCCACATGCTTCCTCATCCTGGCCAGGGGCCTGTGGCCATTGGACAGGGGGTGCAGAAACCAACTAGAAATAGACATATGAGAAGTGCAGTGTCACTTGCAGAGAGGATGGCAATGAATGGAATGCACAGTGACACTTCCCTCCCTGCCCCCGGGACCAGCCAGCCTCAGCTAACTTCAGTGCAGCCACGGACATCTCAGTGCGGAACAACGTGCGTGGACTTGACCTTTACTGGTGGTACTGCAAGGGATGCAGTTCCTTCTGGAAATATTACACACACACACACACACCCCAATGCCTGCACTTTGTAGAGAAACTCGCATGAGCACAGCCCCTTTAGGAACACTACCAATGCACACCACACTCGCGTGCTAGAAATGCTCATGCAAAGGCCTTTCAAATTCCTTCCCTAATTTAAAAGGTCTGCCACTGCTGTCAGGTTCAGCAATACCCCTGCAAACAGCAGACCATGCATAGAAAAACAACAATCCGGCATTCATAGCAACAGGGTCTCTAGGAACAGCTCAGAGGACTGTGCCAGAATCACATCCCTCTTGCCTTAACAGCACACCATGCTGAGAGGGGAAACAGAAAGGGTATCCTGCCTTCTCATGGGCGGGCGGTACGAGGGGTGGCCGAGCAGCAAGTGGATTGGTGCGTCGGACCAGCGGCGGAGTAGGGATCACCTGCAAAGTATGACAACAATTCATGATGCAGAGGAGTCTCCTTTGATTGACTGGTGCTTGTGGAGACTGAAGCTATACTGCACTGGCTTGTGTATGAGGGTCACTACCTACAATGAATGGAATCAGGCTTGTTCAGGTACACTTTTCTAGCAATATTCTTCCTGGGTTTAGAGAGCAGGACATACAGAGCAGCTATTTATTGCCTCTGCACTACTCTCCAAGCCCCACAGAATCCCAGCTGAGCAGTGTCCACATGGGTGGGGGTTCAGGGGCATGTGGAATCACTGTTCAGCCTCTTCTTCTGGTTCTCAGGCTTTTCCACATATTTCTCCCCTCCCCTCAGTGCCACACTGTGGAAGGGAATATTGGGCCCTAAACTAATGGACTTGATTCCTTCAGTTCAATGGCAAGAAACAAAGATCATGGTCCATTCCCAGTGCCACATATATGTGGCCAACAAATGGACATAGGATCTGGATCGTTCCATACATGTGCACCTCACACTGCTATAAAAGGGACAAATCGGATAGAAAAATCAGCCACTGGCAACACTAAACTCATCTTCTGTAGAGCAGCCCAGTACCAGCCTTTACCCAAACGTTCTACCTAGAGAGCCAACAGGCCAAGAAGTACTGGATTCAGACTTGTAATTGCTCTGTTAAATGAAGAGCACAAGGAAAAGCATGCCTGCATCGGTGGGAAGAATGGATCTTCATCAGTCTGACAGCCAACAGAAGATAGTGTCTTGGCAGGAGAAGACGCTACCATTGGCTTACTCAGCATGGCAGGAGGAATCTGGGCTTGGGGAGAATGGAGGAATCTATGTTCTTCAGAGGGAGGAGTGCCCACCACAGAGAGTTCCTGGTAGTCATCAGAAGAAGTCTCCCACTGGAACAGAGGCTGGGGAGGCAAGCTGAAGTAGCAGGAGACTGGACTAGGAGCAGTAGCAGAGGGTACATAGGAAGGTTGTGGTGGGTATGGAGGAGGAGGTGGAGGGAGTGGAGAGGGAACAGAGTGAGAAGAGGAAGCAGCTTTGGCAGGGAAAATCTTGGCAGCTTCTTTGGGACACTGGAGTTGGGGAGAAGCTGGCACAGAGACTGTTCTTCTCATGGGCAGGGGGGATTCTGGAGGAATTATAATCTAGAAAGAAAGGAGGGAGACAGGTGAACAAATCTGGAGACGAACCGAGAAGCACTTCCTGCAACAGAAGGACAGGCAGCATGAAACAGACGGTAACATGGCACTCACTACCTAGCAATTCTCTACTTTCCTTTCAAAATAGTCTTCCTTTCACGTCAGAACACAGGGTGCAAGCAGGCCAACCTCACTGCTGTAGCCAACCAGAAACAGAGGCCATGGTGCCATTTTCAATAGACCTTCTTTGAGGAAGTGCCAGAGTCTCAAGGAGAAGGCAGTTAGCAACACCCATCTGGCTATAAGCACTTCAGGGCAGGTTCCTTATGAAAGAAATACGGTCTGCTTATTGACTGACCTCCCCACTGTGGAATGAAAATAAACTCAATTCAATGCCTGACCTTAGATAGCATTAGACTTCCTATCAGATAACACTGCCTTCCCAAGAGATTGCTTACTCCAATTCCTGCAGAGCTGGGATTTGGATTTCCTAGCTGATCTGAAAAGGGAACACTGCTAGGGCAGAGGAGTCAGATTCCAACGCTATCCCAGGACTCTCAAGAGACCTGTCACTCCCACCTCCTACTCTATGTCTCCATTAGAGACCTTCTGAGCAGAGCGACACAGGGGAAAACCCTAGTACAGAGTTTACGCTCTACCTTCTGTACTTGCTGTCCACCATCCTGCTGCTTCCTTTGTGGCCTGGCGGTGACAATGACTCCCTCAGTCAGCCAGCCTTCCTGGCTTTTCCATTCCTCCTCTTCCAGTTTGCTGATTCCCAATCTGTCTTGCAGCTCTTCAATCAAGCGATCCTGGGACACAGTCTTATGAAATATGACTGGCCCTACTTTCCGCCTCGGTGAGCGCTCACGATACATTGGGTGCACGTTTAAGGTCTTTCTTGTCCTCTCAATTACAGATTTTATCTGAATGACAAGGTGACAGTTTCAGCATGAAGAGAGCAATGCAACAGCAAGCCCCAAGAGGCAGCAGCACAAAGCCAAACTATTAGTGACAACTGTGAGCATGAAGAGTGATGGTATTTACTGCACAATGCCAAAGTTCCTCTTGGCACAGCCCAGAGCAGTGACTCAGTGCAAGGAAAATCCCAGCCAGACCAGTCATAGCAGCCAAAAAGAACTCCGGCTACAAAATGAAGACAGATTATCCAGCACGAAGCCATGATTTGAGGTACAAGGTCACAGTTCAACAAGATCACCCCATTAGGTGTTATGGTTTCCCTCACACCACAGTGATCCATGTCAACTTCTTTTCATCTCTCCCCTATGCAGTTCTGGGGGAAATGCCCCAGCAGAGAGGATTCTGGGATGCACACAGCATTTCTAGTGCTGGAAGGCCCGTAGGAGCTCCAGTGTCAATACAGATCTAAGCCAGCAGGGAAGAGGAGTTGCTATGCCAAGTCTGGACAGTCATTAGCAAATCCCTCCATCGCTGTGGAACAGCACTTTGCTCTTCAGAGAGCTCTATAGATCATGTACTTGGCCCCATTCTAGCTACGAGACAGCCTGCAGATTATGGATGCTATTCATGTTCTATGCTGCACAAGCAGCCAATCACTGATCCACATGCAAAAGATACCACAAAGCTGCTGCTAGAGTGGAGGGTCTCAGACTTCTGCGCCATGCAGCTGTCATTACAGTGACTCCAAGTGCTCCAGAACAGCATGCTGTTAGTCTGGAGTAAGCTATCAGACTGCTCTGGAAGAGCCCTAATATGCACTCACACCATGCACAGGCAGCTAGCTAGAACCTGCCCACTCTTGCATTCACTCAATGCCTGCCTGGCCTGATGCAGAAATCCTCTCAATAGGTGGCTTGGAGACAGACAGCAGATCCAATTCATCCTTCCAAGCATTTTCAGCGGTTTCTGGAGTGACTGTTGAGCTCCTGACTTGCTCTCTTTCCCGGTCTTCTCCTGGTTTGCTTTTAGTAGGGCCACCTTTCCTAGGAGTTCTCTCTCTGCTCTGCCTCTTTTTAGCCATATCAGGAGAGTCATCTGTCCTGCTTTCATGCTCAATTTCAGCATCCTGCTTCTGTCTTTGTTCTGCTCCAAGACCCAACTGGCCTTTAGTATCTGGGAAGACATCCCACCGGTCCACAGCCACAATCTCAGGTTCACATGCTGACTGCAGGACATGGTCATTCTCAGAATATAGCTTTGGTATAAGCTCAGATAGCTCCAGAGCCCACAGCTGATCTAAAGCTGCTTCCATTTTTCCATCCTTCTGGGAAGGAAAGGCTGAATTATCCCTGAAAATGGCCTGCTGTGCCGATTCCTTGGGTGTCTGCCCCTTCACTTGGCTGGTTATGCTCGGGCTAGAAACGGGAACAGTTGTGAGCTTGGTCTCAGTTCTATGCTCTTTCTTTTCAGTGGCTTTTGCCTCATCAAGCCCCTGACTGTGGGCCTCTGCATTAGAAGGAACAGACAGAGATTCCGTCTTGGAGGATATCATGGACTGGGACATCTCTCTAGGAGGATCTGACTTTTTGCTCGGCCTGACTGAGCTCAGAGAAAGCACATGATCCCCAAAAGGAGCAGAAATAGCAAAGTCCTCTGGAAGTGACTGACCCGTCCGAGCCACAGAGGGGAGCTGTGGAGTAGTGGCAGAACGTCCTGGATTAGCTGCAACTGCAGTGCTGCTGCCTTCTTCTTCAATATGAAGGACTTCCAAGGCAGCAGGTGGCAGCAGGACTGGTAGGTCCCTGCTCTGGCCTGTCCCATAGGGTTTTGACTGGGGCAGCAGAACTGTACCGGGAGCAGAGTCAATTGAGTCTGGATTTGTTGGGCTGGAAAGCAGCTCCAGGGAGGCTTCAGAAATCAGTGACATAGTGGAAACAGCCTGCAAAAACAAGACCAAAAAAAGAGGAACAGAGAGGGGGGAAAGATAGAGACAGGTGAGGAAAGGAAAAGAACAAGGCACAACATGGCAGAACAATCACAGCCTGCACACCACGGTGCCCTCCTGACATAAAGCCATCAAGTCAGCCAGGATGGACAAGTGGCAAGTCAGAGTGTGGCACGTGAACACACAGTTGTGCTCCTTCTCACAGGAGGGTGCTGGGAACGAGGAAGGATCATGCAGCCATTGAGCACTTTTTCTTAGGCTCTTCGAAGCTGCAGTTAATTCTTTCTCCTGTAAATGGGGCTGGTGCATCTGCCCCAAAGGCCCAGCCCATTAAACCAAGACTGACAGTCACATTAGCAACTTTCTCTGAATCAGAGCACTTGCACTAATTTGCATATAAATTTCCATACTTTTTGAAGAAAACAATGAAGCATGTAAGCCCTAATATTTGCCTCCCTGAAACACTAGCCTCAGGCCACTCGCAGAAGAGGAGTACATAACTCAGGCTCTGGCCTGCTCAAATCACAAGGGTCTCCTCTGGGTCAAATACATGCTGAATCCGAGGGAAGCATTCTAGGACTTTATGGGCTGTCCTTCAGGAGCCCTGCATTAACCCTCTTCTTCCTCACCCATCCCACTTTTCTTGCCCCTTTTATATCTGAGTGAGAGAAGTACAAAGTTTGTTCCAAAACATGCTCTGCAGTGGTCAGTGGCAGGTACTCTGTTTTTAGTTCTCCACTGCTTATATTGTAAACCTGACAGATCAGGGCTCTGATCCTGTCCACTATGTCAGCTCCTACGTGACAAACAGGAATTATTTCCATTTCCTTAATGGAATAGAAATTAGCATGGCTTGTTTTGTGCACTCCCAAACCAGCCACTGTGGCCTACTAAGTCTGCCACTGCACCCAACGACTCTTGATTTTGGGTATTTATCCGTGTAAAAGGATCATTTTTTAGAATGAAGTTTATAGCCCATTTCCTTACAGAGTTAGCCTATAGCCACTTCATTTTTTTTTTTTGGAGGGGGGGAGGAATCACCGCTGAGATCACTTGGTCTGCCATTGATGATAAAAGGATTTCTCATTCTCTCTCTTACAGCTACATTTGGGCAGCCAGTGAGGCCTCTTACCACAAGAGGGACAGCTCAGTAGAGCACTTAGCATGGCAGTGGCAGCAAGGGACTGTGTTCTAATCCTGGCTCTGATACCAACTCATGCTGAGGTTTAGTTTCCCTTTTTTAATATTAGGGGTAATGGCTGGAATTTTCAAAGGTGCCAAAGGGAGTTGGGTGTTTAACCCCCATGGGAATTGTGTGTCTAACCCACATGGGCTCCTTTGAAAATCCCAGCCAACACAATTTACTTACCTCATTGGGTGTTGTCATGATTAAAGAGCAAGAATTCACTTGCATGCAGGCAAAACCCTTCAGCAGATGGAAGCCACATGCCCTTCCAGCTTAGGTGACTGGAGTGTCTATGCAATCACAGAACTTGTCTGGGATGTCAGACTGCCGAGCTAAGAAGGACTGAGATTGGTAAGCATCTGAATGGGAGACCTCTCTAGGAAAACCCAAAGGGCACCAGAAAGCGATGCTAGTGATTCATTACAGGGCACTCTTCCTTCTGAGCTATAGTTTGTAAGCAGAAAGACTCTGGCAGTAAAGGTGCTATATTGAAATGTATTAATTATTAGAAAACTCCCTGTGCGTTTACACTATTTGTTCTCCCTTACACACCAGCTGCCCTCTGAAGCATAGATGCCATGGTTAAAACGTTCCTGTTTTTACCTGAGTTTGGGACAAAGTTTTCAAGCTTTCTAAAATCCAATCATTTTCAAGGTAAGGCGGCTTATTTTGCTCTAATAATCATTTTTCCAACATGTTAAAAATATTAAAACAAAATGAATGCAGCAGTTAATGTATAAAAAGCTGCACCACAATGGGAGGCTGGTTAATGCAGACACCAAGTCACATAGTAAGGAGGAATCACATGTCACAGATATGCAAATGGTGCAAAACTGCATTCAGTAACCTCAGTGCCAGGTGACTGATAAGCAGAACACCACAATCAAATGGATTCTGTAAGTGAACAGAATGAGCAACTCATTAAGGTTAATGCATCAGCCTGCAGTGGCACCTTTTACTCTGTGGCTTGAGGAAAACTGAACTGAAAGCAAACAAAAAGCCCACACCACCCATCCACACGCTGTAATTTCTGTCTGGACTTTGTCCTCCTGGCTTTAATCAATCTTCTTAGCATGTTTGCCTTATTCCTCCTCTGCCTCTCTCGTACGTGCACAGGACTGCAGCTCAGAAGTAAGGACAGCAGGGCATCGACAACATTTGACATGCAAAGACCTGCTGCTCCCTGCCTCTATTCATGGTACCAGCAAAGTAAAATAGGCCAGAGACCTTGTCAATTCAACTGTGCAACTGAGCTAGCACATGGGAGCAGAATTGAGGGGTGAAAAACAAAAAGGAAGAGGGAAAGAGTGAAACAACTGGGAGGTGAGAGAAAAGGGAAAGTAACTGCTGGGAGCAGGTGGCGATGTCTACAGAGGAGATTGACAAGAAACAGACAAGTTGCCTGGAGAAGAGGTTTTGGAACAAATTGATAAATTAAACAATGAAGTCCCCAAGACCAGATACCATTCACCTGAAAGCTCTGAAGGAACTCAAATATGAAATGGCAGAACTATTAACTATGGTATATAACCTACTGCTTAAATCAGCCTCTGTACATGACTGGTGGATAGCTAACGTGACACCAATTAAAAAAAAAAAAAAAAAAAAAGACTCTGGGGTGATCCTGCCCATTAACTGACTCAGAAGCCTAACTTCAGTACCAGGCAAATTGGTTGAAACTACAGTAAAAAAAAAAACAGTATCATCATACACGTAAGATGAACACAGTATGATGGGGAAGAGTCAACACAGCTTTTGTAAAGGGAAATCATGCCTCACCAATCTATCAGAATTCTTTGAGGGGGTCAACAAACGTGGAAAAAGGTGATCGAGTAGATACAGTGCACTTGGATTTCCAGAAAGCCTTTGACAAGTTTCCTCACCAAATGCTCTTAAGTAGAATAAGGAGTCATAGGATAAGAGTGAAGGTCTTCTCATGGATCAGTCACAGATTAAAAGACAGGAAACAAAGGGTAGGAATAAATGGTCAGTTTTCACACTGGAGAGAGGTAAACAGCAGGGTCTCCCAAGGATCTGTACTGGGACCAGTGTTGTTCAACATATTCATAAATGGATATGGAAAAAGGGATAAACAGTGAGGTGGCAAAGTTTGCAGATGATATAAGAATTAAAGGTAGTTAAGTCCAAAGCAAACTACAAAGGGATTTCACAAAGCTGAATGACTGGGCAACATAATGGCAGATGAAATTCAGTGTCGATAAATGCAAAGTAAAGCAACATTGGAAAACATAATCTCAACTATACAGACAAAATGATGGGATATAAATTAGCTGTTACCATTCAAAAAAGAGATCCTGGAGTCATCATGGATAGTTCTCTGAAAACATCTGCTCAATATGCAGCAGAAGTCAAAAAAGGGGATAGATAATAAGACAGAAAATATCAAAGCCATGGTATGCCCACACCTTGAATACTGCATGCAGTTCTGGTCACCTCATCTCAAAAAAAGAGAGATTAGAATTGGAAAAAGTACAAAGAAGGGCAACAAAAATGACTAGGGGTATGGAACAGCTTCCATATGAGGAGAGATTAAAAAGACTGGGACTGGTCAGTTTGGAAAAGAAACAACTAACAGATGATACAGGTCTATAAAATCACGAATGGTGTGGAAAAAGCGAATAAGGCTGGGTTCTTCACCCTTTTACGTAACACACGAACCACATACCCCTTAATGCAATTAAGTCAGCAAGTTTAAAAGACATATAAGGAAGTACTTCTTCACACAACACACAGTCAACCTGTGGAACTTGTTGCCAGGGAATGTTGTGAAGGCCAAAAGCATAACTGGGTTCAAAACAGAATTAGATAACTTCATGGAGGACAGGTCCGTCAATGGCTATTAGCCAAAATGTTCAGGGACACAACCCCATGCTCTGGGTGTCTCTAAACTTCTGACTGCTAGGAGTTGGGACTGGATGACAGTGGATGGATCACTCAAATTGCCATGTTCACTCCCTCTGAAGCATTTGGCACCAGTCACTGTAGGAAGACAGGATATCGGACTAGACGAACCATTGGTCTAACCCAGTATGGCCATTCTCATAATGGAAGTAAAGAGAAATAGACATGGAGATGTTTATGCATTCTTGACACCACTAGAGTAGCTATAAGTTTCAGATACACAGTTAGGCACGTCAGCATCTCACAGAAATGTAACTGCATACAGTAACTCCTCACTTAACATCATCCTGGTTAACGTTGTTATGTTGCTGATGAATTAGAGAACATGCTCATTTAAAGTTGCGCAAAGCTCCCTTATAACATTAGTTTGGCAGCCGCCTGCTTTGTCCACTGCTTGCAGGAAGAGCAGCCCGTTGGAGCTAGTTGGTGGAAGCTTAGCACCAGGGTGGGCCCGCAGCCCCCTTAAGTTCCCTGTGTGGCAGCCACCCAGCAGGCTATCAATTGCTGGCAGTTCAGCTGTCCCTCCTCACCACTGCCGTGTGCTGCTCCTGCCTTCGAGCTGCTCCCTGGAGCCTCCTGCTTGCTGTACAGGGGGGTGGGAAAGGTAGGTGCTGATGTCAGGGTGTCCCCTTCCCCTGGCTCCTGTACCCCATCAGGAGTAGGGGGGGAGGAGAGGACAGGACCTAGGGAGATTGCTGGCAGCAGCTGCTGTCTCAACTTGCTGATCTACTTAAAAAGGTAGTATACTTAGAATGGGGTCGGCAAAAAAGGGCAATGTGCGTCCCTCTCTCACACACAAACTCACAGTGTGTGTGTCTGTCTCTCACACACATTTTCCCCACGACACGTCCTCCCCGCCAAGCACTTTGGAAAGTGGAGGGAGTGCTGTGCTCCAGTGGGATAGCGTGGGTCCATCATCACGTTCAGTTTCCGCAGGGGACGTTTGCAGCCACTGCCCTGCATCTATTGTGTCTCCTCCCTCCATTTGTGCTGCCTTGTAGAGCGTGAGGCTACATTATCAATGTGTTAACACTTGTTGGCTTAGCCAAGTGCTAGTTCATCATTTAGCAGCAAGGCATTCCCTAGGAAATATCCCATCCTCTGATTCCATCACCTCAACCAAGCTTCAGTCATCATTGCTGTGTACAGTATTAAATTGTTTGTTTAAAACTTACACTGTGTGTATGTGTGGAGAGAGAGTCAGTCAGTCTTGTCTGGCGAAAAAAATTCCCTGGAACTTAACCCCCACATTTACATTAATTCTTATGGGGAAATTGGATTTGCTTAACATCATTTTGCTTAAAGTAATATTTTTCGGGAACATAACTGCAACTTTAAGCAAGGAGTTACTGTATTTATGAAACCAAAATTATTTAAAAACAAAACAAAAATTGTCCCTAACCCTTGCTGTCGAGGGTAACTTCGGAAACCCAAATGCATGGTCCACATTTTCTGGTTTGCTCCCTGGGCTCAGCCACCTATACAGCTAGGAAACAAGCAAGGGGGACAAGAGTACTCTGAGATTCTAATGGGCCTGCCAAACCTACCCATCCTGCCAGGCAGCTTTTACTAGTGCTCTGAAATTTAGTCTCACAGCCTTTCCAATGACTGTAAGACAGTCAAGCCCCCAGGCTTACAGACTTCCGACCCCAAGTGCGTCTTCTGTAGAAGAGACACAAAAGGCTGGAAAGCTGAAGTCCTTAGGCTGCATGAGGATGTTTTTCAATCATCAAGAGTTCACTTGTGTATATCTGTGCTTAGTGCCAGCAGCCACAATGAGATTTTACTTGCTAAACGTTGACAATAATGTCATGAACATATGGGTGCTGAATATGTTATCCTGCAGCTTCTAAATCACCTGTCTCTGGCTTGAGTAATTTACTTGGGCTATCACAGAGGGAATTCTTTTCTACCTAACTGCACAGTTGAATAAAGTGCCAATTTTCAACATACAGAAGGTTAATAGTGCTCTGGACTAGAAATGTTATTGTTTAATATATTGATGTGAGAACAAAAGGTGAACAGCCAAGTGACAAAATCTGCAGGTGATGCAAGATTAAGTTAGTCAAAACTAGAAAAGACTGTGAGGAACTTCATAAGATCCTAACAAAACTAGGTGATTGGGCCACATGACAGCAGATTAAATTCATTGCAACAAATGCAAAATAATGTAAATTATTCCTTCCAAATTTAAAGTACTCACACCCATTTCTGGTTTCTAAATTACCTGTAAACACTTAAGAGAAACAGGCAGCTCAATGAAATCCTCTGTTCCATACACAGAATCATAGAATATCAGGGTTGGAGGGGACCTCAGGAGGTCATCTAGTCCAATCCCCTGCTCAAAGCAGGACCAATCCCCAGACAGATTTTTACCCCAGTTCCCTAAATGGCCCCCTCACATGGATTGAACTCACAACCCCGGGTTTAGCAGGCCAAGGGACAAACCATTGAGCTATCCCTCCCCCCCAATAACAGCAGTCAAAAAAGCAAATGATGTTAGGGTGCACAAGGAATGAAAATCTAATATTATATAAATCCATGGTACCCTCTTCCCCATTCTGGAATATTTTGTTGAGCTCTGGTTGCTCATCTAAAAAATAAATAAATACAGTGGGAACAGAGGCCATTCAGGTGACAAAAAATGGTGAGAGGCCAGGAGAAGCTTTCATATGAAGACAGATTGAAAAGATTGGGACTTTACTGGATTAGGGAAAAAAAGATTTAAGTGAGGCTATGGTAGAAATACACAAAATAACGAGTGTTATAAAGAGGGTAAGTCAGGCACTCCTACTTTACCCTCACTCATAATATAAGAGATTAAATTCAAATAAAATTCAAAATATTAAAAATCATAAAATGGAATCTTTTAGTCATCTTGCTAAGATTGTGGCATAAATGATATCATGTGACAATGAGTTCCACAGGTTAGCTATGCATTGTAAGAAAGAGTATTACACATCTGAAAGGACAAGACAATCCAATGTTTGTGTAAGCATGTGTGATATCTATATAAAAATCTTATGTAAGGGATACAAACCCTCCCACTCCAGGTAATAAGGTAACCACTAACTGAGGAAGAAACTTTCCTCATGGGCAGGTTATTCCTTTTTTTTTTCCTTCTTCCCCCAACCTTCCTCTGAACTAGCTGGTACTAGCCAGTAAAATAGCTGGATCACTGGTCTGATCCAGTATGAAAATTCAGATGTTCCAGATATGTTGATGCAGCACTTCCCATCCTCCTGCCCCAAAAGGCTTAGACATCAATCCCATTTTTACCTGAATGGTGGGAGGTTCTTTAGAACCCAACTCTGGAAATTTCTTGCCCTTTGAGATGAAATCTTTACTACCCAAATCATCTGCCTGGAAGTCTCAAAAATCATCTCCCATCTTCTTGATTGGGAAAAATCAAGGGCAACAAAGGAGATATCCTCCAGAACAGCAGAGGCTGGTCTTTGCCAGTAAATAGATGGGAGATGGTTTCCTCTTATTAAATTACAACCCACCAAAACAATGGACTCTGCACTTACAAGAACTCAGCTCCTATCTGTTGCCAACAAAACATTTCATTTCACTGTGAATCACACACTGTCACACTCCTCCCCATCACCCGCAAAAGATATCCCCACCCTACAAATTGGTGTTGCTGGGCAACATAGGTGCAGTTAGTCATTATTTCAATGAAGTGTTTTTCCTGAATCAGAACAAAAAAAATTGGCACTACATCAGCTGGGATTTCCCCTCAGGATGTTGACAGAGATAGGCATTGCCTTGATACAGTGTTTGGCATAGGGAGAAATACCCCTGAATGCTAGCTGAACACTTGGTACGACACACAGCAGCAGTTACATCAGAAAATCCTCCCTGCTTTTGAGAGATTTCTGGACATTATGAGATCTGCACTTGGCATCAGCATATTCTATCTATTGCTCAACACATCAGAAGATTAGCCTAGTCCTGTGAATGCTACACGAGGGCAAACCCTGCCAGATCTAAAGAGCAGTAAACTTAGTTTACAAGTCTCTGCATCATCCACACCAGATATAAGATTTGTCACACCAATCACACCTGCAGCAGCACTTTGACAGCACTAATACACCACCGAGAATTGACTGGTACAAGGAGTAAGGGCTGCAGTGGGTGATCTGAGGAGAGGAGGTGGTCAGTAGAAATGGATGACAGATAAGTGAGTGGAGAACACAAGATCAGAAGTTATTACGGTTGGGCACCTTGAAGTCCGAGAGAGATGCCATCAGCTCATCCAGTTCTCTTGTGGCTGAAGAAGCAGATATGCGAGTCTGCTGCTGGCTGGAGGTGACCCGCTGTGGGCTGCTCACCTCACCCTGGTTCACAGTGATGGCAGGGCTGATAAAAAAACAAAACAAAACCACACACATTACATGTTAATGTGGTGGTGGTGGTGAAAAATCCCAGGCTCACAGCCTCAGCTCTAGGGATTCTGTTTATTCCCAGGACAGGTACAGCAAGGAAAGCAGCATGGCCAGATTCCCCACACTTGGACCCCAAATACGCCTCAACATGCCTTCCAGGAGATCAGCTTCTGTGGCACTTCCAACCCTTTGCTCTCTCTATGAGACTGCCAAAGATGCCAATTAGTGCAGCTGTGGTAGTTGGTGATATGAGCAAGCATCCATTAGGAACTAAACTGAGACCCACCCAATTTATTTTGACAGATGGTGACAATTTTCAGTCAGCATGACTGAGTTCAAAACAGAATTAGGTAAGTTCATGGAGGATAGGTCCATCTGGAATTAAACATGTACCCCCAATGGTAAAATGACCCATTGTATACTTATTTGTTTTTCCAACATTAGCAGCTTCTGACTCAATGTCAGTTGCAGTAAATCTGAGCCCAAAAAAGAAGCAGACATGGCTACAATCTTCAACTTCCTCCTTGACCTTCCGCAGTTTGGAGAGAGCAAATCCCCTCATTACCAAGAAAACAGGAGGCCATCTGCCCAGCAGTACTGCACTCTCCTAGCTGCTGTCACTAAATGGTGTGAAGTCACTAACCCATCTCTGCCCCAATGCCCCCTGCACCTAAGGGAACAGTAGCTGGGTCAGTACTCACACTGGACTTGGCACAGAGCTCTCCAGTTCATCCAAAAGGCTCTCCACACTGGGACGCACATCCTCAATCCCACGTCCTCCATTCCGCTTTGGCTTCTCTTTTGTAGGGGGTGCTGCCTTCATCCCCAAAGAGCTACTGCTCTCTGGGACAACATAGTGAGGTCCAGTCCCACTGGGCAGGGAGGGGCTTCTGCTCGCTTCATCTGACAGGAAAAAAAACAGAGTCAATAGACCCTCGCTTACAGTGGAAAGAGGCAGATACAACATGGGGAGGGCAAAAAGGAGGATGAACTGGGCAGGGGAGAAGGACTTACAGGGAAATTTATACATGGAAGGAGGTGTGAGATCCAGGCATCAACATACTTAGCACTGACACATGGGTCACCACTTCCTACCTGTTGGGAAGCCACTAGGGGGACTGTGCTGAACAGCGTTCAGTTCTAGGAGTAGTCGGTCCAGTTCTGACAGGTTGCTGCCCAATGAAGAGCTCATCATGGTGGGAGATGGTTCTGCAGACTTCTGCTTGTTGGGAAAACTGGGTTGAGAGGGAAAAGAGGAGTGTAAAACTGGAGTCACCCCCCTTTTGGGTGAAAGATAAAGCATGGTGGGGTCTGGGGAAAGCTTTGTAACAACAGCCCCACTGGCACCTTGTCAAGAACCCAAGACATTTAAATGTACACACTAAAAATACAATAAATAAATGTACTCAGCATAGTATCAGCTGGTGCTCGTTGTTGGAGGACACTAGCACCAAAGCAGCTGATCAGCTGTGTCCTCACTCTGCAATAGCAGCCATGAACAAAGTCTCAGATTTCTATGGCTGCATGTAGCACAGGGTTAACAAGACTGCAGGTCAGGGATATGCAGAAGAGAAACAGAACCATTAGCTAGCATAGAAGAAAGTCATTTGTTTCCACTGACATCATAAAAGCAAGAAAGAAATTCCCTCCTAGAGGAAGAGGTGAAGCATGGCTGGTTTAGAGGAAGGGAAGGCAACTGAAGTACATACCCCACTCAGCTTTCTGCTATCTAGCCCAGGGGTGGGCAAGCTTTTTGGGCCAAGGGCCACATCTGGGTAGGGAAATTGTGTACAGGGCTGGGGCACAGGAAGGGGATCAGGGCATGGGTTTGGGGCAGAGGAAGGGTGTGGGGTGTATGAGGGGGCTCTGGGAAGGGGGCTGAGGTGCAGGAAGGGTGCAGGGTGTATGGGAGGTTCTGGAAAGGGGGTTGGGGTGCAGGAGGGGTGCAGAGTGAAGAGGGGGCTCAGGGCAGGGGTACAGGAAGGGTGCAGACTGCAGGAGGAGGCTCAAGGCAGGGGTTGGGGTGCACAAGGGTGCAGGGTGTATGAGGGCTCACGGCAGGGAGTTGGGGTGCAGGGTATATGGGGGCCCTGTGGGGCTGGATCCGGCACACAGGCTGTAGTTTGCCCACCCCCGCTCTAGCCTCCTTAACTACTAAGTGATAAAACAGCATACAGCAAGGTACATGGTAACAGAAACCCAACAAAAAGGCATAAGGTCTTTCTTTAAGCCCCAATAAACTGTGACACAGTCCTTTACCTTCTAGGGTGCTACTCCACACAAACAATTAAAAAATCATATCACCACATTAAATATGTACATTTAATGTTATTTTATTATATAACTGTGTGTGATGTTTGTTTTAGATACTACTTATCCCGTAGGGATATTCCCCACCCCTACTCCCCATTGTCATACCAATACTTAGCACTTGCAGTGCTTTGCGTCTTCAGAGTGCTGTAGACATTGATCTTTGCAACCACTCTGGGAGGGAAATAAGTTTACCACAGTTTATCAGATAGGAAAAACTGAGGCACAAAGAGAAGTGATTTCTTTAATGTCACAAAATAAGTTAGTTTCCAATCTGGATCAGAAATCAACACTTCCTGGCTGCCAGTCCTGTGACCAACAATCACACCCGCTATCTATCTCCCTGCCATATCAGAACATTATTGTTACAGGCTTTAGAACTCCACAAAGCCTACAATACAAATGACAACCCTGGAGTTGCATAATACGACCAGTGGCTACCCCCATCTTGAATCTGAAGGTGAAGTCCACTGATGTTGTAGCCTCGGTATGCAGTGTGTCATCTTGATCCACGCAGCCAGGCTGCACCTCTTGCTGGGACCCGCCAGCCATGCCCCAAGATTAACAAACAAGGGAAGCTGCGAACTGCTCCATTTTGTGTCATTTGCATGCAGTCCTCATGCCCCTGGCAACTGCCATTACTGCCTGAGTTGGGAAAGTCTGGACATCCATGTTTGGGTATGTCTACACTGCAATGCATACCAGGATTAGCAGAACTCGGGTTAACTGATCCTGGGTTTGTTAATCTAGGGCTTCAGCATCTACTCTTCAGCATTTGTAACCTCAGGTTAGGAATTGCTGAACCTTGGGTGCCAACCTGGGCCTCCACTGTCTACACTGCATTACACAGGCCTGAGTCCAGCCACCCATATCCCAGACTTCCTAGCACTCTCCCCAAATGTGGCCACTCTAGCCCTTTGTTCATGATGCAGTGTGGGAAAACTTGACTATCCACCAAAAAGATCAGCCATACGATTGTGGGATACTTTTGGCAGACCACCAGAGCACGAGTCCAGTGGGGCTGCATCAACACAGCAAACCAACAGGGTTTGAACCCTGTGTCCCAGCTTGACTCAGGTTCAGACCTTTCAGCCCTGTAGGGCCCTGGGACCTTGGGTTAGTGCAATCCGTGTGTAGACAAAAGGAGATTACAGCTGAGCCTGAGTCTGAACCCTGGGTTTATGTTGCTTACCCTTAGGATATGTTACACTGCAGTAAAACACCCGCGGCTGGCCCATGTCAGCAGACGTGGGCTCGCTCGGCTATAAAACTGCAGTGCAGAGGTTCAGGCTCAGGCTTAAGCCTGGGCTCTGGGGTCCTGGCCCAAGCATCTATGCTGCAATTTTATAGCCCAAGGCCCACAAACCCCAGTCAGCTGACAGGGGACAGCTGCAGGTGTTTTATTGCAGCCTAGATATACCTTTAACAGCTTTAACCAAAACCAGGACTGTCAGGCTGCTGTTGAACTAATTCAAGAACCAGCTTTCATTGTGATCAGCAGAAAGAACTGACGTGGTTAAAACTTGTCATGGATCAGGAAAAAGTTACAGCTGCAGCAACTTAAAAATACCAGACAACAGGTGGACTGTGCAGTTTGGGGAGGTTGCTGGAAGCAGCTCTCGGGATCCTAGAGCTGCAGGGGGAGTTATATTAACTTGAGAAAGGAAGTAACAGCAGCAGAAATTGGAACACAAAAAAAAAGCTGTCTCCCTGTTCTTGTTACCTTTCCACAGTCTCCTAATAGGAGAGTGGGGGCGGTATTTGTGGCCGTAAAGATGTATCTAAATAGTTCTGACCTCTCTGAGCACGGAGATTTATAGATTTGCCATGAGCAGTCAGATTGTTCCTTCATTCAAGGTCATTTTATAAGTCAAATCACTTCACATCCAGCCAGTTCACAAGTAATTGAATCATTTCTGTTGGTCATTCCCTGGACGCAGCTTCTGTCTCCCCTCTAAGAAACTGCATCTAGGATGTTCAACATGGGACTACAGGAGACTATCCTTTGCATTTTTATGGAGCTGTTCATCCATAGAGCTCAGAGCAGGCTCAGGTTTACCGTACAGTAACTCCTCACTTAACATTGTCCCGGTTAACGATGTTCATTGTTACGTTGCTGATCTATTAGGAAACAGGCTCCTTTAAAGTTGCACAATGCTCCCTTATAATGTTGTTTGGCAGCTGCCTGCTTTGTCCACCGCTTGCAGGATTCCCTGGAAGAGCAGCCCCTCCTCTTGGGGATTTGAACTGGAGGGGCTGGCATCTCCCCCCGCCCCATCAGCTCCCTTAACTTCCCTGTAAGGTATGAGACTCAGCAGCTGCCCAGCAGCAGTTCAGGTGCTCCCCCACTGCTCCTGACCTGCCCTCTGCCTTGGAGCTGCTCCCAGGAGCTCCCCGCTTGCTGGGGAGGGGGGGGAGAGGGGTGCTGATGTCAGGATGGCCCCCTGCTCCGTACCCCCTCTCCACAAAGTGGAGGAGGGGGACAGGGCTCAGGGACAGAAAGGAGGGAGCTTGCTGGAAGCCAATGTTTCCTGTCTGACCTACTTAAAAGGGGAGTGTACTTGAAGTGGGGCCAGTGTACTTAAAGGGGCAAGACATGTCTCTCTGACTAATGCATACCCCTCCAAGCACTTTGCAAAGTCAGCACCTGTGCAGCCGGGTACGTGCTGTCAGGAGGAGAGAGTGGTGCACTCTAGCTGGATAGTGTGGGTTCATCATCATGTTCAGTTTTTGCAGGGAAGTGTTTGCAGTCACTGTCCTGCATCTATTGTGTTTCCTCCCTCCTGCCTCAGTCCATTCTGCCTTGTAGAGTGTGAGGCTATATTAACAACAGCTTGTTAACCCTTGAGGGCTCAGCCGAGTTCTAGTTCATCATTTAGCAGCAAGGCATTCCCTGGGAAATATTCCACCCTCTTACTCTACCACCTAAACCAAGCTTCACAATCATTCATTGTTGTGTACAAATGTTAAACTGTTTAAAATTGTTTAAAGCTTATACTGTATACGTCTATAATGTCTTTTGTTCCCCCTCCCCCTCCTGCATTTACATTAATTCCTATGGGGAAATTAGATTCACTTAACATCGTTTCGCAGAAAGTCACATTTTTCAGGAACAGAACTACAACATTAAGTGAGGAGTTACTGTACAATTGGAGAAACAAACACAGCAAGGATAAGTCACTTATCCAAGATCAGATAGCAAGTCACGGGCAGAGTTTGAAACAAAAGCCATTTTTTCATGATTCTCTGGTGCCCTATTCACTGGATCATGTTGCTTCCTACCCTGCCTATGGAGTGATTAAACCAGCTTTCCCATCTCAAAGTCATTTCCACAAGGCTAAATTAACAATGACCTCCATGAAAAAGGAGTTCTCTGAACTCTAGAGAGCCCTGAGCAGTAAAACCGAAACAGGACAGGTGAGTCAGTATCTATCCCGCCTCCTATAACTGGAAGCGGAGTCACAGCGCTTACTGCCCACAATTCAGGCTTCTCATCTCCCTAGGGGCAGGATACCTGTAGACGTGCTCCTCTTCACTGGCACGTGAGGAAGAAGAGCAGACACTCTCTCGGGGAACAGAGGCACTGGAACTTTTGGCACTGGAGCTGTACACAGGAGACTGGGACTGAGGCTGAGGAAATGAGATTTGTATTGGAAACTGCAAACATTGAACAAATGCGTGAAATTAACAGGACAAAGCCTGACAACAAACAGCTACAGATCAGCCTCAACCCCTATTGCACAAGCTAGCTCAGCAACATGTCTCTTGCTCCCTCTAGCTCACCTTGAATTTTGCCACTGAGCTGGAAATCTCCCAGTCTCCTTTCCACAGGCTGCAAGGTGGGGTGATTAATACTAGTCTTTTGTACTGTGGTTTTCACTGGAACATTGATGACGGGTCTTCAACTGGTATTTTATCACTAAACCAGACAGAAGTGGGTGCCTAGACTCTCCCTTCCCCCAATCACTCCATCTTGTTGGGAAACTTCCCCCATTTCCTCACCACATACCAGCCTGCTGATTACCCAAACTCCTCCTTACTCTCCATAATCCCCTCTCTCCCTCTCTCCTCACCTCATCTCCTGCACCCTAGATACACTCCAGATCAGTTCAGAAGATATGCACAAACCCCTTCGCTTCCCCCAAGCATTGCATACTTACTTGCTGGTGGATGTATCGGGAGACACTGGGTTGCCACTGGTCTAAAGGGTCAATCACAGTCCCATTCAGAGCTTCGCTGGAAGGAGGGGGTGGCACAGGCGGGGGCACTGGGATCTCCTGGTATGTATGGTTTCCAGTTGGATAGGAATAGGGTGTTTCCTCCGACAAGAACACGGGCCGTTTGGAGATGTGAGAGGTGGTAGACTCCAGGTCCGCTAGCAAAGCATCTGCAGAGAAACAACACGAAAGGTCTTTTTGTCTTAAGCAGACCACCAGTTTATTCCTCTTCCCCTCATTCAGATGGTGTCACATTTACAGCCCCTCTGGATGATCTACTGCACATCCTTCAAAACTGTACTGGACAGGGAAAGTGGGTCAGTAAAACCTCTGCTATAAAAGGAAACTTCAAGAGGCACCAAAGTAGCCAGAAGAAATCCCAATCTGGGATTTTCTGCTAAACTGGGGAACAGCCCAGCAGCAAGGAGCATTTGGTCTCATTGTGCTTTGCAGTAGAAGAACTCGGACAAATCTACGTCAGATATTGACACAGATTAATTAAATGCCCTATATAATTCAAACATGGCTGTGAGTGCCACTTTCTCCAGGAAACGAGTTCCCTGGAAAGGATCTTCTCTGGAATCAAAGGAGCCTGAACTGGCACAAAAGAGACTTTTTCAATCAGTTTTCAAAAAGTTTCAATCAGTCTATCAGTGCAGCAAGCTACCATTTGCCTCCCAGAGGAACAAGATTCCTCCTCAGCACATAGCAAGCCACAAACGGTTAACTGGATGGTGCCTGCTAGGTAAATGCAATTTCATCGTCTGGAAACAGTTCTTAACTTGCTGGGTGAAGACTGTTTACAAATTTCTGAAGGGAAGAAAAAACCTCCATAAAGCTAGAAACATACACACTAGCATGTCAGGGAGAGGGAAACACATAACGAGCGGGTAAGATCCTCTCTGGAATCAGAATAGTCACTTCAACCTCTGAGCAAGAAAAGGGTCCCCACCATTTTGGCTTTCTTTCTGCAAGCTTTGCTCCGTGCCCGGTCCAAGCACAGCAAGGACCCTTTGCAGTGACTCACAGACAAATCCCAGCTTGCTGGGCCTGTGATCCCACCCCAAGACACCTCCTGCAATCCCCAATGGTGGAAACTCCAGTGAAGCATTGCAGGTCTGTACTGTACTTGTTTTCTAAAGAAAGCCTCACTGGCTGGGTGCCCAGCCTTCCAGAGGAGCAACAGACTCCAACACACACCTACTTAAGGCTAGTAGAGAAGAGAGGAGCTGGTCCACAAGGGACACAGGCATTCTCCATTACCAGAGCATCAAGATGTACCAGGCAGGACAGTTCAGACAGACAGAATGCTGCCAGTGTGCAGTAAAGTAGTGCAGTTTATGTAGGACTAGGAGATGAAGCTGCTTCTCCAGAAGCCCCTTTAACTGCTCTGGATCTCCATCCCCTTCACCACAACTGCAGACCAACAGTCTTCAAGGCATCTCTCAGCCATTTTCCTCTGTGTGCTACAGCTAGCTTCAGTTCCTTCAGAACTCAGAGGGAAAATCTCTCCCATTGCTAGGCTTCACAGACATCTGGGCTTTCCAAAGCATAGCACAGGTCCCAAGTCCCAGCTGGCAACATGCAGTCTCTGATGGCAGCCTACTGGCTGTCTCCTCAAAACCCCTTAGTGAGCTGAGCAGCTCATACAAGCCCAACACATTCAATAACCCAAACTGTATGCAAAGGTCAAATGGGGGACAGAAGTTGTCACACTACACAAAGAAGGAAGGAGAGGCTTTCCTATTCTCCCAAGGGCATCTTCCTCCATGGGCCAAGGTGTTACCATGGAGAAAGATCTCTTAAATCAGAGCCCATCCCTATGGCAGGGCAGAAGAGAGGGCCCCAGCAGAGGAGGAACGTTAAATTAATGCCATGACTTTAGTCTCACCAAAAAAAGATACTCCAAGTCATTTAAACCACAGTCGTCATCTTATGGTGGCCAAAATATCCCAGGAACAGATTCTCCAAGGGCTTTTCACAGCTGGGGAAAAGTCAGTCCAACCTTTTTTAAGCAACAGAACAGCGGGTGGATTCCAGAGCTATACAGACACATACCTCAGAGGAGCCGAGAAAGTACTGCCGCCGCTCTGACTGTGCAGGTCCAATGACTCTGTGGTTTTGTGTACAGTTTCCTGCACAATCTCTATCAGGGAAGGTGGGGTTCTTGCCTCCATGCACTTCTCCGGGCCAATGACTAAAGCAAATCAGACTCCACCAGGAAGCAAGAAAACCACACAAACTCAAGCCTTC